>NC_086451.1:99446701-99806032 GCF_028390025.1 Pseudophryne corroboree | reverse complement strand
TTAACTGATGTTAAGATCTTGGCAAAGATCCTGGCTCTTAGATTAAACTCTGTAATTACCCAAATTATCCACCCAGATCAGACCGGTTTCGTGTTGGGGCGGTCCACTCTAACTAACCTTAGGCGATTGTTCACGCATTTACAGGGCCCTCACGGGGACGCTGACACTTCAGTTGTAGTGTCTCTTGACGCTGCTAAAGCTTTTGATTCAGTGGAGTGGGCATTCTTGTGGGGGTCTATTGCCCGCTTCGGTATTGGACCACGATTTATACGGTGGGTAAAGCTGCTATACTACACCCCATCAGCCAGGGTCTCGATAAATGGATTTTTCTCTGACGTCCTAGTGGATGCTGGGAACTCCGTAAGGACCATGGGGAATAGACGGGCTCCGCAGGAGACTGGGCACTCTAAAAGAAAGATTAGGTACTATCTGGTGTGCACTGGCTCCTCCCACTATGACCCTCCTCCAGACCTCAGTTAGATTTCTGTGCCCGGCCGAGCTGGATGCACACTAGGGGCTCTCCTGAGCTCCTAGAAAGAAAGTTTATTTTAGGTTTTTTATTTTACAGTGAGACCTGCTGGCAACAGGCTCACTGCATCGAGGGACTAAGGGGAGAAGAAGCGAACCTACCTGCTTGCAGCTAGCTTGGGCTTCTTAGGCTACTGGACACCATTTGGTCCAGAGGGATCGACCGCATGGAACTGGCCTTGGTGTTCGTTCCCGGAGCCGCGCCGCCGTCCCCCTTACAGAGCCAGAAGCAAGAAGAGGTCCGGAAAATCGGCGGCAGAAGACTTCGGTCTTCACCAAGGTAGCGCACAGCACTGCAGCTGTGCGCCATTGCTCCTCATGCACACTTCACACTCCGGTCACTGAGGGTGCAGGGCGCTGGGGGGGGGGGGGCGCCCTGAGGGCAATAAATAACACCTTGGCTGGCAAATCTACATCATATATAGTCCTAGAGGCTATATAGATGTAAAATTACCCCTGCCAGTATTCCGGAAAAAGCGGGAGAAAGTCAGTTGGAAAAGGGGCGGGGCTTCTCCCTCAGCACACTGGCGCCATTTTCTCTTCACAGTGCAGCTGGAAGACAGCTCCCCAGGCTCTCCCCTGTAGTTTTCAGGCTCAAAGGGTTAAAAAGAGAGGGGGGGGGGCACAAAATTTAGGCGCAATATTGTATATACAAGCAGCTATTGGGAAAAATTCACTCAATATAGTGTTAATCCCAAAATTATATAGCGCTCTGGTGTGTGCTGGCATACTCTCTCTCTGTCTCCCCAAAGGGCTGTGTGGGGTCCTGTCCTCAGTCAGAGCATTCCCTGTGTGTGTGTGCGGTGTGTCGGTACGGCTGTGTCGACACGTTTGATGAGGAGGCTTATGTGATGGCAGAGCAGATGCCGATAAATGTGATGTCGCCCCGTGTGGGGCCGACACCAGAGTGGATGGATAGGTGGAAGGTATAAACCGACAGTGTCAACTCCTTACATAAAAGGCTGGATGACGTAACAGCTATGGGACAGCCGGCTTCTTAGCCCGCGCCTGCCCAGGCGTCTCAAAGGCCATCAGGGGCTCAAAAACGCCAGCTCCCTCAGATGGCAGACACAGATGTCGACACGGAGTCTGACTCCAGTGTCGACGAGGTTGAGACATATACACAATCCACTAGGAACATCCGTTACATGATCCCGGCAATAAAAAATGTGTTACACATTTCTGACATTAACCCAAGTACCACTAAAAAAAGGGTTTTATGTTTGGGGAGAAAAAGCAGGCAGTGTTTTGTTCCCCCATCAAATGAGTGAATGAAGTGTGAAAAAGCGTGGGTTCCCCCGATAAGAAACTGGTAATTTCTAAAAAGTTACTGATGGCGTACCCTTTCCCGCCAGAGGATAAGTTACGCTGGGAGATATCCCCTAGGGTGGATAAGGCGCTCACACGTTTGTCAAAAAAGGTGGCACTGCCGTCTTAGGATACGGCCACTTTGAAGGTACCTGCTGATAAAAAGCAGGAGGCTATCCTGAAGTCTGTATTTACACACTCAGGTACTAGACTGAGACCTGCAGATAGTGCTGCAGCAGCGTGGTCTGTAACCCTGTCAAACAGGGATACTATTTTGCGAACATAAGACGTCGTCTTATATATGAGGGATGCACAGAGGGATATTTTGCCGGCTGGCATCCAGAATTAATGCACTGTCCATTCTGTCAGGAGGGTATTAGAGACCCGACACTGGACAGGTGATGCTGACTTTAAAAGGCACATAGAGCCTTATAAGGGTGAGGAATTGTTTGGGGATGGTCTCTGGGACCTCGTATCCACAGCAACAGCTGGGAAGAAAATTTTTTACCTCAGGTTTCCTCACAGCCTAAGAAAAGCACTGTATTATCAGGTACAGTCCTTTCGGCTTCAGAAAAGCAAGCGGGTCAAAGGCGCTTCCTTTCTGCACAGAGACGAGGGAAGAGGGAAAAAGCTGCACCAGTCAGCCAGTTCCCAGAATCAAAATTCTTCCCCCGCTTCCTCTGAGTCCACCGCATGACGCGGGAGCTCCACAGGCGTAGCCAGGTACGGTGGGGGGCCGCCTCAAAAATTTCAGCGATCAGTGGGCTCGCTCAAAGGTGGATCCCTGGATCCTTCAAGTAGTATCTCAGGGGTACAAGCTGGAATTCGAGGCGTCTC
Organism: Pseudophryne corroboree; assembly: GCF_028390025.1. Taxonomy (NCBI): domain Eukaryota; kingdom Metazoa; phylum Chordata; class Amphibia; order Anura; family Myobatrachidae; genus Pseudophryne; species Pseudophryne corroboree. Next base: position 99,803,359 of record NC_086451.1, on the reverse strand, counting down.
CCCCCCGCCGTTTCCTCAAATCTGCCTTGCCGACAACTCCCTCAGGCAGGGAGGCTGTGCTAGAGGCAATTCACAAGCTGTATTCCCAGCAGGTGATAGTCAAGGTGCCCCTACTTCAACAAGGACGGGGTTACTATTCCACACTGTTTGTGGTACCGAAACCGGACGGTTCGGTGAGACCCATTTTAAATTTGAAATCCTTGAACACATACATAAAAAAATTCAAGTTCAAGATGGAATCGCTCAGAGCGGTTATTGCAAGCCTGGAGGAGGGGGATTACATGGTATCCCTGGACATCAAGGATGCTTACCTACATGTCCCCATTTACCATCCTCACCAGGAGTACCTCAGATTTGTGGTACAGGATTGCCATTACCAATTCCAAACACTGCCGTTTGGACTGTCCACGGCACCGAGGGTCTTTACCAAGGTAATGGCAGAAATGATGATACTCCTTCGAAAAAAGGGAGTTTTAATTATCCCGTACTTGGACGATCTCCTTATAAAGGCGAGGTCCAAGGAGCAGTTGTTGGTCGGAGTAGCACTATCTCGGGAAGTGCTACAACAGCACGGATGGATTCTATACATTCCAAAGTCACAGCTGGTTCCTACCACACGCCTACTGTTCCTGGGGATGGTTCTGGACACAGAACAGAAAAAAGTGTTTCTCCCGCAGGAGAAAGCCAAGGAGCTGTCATCTCTAGTCAGAGACCTCCTGAAACCAAAACAGGTATCGGTGCATCACTGCACACGAGTCCTGGGAAAAATGGTAGCTTCTTACGAAGCAAAATTCCATTCGGCAGGTTCCATGCAAGAACCTTTCAGTGGGACCTCTTGGACAAGTGGTCGGGATCCCATCTTCAGTTGCATCGGCTGATAACCCTGTCTCCAAGGACCAGGGTATCTCTACTGTGGTGGCTGCAGAGTGCTCATCTTCAAGAGGGCCGCAGATTCGGCATACAGGACTGGGTCCTGGTAACCACGGATGCCAGCCTTCGAGGCTGGGGGGCATTCACACAGGGAATAAATTTCCAAGGACTTTGGTCAAGTCAGGAGTCGTCCCTACACATAAATATTCTGGAACTGAGGGCCATTTACAATGCCCTAAGTCTGGCAAGGCCTCTGCTTCAAAACCAGCCGGTACTGATCCAATCAGACAACATCACGGCAGTCGCCCATGTAAACCGACAGGGCGGCACAAGAAGCAGGATGGCGATGGCAGAAGCCACAAGGATTCTCCGATGGGCGGAAAATCACGTCTTAGCACTGTCAGCAGTGTTCATTCCGGGAGTGGACAACTGGGAAGCAGACTTCCTCAGCAGACACGACCTACACCCGGGAGAGTGGGGACTTCATCCAGAAGTCTTCCAACTGTTGGTAAACCGTTGGGAAAGGCCACAGGTGGACATGATGGCGTCCCGCCTAAACAAAAAACTAGATATTGCGCCAGGTCAAGGGACCCTCAGGCAATAGCTGTGGACGCTCTAGTGACACCGTGGGTGTACCAGTCGGTTTATGTATTCCCTCCTCTGCCTCTCATTCCAAAGGTACTGAGAATAATAAGAAAACGAGGAGTAAGAACGATACTCGTGGTTCCGGATGGGCCAAGAAGAGCTTGGTACCCAGAACTTCAAGAAATGATATCAGAGGACCCATGGCCTCTACCGCTCAGACAGGATCTGCTACAGCAGGGGCCCTGTCTGTTCCAAGACTTACCGTGGCTGCGTTTGACGGCATGGCGGTTGAATTCCGGATCCTAAAGGAAAAGGGCATTCCGGAAGAAGTCATTCCTACGCTGATAAAAGCCAGGAAAGATGTAACCGCAAACCATTATCACCGTATTTGGCGAAAATATGTTGCGTGGTGTGAGGCCAGGAAGGCCCCAACAGAGGAATTTCAGCTGGGTCGTTTTCTGCACTTCCTACAGTCAGGGGTGACTATGGGCCTAAAATTGGGTTCCATTAAGGTCCAGATTTCGGCTCTGTCGATTTTCTTCCAGAAAGAACTGGCTTCACTGCCTGGAGTTCAGACATTTGTAAAGGGAGTGCTACATATTCAGCCCCCTTTTGTGCCTCCTGTGGCACCTTGGGATCTCAACGTGGTGTTGAGTTTCTTAAAATCACATTGGTTTGAGCCACTTAAAACTGTGGATTTGAAATATCTCACGTGGAAAGTGGTCATGTTATTGGCCTTGGCTTCGGCCAGGCGTGTGTCAGAATTGGCGGTTTTGTAATGTAAAAGCCCTTATCTGATTTTCCATATGGATAGGGCAGAATTGAGGACTCGTCCCCAGTTTCTCCCTAAGGTGGTATCAGCTTTTCACTTGAACCAACCTATTGTAGTGCCTGCGGCTACTAGGGACTTGGAAGATTCCAAGTTACTGGACGTAGTCAGGGCCTTAAAAATGTATATTTCCAGGACGGCTGGAGTCAGGAAAACTGACTCGCTTTTTATCCTGTAGGCACCCAACAAAATAGGTGCTCCTGCTTCTAAGCAGACTATTGCTCGCTGAATTTGTAGCACAATTCAGCTGGAGCATTCTGCGGCTGGATTGCCGCATCCTAAATCAGTAAAAGCCCATTCCACGAGGAAAGTGGGCTCATCTTGGGCGGCTGCCCGAGGGGTCTCGGCTTTACAATTTTGCCGAGCTGCAACTTGGTCAGGGGCAAACACGTTTGCTAAATTCTACATAATTGATACCCTGGCTGAGGAGGACCTTGAGTTCTCTCATTCGGTGCTGCAGAGTCATCCGCACTCTCCCGCCCATTTGGGAGCTTTGGTATAATCCCCATGGTCCTTACGGAGTTCCCAGCATCCACTAGGACGTCAGAGAAAATAAGATTTTACTCACCGGTAAATCTATTTCTCGTAGTCCGTAGTGGATGCTGGGCGCCCATCCCAAGTGCGGATTGTCTGCAATACTTGTATGTAGTTATTGCCTAACTAAGGGTTATTGTTGAGCCATCTGTTGAGAGGCTCAGTTATATTTCATACTATTAACTGGGTATAGTATCAAGAGTTATACGATGTGATTGGTGTGGCTGGTATGAGTCTTACCCGGGATTCAAAATCCTTCCTTATTGTGTCAGCTCTTCCGGGCACAGTATCCTAACTGAGGTCTGGAGGAGGGTCATAGTGGGAGGAGCCAGTGCACACCAGATAGTACCTAATCTTTCTTTTAGAGTGCCCAGTCTCCTGCGGAGCCCGTCTATTCCCCATGGTCCTTACGGAGTTCCCAGCATCCACTACGGACTACGAGAAATAGATTTACCGGTGAGTAAAATCTTATTATTTCCTCTGCATTTCCTCTAGCCAGGGGTACAAGGCAGGGCTGCCTGCTATCCCCTATTCTTTTTGCTCTGGCGGTGGAGCCCTTAGCGTGTCTGGTGCGTTCTGACTTGCGGGTGGGTGGGTGGGGGTTCCGGGTGGGCCACACCACGGACAAAATTGCTCTATACGCGGATGATATTCTGCTGTTTGTATCAGACTATTGCAATACCATGCCACACGTGTTGCATATTATTGACACCTTTGGCGGGTACTCTGGACTGTCCATTAATTGGGACAAGTCCTGCATGCTACCTTTTCGGGGTGCTTGTCCTGGTGTCTCGCCCGTGGCCCTTCCTCTTCGCTGGTGGAGTCATTTAAGTACTTGGGAATCTGGGTCACAAATGATCCTTCTCAATACTTTTCCTTAAACATAAAACCTCATATGGATTATTTACATTCCCGTATTGCGGTGTGGGGGACTCTACCTCTAACTATAATGGGTAGAATTAATTTAGTGAAAATGGTAGCCCTGCCTAAATTGCTGTATGCGCTGCAACACTCCCCTGTTTATCTCCCATTAAAAACATTTCAGAAAATAGATAGTCTTCTGTCTATCGTATGGTCTAATCGCCGGGTCAGAATAAAATTAGACACCCTTACACGCCCACACGATTCTGGGGGCCTGGCCCACCCTAAATTCAGCTTATATTATCTAGCGGCACAAATGGTACATATTAGTAAGTGGTTGCATGACTCCGGTATAGATGAATTGATCTCCCGAATTCTCTATGCAACAGATCGGAATTGCACCCCATTACAACTACTGTCGAGTGACAATATATCGCTACTTAACCTTCCCATTGTCAAACAAGCAATTATGGTATGGAGACAGACGCATAGATTGCTACGGGAGAGGGCTGGGATACGGAAACGCCTTTGGCTTACGCGCATACTCTTAACGAGCTTACCTCGCTACAGATAAGGGAGGTTTGGAACCACTGTGGGGTGCAGTCTCTTGGGCAATTATATCATATGGGTGTGTTTAAATCTTTCCAACAGTTGCGGGAGGATTATAATATTCCCACCTTCTATTTTTATCGATACCTGCAACTCCGCCATGCTTGTCAGACTCAATTTGCAAATGCTCCCCCGATGCTCCGGGACACCCCAGTTCGGGAACTATTTGTTAATTTGTTAATCCCCAAAATTGCACTATTTCTATATTCTACTCTGCTCTGCTACGTGCTTATCACGGTGAGGCCCTTCTTTCTCTTAAATCTAAATGGGAATGTGACCTGGGGCCCATTTCTAATGATGTTTGGGAGGCTGCACTGGGTGCCTCTAGACTGGCGACCGCGGCGGTTCGCTACCAACAGGTGCATCTTTTTGTTTTACATAGAGTCTATATTACTCCTGAGAAGTTGATGAGATTCGGAGGGAGAATGGATTCTAGATGTCCCAAGTGTGCTCTGGATGGGGGCACCTTCTGGCACATGATTTGGTCCTGTAGGATAGTTAATGCCTTTTGGCAGGATGTACTTAAAATTATGGTCTCCACTGGTATACCTGCTGATGTACTGACCCCCCCTGTGTGTGTGCTGGCGGTGTTGGATGAGGAGCTGCTGGATGCCCCCTCCAGGCGTTATGTTATCAGCCTGTGTGCTCTTGCACAGGTTTCTATAGCCCGGTCGTGGATGGCACCTGCTGGCCCAGATATTGATTCCTGGATTGCTTTAGTGAATACTACGATGGCACATGAAAAATTTGTCTATATGTCCAGGAAAGTTATTACTAAATACTATGCAATATGGGATAGATGGTTGTCATCTCCATACGCTGGAGGCACTCAGGTTGCACTATCTGCGGATGCGAGTTTGCCTTCAACATAATCACCCCGGGGTTACTTGTGGAAGTCAGGAAGATGTACTGCTTTCACAACATTGTTATTTACTACATATATTGCCCGAGGTAATACTTCATACATCTAATACGGAGGCACACGGTGGTTCCGGAATGCTGACATAACCACATACTGTTATTGAAATTCGTTGAGGTCTACTCTTAGGTGGTGACCGAGTGTAATCATGTGCCTATGTATGGTGTGCTTTATACTGCTTGATGTAGTTGCCAACAGCAATGCTATAAGTTTTTGTTGTTTTTTTGTCTTGTAACCTAAACAAAAAAATGTTTCAATAAATATTGTTGAATTTAAAACAAATTATCTGTTAATGACTACACAATTTGTGACTGAAAATCACCTATATATGAGTATATAGAAGTGAAATCAATCTGACCACAGTGCACCTGAATTGAGGGTCAGAACAGGACTGACGTTACACAGAAAAGTCAGCACTCGTACTAGCAGTCAGTCACATGTTAAAGCATTAGACGTTGTCATATGAGAATACAACCCCCATTACAACTTATAAATAAGTAGGAAAATTGTACTTCTGTTTTTAACTGGTTATTTTTCAACATAACATGCAGAAAACACAGTAATATACAGATCTCATATGCAGTAGGTACTAAAAATTAACAATTCATACTAACAAGTAGAGAGAATTTTTAGTACTGTATACCCTTCCTCTGGAGAGCGGGATACAGGCAGACTCACCACACTTCCATATCCAAGCAAATTCGCTCGTAAGACGCTTGTCACAACTGAGGGCCTGAGCTGACGGTAGGCAGCCTCAGTTGTAGGGGCTGAGATGTACCGGAACCTGGGAGGTTGTATCAGACCCCTGGACATGTAAGTAACATGAAGAGAAACCGCCCGAAGGTGTGACCACGACAACTTGAGTAAAAGTCAATGATATTTATTTATGACAAACTCCATGCATCACAGTAGCAGTAAAAAGTAACATAAAAATCAGCAGAGAAATAATAATACAGTTCCTGGGTACTACAGGATGGCAGGGGCCACAGGGCTCTGGTGGTATGAGACAGTTCTTATTATCTGCAAGTTGGAAAGTCCTTACCAGGCTCAACTGTAGCAATGAGGAAAGCCCAGGGTCGTACCAGCTGGTGTTCCAGGGAAAGCTGGACTGCTGTAGATAAAATGCTGCTGTGGGTACTGGTTAGAACCAGACAGGTGTTGGCACGGAGTGGATACTGGCTGGAACCAGTTAAATAATAAATAAAGCTTGAGAGCGATGCAATATAGATGAAATGTAGAATTTGAGAGCGGAGAAATAATAATACCGGTGGAGAGTGGTAAACTGCAGAAAGGACACCGGCCCTTTAAGAGAAGCTGTACACTGCTGGAAGCTGGGCTGGAAGCAGGTGATGTTGTATCTGGAAACAGGTGAGTCCAGAATGGATCGGAGAGTCAGGCTACACCGCAGATGGAATGCTGGTGAGGGTCTCTATAGCAGAAGTCTGGAAACAGGAGCTGGAACCTGAAAGACATTCACAGGAGAGAGACAAACTGGAACTAGGTTTGACAACCAAAGCACTGACGCCTTCCTTGCTCAGGCACAACCTATTTATACCTGCAGCAAGGAAGGCATTGGCTAGGCAATTATGCAAATTAATAATACTGACAACGGATTGGTAGGAATGATCAGCTGACAGAATCCAAGATGGCTGCGCCCATGCAGACACTTGGAGGGAAGTTTGGATTGTAATCCATGTGGTCTGGAAAACAGTAATGGCGGCGCCGGCCACCGGAGACAGGAGACGCTAGGCTGACAGATGCACATCCGACCACGCGGACACAGCGGAGGCCGCGGCTGACGTAATCGCCACTCTGAATGCAGAAGCTCAGGGACGGCGGCGGAGGCTGCGGGAGACGCCATGCCAGATGTATAAGGCGTTACTGTGACTGCGTCCAGAGAGACAGGCGAGGATGCGGGAATGTGCACATCAGGATGACAGATGGGATCCGGTCCTGGAGCGCTGAGCCAGCCTTAGGAGGCATCTGATAGGTAAGAAATGGCGTCCAGATACCCGGATCGTGACAGCACCCCCCCCTTTAGGAGTGGCCCCAGGACACTTCTTTGGCTTTTGAGGAAACTTGGAATGGAATCTCCGGACCAAGGCTGGAGCATGGACATCAGAAGCATTGGTCCATGAACGTTCCTCAGGGCCATAACCCTTCCAGTCAATAAGATACTGAAGTTGACCGTAACGGTGACGTGAGTCCAGGATCTTGGCCACTTCATACTCAACGCCTCGTTGAGTTTGGACTTTCGGAGTTGGAGGAAGTGAGGAATGAAACCGATTCAAGATTAGCGGTTTCAACAGGGAAACATGGAATGTCCTGGGTATTTTTAAGAAAGGAGGTAACTGGAGTCTGTAAGCAACAGGATTGATGACTTGATCAATTTTAAAAGGACCGATGTAGCGAGGTGCAAACTTCATACTGGGAACTCTTAACCTCAAATTCTTCGTGGATAACCATACCCGATCACCCACCTTGAGAGCAGGAACTGCTCGACGCTTCTTATCCGCAAACTTCTTGTACCTGAACGATGCCTTGAGCAGAGCTGATCGTACGCTCTTCCAGATATTGGCAAACTGATGCAAGGTGATATCCACTGCGGGAACAGAAGTTGCTGGAAGCGGTTGGAACTCAGGGACTTTAGGGTGGAATCCAAAGTTGGTGAAGAATGGTGTTGAAGAAGATGAAGAATGATACTGGTTGTTATGACAGAACTCGGCCCAGGGAAGTAATTGAACCCAGTCATCTTGAGAGGAGGACACATAGATGCGGAGGAAGGACTCCAAGTCCCGATTCACCCTCTCAGTTTGACCATTGGTCTGAGGATGGTAAGCCGTGGAAAACTTTAGCTTGACTTGGAGGACTTGACATAAACTTCGCCAGAATTTGGCTGTGAATTTAACTCCTCGATCTGAGATAATTTCTTCTGGAAGACCGTGGAGTCGAAAGATCTCTTGTATGAATACTTGAGCCAACTTGGAAGCTGACGGAAGACCGGTGAGAGGAATGAAGTGTGCCATCTTGGTGAACCGGTCAACTACCACCCAGATGGTATTAAACTTGTTGCACATGGGCAAATCTGTAATAAAATCCATCGACAAATGGGTCCATGGTCGACGGGGAACAGATAGTGGAACCAGTTGCCCCGCAGGCGACTGGCGGGATACTTTATGTTGAGCACACTTTGGGCAAGATGCAATAAACTCCAAAACGTCCTTTTTCAGAGTTGGCCACCAATAGGACCTAGAGATAAACTCCAGGGTTTTTTGAATACCTGTATGTCCGGCAAAGCGGGAAGCATGGGCCCAATGCATGAGCTTCTTCCTTAGTGTCGGCTTCACAAAACTTTTCCCTGATGGGGGCGTAGAGTCCATCCCTACCGTGGAGAATGCCAACGGATTTATAATAGGATGCTTGTCTGAAGACTCTGACTCATTTTCTTGCTCCCATGAGCGGGAAAGGGCATCGGCCTTGCGATTCTGAGAGCCCGGACAGAACTGGAGTTTAAAGTCGAACCTGGAAAAGAAAAGTGCCCATCTGGCCTGACGAGGGTTGAGACATTGTGCGCCTTTCAGATATAGAAGGTTCTTGTGGTCTGTAAGGATGGTGATTGAATGAGAAGCTCCCTCCAACAGATATCTCCACTCCTCTAGAGCGAGCTTGATGGCTAGCAACTCCTGGTCGCCAATGGCATAGTTGCGCTCCGCTGGGGAGAACTTCCGTGAGAAGAAACTGCAAGGATGTAAATGGCCATCTTTAGCCCTCTGAGATAACACCGCTCCTACTCCAACGGAGGAGGCATCCACCTCTAAGATGAAAGGAGAGTCGATGTCAGGCTGTTTCAGGACAGGCGCAGAGATGAACCTCTGTTTTAAAAGATGAAAAGCTTGCATGGCTTCTTCAGACCACTTGGACGGGTTAGCACCCTTCTTGGTGAAAGCAGTAATAGGCGCCACAATGGTGGAAAAGTCTCGTATAAACTTTCGGTAATAATTGGCGAACCCTAAGAACCTCTGGACCCCTTTGAGGGTTAAGGGTACCGGCCAATTCTGGATTGCTTGTAGTTTCTCAGGATCCATCTCTAGTCCGGAACTGGACACAATGTACCCTAGAAACGGAATGGACTTGACTTCAAAGACGCATTTCTCTAATTTGCAATAGAGATGATTGACACGGAGACGGGACAGAACCTCCTTTACCCAAAAACGATGTTCCTCTAAATTGTTGGCAAAAATGAGGATATCATCTAGATAGACCACGACATGACGGTATAGAATGTCTCTGAAGATCTCATTGACGAAATGCTGGAAGACAGCTGGAGCATTGCTCAATCCGAAGGGCATGACGAGGTACTCATAATGTCCGTCACGGGTGTTAAATGCGGTCTTCCACTCGTCACCCTCACGGATCCGGATAAGATTGTATGCACCTCTCAAGTCCAGCTTTGTAAAGATGGTAGCTCCGCTAACTCTGTCAAAGAGCTCAGTAATCAGGGGTAAAGGATAGCGGTTCTTGATGGTAATGTCGTTCAAACCTCTGTAGTCGATGCACGGCCGCAGACCACCATCTTTCTTTTTTTACAAAAAAGAAGCCTGCGCCGGCTGGAGAAGAGGAAGGTCGAATGAACCCCTTTGCTAGGTTCTCTTTAATGTATTCCTCCATAGAATGCGTCTCGGGCAGAGACAACGGATAAGTTCGGCCTCGAGGTGGAACCTTCCCTGGAACGAGATCAATCGGGCAGTCCCATTCTCTATGAGGAGGAAGGATATCAGCAGAAGCTTTACTGAACACATCCGTGAAATCTTGATATGGAGGAGGTGGAACATCAGACGACCTGGGGGAGGAAGAACAGACAGGCAACACTTTAAACAAACATGTCTCAGCACAGGAGGGACCCCATGCCAGGATTTGCGTAGTCGTTCAATCAATTGTAGGATTGTGAAGACGGAGCCATGGAAGGCCCAGGACCACAGGATGTGTGGCTCTTGGAATCACTAAAAGTGAAATAAGTTCGGAATGAAGAACTCCCACTCTCAGACGAACTGGTAGAGTCCTTAGAGCAATAACTGTATCAAAAATTTTACTGCCATCCACGGCAGTTAAGGAAAAGGAGGAAGGAAGTCTCTCGGTGGGTAGGGACCACCGTTTAACATAGGCTTCGGTAATAAAATTCCCAGCTGCTCCGGAATCCAGGAGGGCAATGACGTTTTGATAACGTTGAGCAACTTGAAGCGAGACTGGGAGATTACAATCTTGAGGAGATGGAGAGGAGATCATTACTCCTAGCCGGCCCTCTCCTTGGCGAGCTAGGATTTGGAGTTTTCCCGGACGTTTGGGACAGGCATTAATAGTGTGAGACGGAGCTGCACAATACAGACAGAGAGACTCAGAGAGACGTCTTCGGCGCTCAGCAGGAGTTAAACGGGAACGGCCAATTTGCATGGGTTCATCTTTAGTTGGTGACAGTTGGCGAGAAGGAGGAGCAGAAGATTTTGGAGCAGATGATCTTCCACGCTCAGTTGCTCTCTCTCTGAAACGTAAGTCAACTTTTGTACAAAGTGAGATTAGCTCATCTAACTTGGAGGGTAAGTCTCTGGTAGCTAACTCATCTTTAATACGCTCGGATAAACCATGCCAGAATGCAGCATACAGGGCCTCGTCGTTCCATGCCAGTTCAGATGCCAGGATCTGGAATTGTATAAGATATTGTCCTACAGTATGTGATCCCTGGCGTAAACGGAGAATCTCACACGAAGCTGAAGTTACCCGGCCTGGCTCGTCGAAGATGCGCCTGAATGTTGACACGAATGCAGTGTAAGAAGATAGCAGGGTGTCGGACCTCTCCCATAACGGTGATGCCCAGTCAAGGGCTGAGCCACTGAGAAGTGAGATGATGTAGGCAATTTTTGTACGGTCACTGGGAAAATTGCCAGGTTGTAGCTCAAACTGAATCTCACACTGGTTGAGAAATCCCCTGCAGAATCTTGGAGATCCGTCAAATTTTGCTGGCGTTGGAAGATGAAGACGTGGAGCAGAAACGGGTAAGGTGGGTGGGGTTATAGTTGGAGTCACTGTGGTTGACGCCCCAGATGCGCCTGATCCACGGAGAGTTGTCTGAATCCCATCCAGCCGAGTAGAGAGATCATGGAGACAGCGGATGATGTGGCCCTGTGCAGCCTCCTGATGTTCAAGTCGGGCTGCCAGTTCTTGCATCGGCCTGGCCGCTTGATCCTGGTCTCCGGCTGGATTCATTTGGTCAGTGCTTACTGTCACAACTGAGGGCCTGAGCTGACGGTAGGCAGCCTCAGTTGTAGGGGCTGAGATGTACCGGAACCTGGGAGGTTGTATCAGACCCCTGGACATGTAAGTAACATGAAGAGAAACCGCCCGAAGGCGTGACCACGACAACTTGAGTAAAAGTCAATGATATTTATTTATGACAAACTCCATGCATCACAGTAGCAGTAAAAAGTAACATAAAAATCAGCAGAGAAATAATAATACAGTTCCTGGGTACTACAGGATGGCAGGGGCCACAGGGCTCTGGTGGTATGAGACAGTTCTTATTATCTGCAAGTTGGAAAGTCCTTACCAGGCTCAACTGTAGCAATGAGGAAAGCCCAGGGTCGTACCAGCTGGTGTTCCAGGGAAAGCTGGACTGCTGTAGATAAAATGCTGCTGTGGGTTCTGGTTAGAACCAGACAGGTGTTGGCACGGAGTGGATACTGGCTGGAACCAGTTAAATAATAAATAAAGCTTGAGAGCGATGCAATATAGATGAAATGTAGAATTTGAGAGCGGAGAAATAATAATACCGGTGGAGAGTGGTAAACTGCAGAAAGGACACCGGCCCTTTAAGAGAAGCTGTACACTGCTGGAAGCTGGGCTGGAAGCAGGTGATGTTGTATCTGGAAACAGGTGAGTCCAGAATGGATCGGAGAGTCAGGCTACACCGCAGATGGAATGCTGGTGAGGGTCTCTATAGCAGAAGTCTGGAAACAGGAGCTGGAACCTGAAAGACATTCACAGGAGAGAGACAAACTGGAACTAGGTTAGACAACCAAAGCACTGACGCCTTCCTTGCTCAGGCACAACCTATTTATACCTGCAGCAAGGAAGGCATTGGCTAGGCAATTATGCAAATTAATAATACTGACAACGGATTGGTAGGAATGATCAGCTGACAGAATCCAAGATGGCTGCGCCCATGCAGACACTTGGAGGGAAGTTTGGATTGTAATCCATGTGGTCTGGAAAACAGTAATGGCGGCGCCGGCCACCGGAGACAGGAGACGCCAGGCTGACAGATGCACATCCGACCACGCGGACACAGCGGAGGCCGCGGCTGACGTAATCGCCACTCTGAATGCAGAAGCTCAGGGACGGCGGCGGAGGCCGCGGGAGACGCCATGCCAGATGTATAAGGCGTTACTGTGACTGCGTCCAGAGAGACAGGCGAGGATGCGGGAATGTGCACATCAGGATGACAGATGGGATCCGGTCCTGGAGCGCTGAGCCAGCCTTAGGAGGCATCTGATAGGTAAGAAATGGCGTCCAGATACCCGGATCGTGACAACGCTGAGTGGATTCAGACGCTACTGATGTACACTACCGCTCCTGATCACTGATAACGGACACAGTCGCTCACTGACGGACACGAACGCTCAGCGACTTCCTTTTTTTTTAACATAAATTTTTTATTGAAGCAATACATGTTATACATACATAGATGTTCAATGTGTTTCAAATCTTTGATAGAAGGGTATTATAAGAAAACAGAACAAGAAGAGTACATTTGAGCCCTTAATCAAGGGATATATCTGTTATAAGCAATCAACAGCATCACAATTATAAGCAACAAGACCTCCGAAGATCATCTGTCTTACTGATCTGAAATTCAACTCAGTCAACTGACCCGTATTTGTACTTTCAAATATAATAAAAAAAGAAATTACAATAAGAAAAAATAAAGAAGATATACACATACATATATATTCACATGTGTGTAATACCCGTGCCGTACCCGATTTCCCCCCCAACCCGCCCACAGTGCTCTGTTCGTCAATTAACTTTTAAAGTACAATCGGCGGATCCCCCGCAGCCATTAGTTAGAAACCATTCTGTGTTGGACAACAAGTCGTGGAGCTGTTTCCTAACTGCTGTTGACAGGGTCATTATATAACTCTCCCAAACCTCAAAGAAATTGTGTATCTTGGTGTCTTTTTCCAGCAGGACACTTATCCATTCCATCCTAAAGAGGTAGAATAATTTGGCTTTAAATAATGATAGGGTTGGTGGATCCTTCGCTATCCACACCTGCAGGATGGCTTTTCTAGCCGCCAAACTAACTGCCAGCAACAGTTTTTTACTGCCCAAAGAGAGGCGCTGATTCGGTGGTATAATACCAAAGAGCGCCCACTCCGGAGACAACCTCCAATAATTTACCAGATTGGCCGTCAAGTAGTTTCGTATATGAATCCAAAACTGTCTGATTAAGGGACATGTCCACAGACAGTGAAACATATCTGCCTGAGGAGTGCCACATTTCCAACAAGTATGTGTGTCAGCAAGTCCTATCAAGTGTTGTCTATGGGGCGATAGATAAGTCCGATGCAAAATATTAAGAGACATTTCTTTATATCTAGAAGAGGGAAATAATTTGCAGGTTTTAACATGTGCCGCCAGTAGGTCAATAATTTCAACGTTCGGGAGACAGTCTCTCCAAGACATAACCCCTCCCTGACCCCTCGAGTAGTCTAGGACGTTCCGAAAGTACCCATACGCATTCGAGATTGCTTTCTTAACCCTAGGGGTTTGTTTCAACATTCTATCCATCGGGTTATCCCAATCCCCAGGTGAAAAACATCTAATAGTGGATGAAATATAGTGTTGAGCCAGAAGAAAGGCCACAGGAAAGGCCCTCAGAGTTGGGTATTTAGTAGTGGCTTCCTGGAACGTGAGCGGCCTCGAGCCCCGCATGTCCACCAAATCACCGATCCTGGACACCCCCCCCAGCCTCCATATAGTAAACGGGTAGTGTGCCTGACCCTCTTGGAAGTCAGGATTAACCACGAACGGAAGGTGTAATGATTTGTGGGCATTTAGATTTAGTTTATGTCGCATTTCCTTCCATAGTTTTTTTACGTTCCACAGTAAGGGGTTTCCCCTCAGCTCCTCGGACACCTCCCGATCATGCAGATGTAGAAATGTAATGAGATCCCCCTCCTGTATAAATTCTCTATCTATGTCTGTATTTGTGTATGTGTTATCGTCCTGCATCCAGTCATGTAGGTAACGTAGTTGGGCCGCCTGGGAGTACCAGAAGATATTGGGGAAGTTAATTCCCCCATTCCCTAGTCTGCTGCAGTTTGATTAGCGCTATACGCGGTCTCCCTCCCTGCCAGATGAACTTTCTAAAGAGAAAATTGAGACGTTGAACGTCTTTAGGTAGAAGTGTGTGTGGCATGGCTTGAATGAAGTACATCAGACGGGGGAATTATATCATTTTGATCAAGCTAGCCCTCCCCAAGTATGATAAAGGCATAGATTTCCAAGTCTCAAGTTCTGTTTCAATTGTTCAGATGGCCGAGGTAAAATTTAGGGCATATAATCGCTTAGGCTTTCTCGATATTCGAATCCCTAAATATGTTATGTGATCCGAACTCCATTGTAATGGTAGATTAATCGCCCCCTGCCTCAAAAATGAACCACTTCCCAGTCTGAGTGCCACCGATTTTGCCCAGTTAACGTTAAAGCCTGAAACTTGACCATAGGCCTGTAGTAGATTAAATATATGTGTCAATGAAGCCTCCGGATCAGAGATATATAGCAGAAGATCATCGGCAAAAGCAGTAAGTTTTAGATTTCTGCGACCAATCTGGATTCCTTGAACTGATTATCATTTAACAGCAAGCGATGTAAGGGATCTATGGCCAGGTTGAAGAGCAGGGGAGATAAGGGGCAACCCTGCCGCGTGCCACGATGCATCACCACCGGGTTGCTCAAATAGCCATTAAGCAAAAGGGAAGTCGGGGGAGAATCATATAGGTATCGAATAGTTTCAATGAAGTCTTGATGGAACAGTCTACGTTCCAGGACTTTAAATAGATGGGGCCAGAGTACTGTGTCGAAGGCCTTGGTGGTGTCTAAACTGAGGAGTATATTTCTGGATTGGTGCGAATGAGCAGAAGCTACAACTGCCGCGATCGCCGCCCTAATTCCTTTAACCGAATGAGTATTGCGAACAAAGCCAAGTTGGTGGTTAGTTAAAGTGTGGGGGAGAATAACTTGCAGCCGGTCTGCTAGAATCTTAGTAAATAGTTTTATGTCGGTGTTTAGCAACGTAATAGGCCTATAAGAGGACACCAATTGTGGGTCATGCGCAGGTTTAGGGATTAAAATAGTATGTGCTGTCGTGAAATGGTGAAAGGGGGAACGATGCTGTAAAAGACTGTTGAATACTTCCAGCAGAGTCGGAACCACATGGGGCTGGAGGATTTTGTAAAATTCATTAGAGAGGCCGTCAGGGCCTGGAGATTTGTGCAACTTAAGTTTGGACATTGCCGAGATCAATTCTTCTTCAGTAATAGCTCTCACTAGTATATCCGACTGTGCGGTCGTGATTGGCGGTAATAGAGTGTCTGGTAGGAGTGTGGTGTGGGTGGATTCGTTGAAGGGGAGATCAGAGTATAGGTCCGCAAAGTAAGATTCAAAGTGATCTAATATGTCTGGGGAATTGGTAAGGAGTTGTCCCGAGGTGCGATGTCTAACAGCTGTTATGAATTTGCGTGTCGTTTTTTTCCTAGCCATGGTTGCCAGTAGTCTACCGGATTTATTACCCCATCTGTAGTATTTGTGGGAAGAGAATACCACATCACGTTTTGCTTGCGCTAGTAAGTGATCGTTTAAGAGCTGTTTAGCCTGTAAATAAAGCCGCAAGGACTCATCAGTCTGTAGGGTAAGATGGCTTTGCATTGCATCAGTTAATTCTGAATGTAAGGTGGTATAGATCGCTAAGTTTTTCTTTTTCAATCTATGAACATACTCAATAATTTGACCCCTTAAGACTGCTTTTGCCGCCCCCCAAAGAATGTTTGGGCGGTCCCAATGTTCTAAGTTATCGTCTAAATAATTGGCCCAACTTGTTATCAGAAATTTTCTAAAATCATCAGTTATAGAGATAGCTTGGAAATCTCCAAATCCTAGAGCCCCCTGCTTAAAGAGTTCTTTGCAGCGTCAATGTCACAGGAGCGTGGTCCGATATCAGAATGTTGTGTATATCAGCTTTTATGACTCGCGTCACTAGGGAATCTGCAACCAATATGGAGTCAATTCTGGACCAAGAGCTATGAACCCCGGAAAAGAAAGTAAATGATCTGTCAGAGGGATTGAGGAGACGCCAAATATCAGTAAGTTGAAGGGATGTTTTCAGTGTTTGGAGATGTGTCCAAGAAGGGGAACCGGAAGTGCGCGGGACAGGGCGTTTGTCAATAGTGGGATCGTCAACTGTATTCCAGTCACCTGCCAGGATAAGCTGAGAATTATCGCATTGCAGCAGTTGAGAGCTAATTTCTCGGAAGAAAGCAGCTGTCTCGCCATTCGGCGCATATACGTTAACCAGTGTGTATTTGTTACCCCAAATTTCCACGTCCAAAATCAAATAACGTCCCCCCGGGTCAGCTACAGAGTTTAAAACAGTATAGTGTAGGTGTTTGCTAAATAGAATCGCCACCCCCCTAGTCTTCCTCGTGTTATCTGCAGAAACACAGCTATCCAACCACGGTGCCCGAAGAGCAGAGGAGGCGCCCACCATCCAGTGGGTTTATTGGAGAAATATAATTTGAGGTCTAAACCGCTTCAGGTGTGTGACAACCCGCTTACGTTTTATCGGTGAGTTAAGGGCGCCCACGTTCCAGGACAAAAGTTTAAAACAAGAATCTGCGTTAGACGTCCCTATCCTAGGATCCGTCATTGACCATCAACCTACCCCCACCCTAGGGTGACACTCCAACGAGAATATCATGTCACGTCGTCGTCCCCCTCCTTCCCAGCGAGCGGAGAGGAACGAACGAGACCACACAATGTCATTGAGCCCAGGAACAGATCGGGCGAGGAAGGCACGGCACGGGCAGAACAACAAAAACAAAAAAAAACAACAAAAAAAAACACACATTGCTTCACATAACATTTTCCAATTTTTCCAAACCATACTAAAGACCACGCGAGTGCTAAACCCTCCGGTAGCACTGGCGAGAAGCCTATCAGAAAAAATATATAACATTAGAATTTAAGCTGAGTAGCATGTAAAGAGACCCAATATCTCTCTCAAATAGGATTTATACCGACTCTGACACAAAGTACTTAACCACATAATATTTAGTCTTGTTGTGGTGGATTCACTGGGTTCAACATGTGTGTAACAGGGGAGTGTGCAGTGGCGGGATCAACAAAAATCAATGTGCGACCATTGTCATGGATGCGTAATTTGGCGGGATACATCAATGCAAATCTGGTATTATTCTCATGTAGTATTTTACAAACATCCGAGAACTCCCTTCTCTTCTGTGCCACCGAGGCCGAGAAATCTTGAAAAATTAAAATACGTTTTCCCTGCACTACCATTTGCGGGAGCTTGCGATAAGATCGCAGCACATGTTCCTTCATACGAAAGTCCATGAATTTCGCAATGATGGGCCTAGGCTTATTTTCAACATCAGGTCGGACAGGACCAATTCTATGCACCCTTTCAATGTGTGATAAAAATGGGGCATCTGTGATTCCCAAGGCCCGAAATATATCAGTCGTTACAAAATCTGACAATTGTCTGTCCCTAACTGATTCGGGGATGCCCACGAATCGTAGATTCGATCTTCTGTCCCTGTTCTCAAGCTCATCTATTTTCGCCTGTAAGGTTTTAAGAGAGGAATCCTGAGTGTCAGTGGAGCGCTGAAGTGTATGTATCTGATCCTCCCCATCGCTAACCCGCTGTTCTAGTGAGGTGATCCGTGAGGTGTTATGGTCAATTTTTGCAAGTGTCGAATCAAGTAGTGTCTGTATCTGTTCAAGCCTTTTATCAATTAAAGGGATGTTCTCAAGTTTTTTGTCAATTTGGGGCATGAGGAGCCGGGAGAGCTCTTGGGCCATATGTATCAGCGAGGGTTGATCAAGAAGTGCCTCCACTTCCAGGATTTGGTCACGGGAGTTCCCCGTCTCTGGGGGCGAAGGGGGGTTAGGTTTCACCGCCGTGTTTTTGGATTTACTCATTCTTGTAGTGACTGAGGGCTGGGAAGGTCTAACCGCTGGAGTTTTATGGACGAATTTGTCCATCCCCCGGTCCGTAGACCGTTAACTGTAATAAGCTAATGACTCCTATATCAACACCCTACAATATATGATAATAAGACACCTCACGTAAAGGTTCGAGTCAGATGCTATGTCAGAGCTACTCAGCAAAAAAAAAAAATAACTGCAAAATTTAAGTAAACATTCCTATACCCATAGTACAGATGTAGGTAATGGACATCAACTCGATAAGCTATAGAAACAAAAGCCTTACCGAGGCGGTGCACCCTGAAACCTCTAGATTAAGGCAGATGACAGGTAAAAACAGTAATAAAACAGATATTATGAGATATATTTAAAATTTCCCCAAATAAGGGGTTTTGTAGAGGGTGACAGTAGATTAATATAACCAGGTAGGCGCCCTCACCTTAGGTAGCCACCAGGTGGCGATCTAACCTCAAGAGTTCTTGCACAGGATAGCAGAGGCTCCACTAATCTGTTATACCAGTGTCACTTGAGGCAGTTACTGATCTACTTAATACGTACAGTGTTGATGGTGGGTAGATAGGGAAAGAAAAAAGGAGAGAAATAAAGGGGAGAGTTTAGCAGGGAACAAAAGGAAGAATAAAAGAGAATTCTGGATTCTCGCATCCCCAGACAGGCGAGCCTATGATGGAGGGAGAGACTGCGTAATCTATTGGAGATAGGCACAGGAGAGGCTAGAAAGGGGTGTATATTTGGCCTATATCACTCTTTGTAAAGGGGGGCTATATAAACCTGTCCTGTAACAATGCAGTCCGGTAGTATGACCACGCAGTCTGTGTCCAGCGACCAGCAAGACCCCAAGCAGCCTCTCTCACTCAGGATGGCGTTCCCCACTTCAGTGTGTCAGGACCAGAGGGCAGGATAGGGAGCCCAATCGACCACCGCGCAGCAGGCCTTCTCTCAGCCCCTTCCGATATATGCCTCCTGGGAACCTCCGTCAGCGCCCGACAGCAGCCTCGCCCTGCGCCGTGTCGCCCAGCTCCGGGGAGCCCGGCCAGTGTCCTCCGCGTCTCCCGTTCAATCTTGATCCGCCGCTCCTTTCACGTCTCCCCGCACCTCCGTACACAGCCTCGGAAGCAGAAGCGGGGGGGGGGGGGGGGGAGCCGGCCCAACGTCCTCTGCTCCCAGGGCCTTCTCCGTGTCAGCGCCGCACCGCCGTCAGCCGAAGCCCGTCCCGTCTTCTATTCCAGTCCTCGATCGCTGGAGCCCAAGCGGGGGGGAGTCGGGTCAAGTCCACCACACCCGAGATCACCGCCGGGGCGACGTCACACAACAGCTTGTCGTGGGGGCCTTCACTCGCGTCCTGGGGCGGCAAGGGCTAGCGAGCAGCAGGGAACCGAGGCCACAGCTCCGTCAGCAGGTCACAGAACCTCCGCACTCTCTCCCACCGCATGGGACATCTCCATAGGGCTATAGGTAACGTGTGAACCCCGTGTGAGCGAGTGGGGATGAGTGTTACCTGGCCTCCAGTTTTCGCGCCAGTCGTCACACCGGCGGTCATATAGGCCGTCTCCTTGAGAGCCAAACTTCGGGGGCATACAGTCACGCTCCTACTCCTGCAGGGTCTTTCCAGGCTCCCTCTGTTATAGGGGTTCTTGAAGAGGGTTTATCAAAATGATTGGTGCCGGATAGCAGGAGATGTTGGTGGATTATCCACCTACAGGCTGGAGCTCAGCTAAAAAGCAGCCATGCTGGATGGCCCGCCCACCGGAAGTCACCCGCTCAGCGACTTCCACGTGTATGCAGACGCTAAGGCCTGCAACTCGGTCTAGGAGGGATCTCTAGTGTACACAACCGCAGCGTCTAAGCTGCGACCGAGTACCCCCGTGGTAGCGTCTGAGACGGAAGTGAGGTCATTCAGTTCATGGACGGGAGACGCGCGGAAACTGGTCATGACCTCGGAGGAGGGGCGGCCAGGAGAGCGTCTGAATCCCCCTGTTGACTTAAACTCTAAGGATCGCGGCCCCTACCTAGTCCTGGCGCCTATGATCCCTGGAGCGTAGCGCTGTCGCACTCGAGATGTTCTGCGCATCAACACATCGTTTGTAGTCTCCACCAATACAGTGTAGCTGTGTCTGGACCCCCCTAGTAAGAGGAAATCCATAGACTTACCATCCCCCCATGTTCCGGCTACAGCCTGGTTACGTCTGCTGGACCTGCTAGAACATCCGACACAGACGCCCGTCGAGACAGCACTATTACCGCAAAGGTAAGCGTTGTTGCGACCCGGTGGGGAGTTTTCCAGTATGCGTTTAAGACGCTGTTAAGAAAAGTCGCTCAAAAAAAGTAAGTCTATACAAATAAAACAATAAAAGCTTCAGGCTGCTTTATAAACAGCAGCCCTGTGACCATGTGGCTTCCTGCCGCACCAAGAAAAAAACTGATCTGACTGAGTCAGTGGGCGGGACTATATGGTGAGGCCCCGATGCATCCTGGGAGGCCAGAAAGCTTGTGACCGTGTTGGTGCCATTTCCGCTGTCGCTCAACCATATCCCAATGTTATCCTGTGGATAATCCTGTCGACCCAGCCAGAGAAAGACAGATTAATGGTATAAATAGGGTGAGCTTCCTCTGGCGGGGGAGATCTCACTCTCTCGCTCTCCTCCGCTGCTGTAAAGCATGTAGGAGCTCTGGAAGGTATAGTTACCGATCCCGTTACTGGATGCCCCCGGTTTAAGGCCGCCGGATGCGCAGTCACCGCATAGAATGGGGAAGGGGGGTATAATAACCGATGCCGTCGCTGGATGCCCCAGGGCTGGGATCGCCGGACCCGCTGTGGGAGTATACGTGGATTGATTATAGCAGGAAAATAATGCACAACTGGTGACGTTTTTTGATTTAAAGCTTTTGTTTTATGTGTCCTAATAATTTCTTTTCAGACATGAGATTATCATATGAGTAACTGTGTATCTCTTGGTGTTATGCAGCTAACCTCACAAAAGTTACAATAGTTGCAAATCAGGTTCTCTCATGGCAAGAGTCTGAACCTTTTTCTTTATTAAACTCTGCTTATTCTTGATATTTTACTAACCACGGAGCTGCAACATTTGCTACATATTCATCACATTATTATATGCTATACAGTATAGCTTATAAAAGAAATAGCAGTTGCAGATAAGGCTCCTCTGTGACAACAGTTTGACCCCCATTTAGTTTAAACTCGTTTATTTTCTGTCTATATGCCGTAATAATCAATCATAGAGTGGTAACAGCTGTTGCCTACAAAGTTACCCAGGCTACAAGCTCACCTGGGCATTGCTTTATCCGTTTTTTTTTTCTTATTTTCATTGTTAGCTGCCATATTAATCTCTGACTTAGTAAGGTGTTTGTCTCCTCCATATTCTCCTTCTTTTTCCATTCTAGACTCTCATTGGGGATTTGGAGGGACTCATTTTTCCACGGCAGTTCTCCAACTGGTGTGATAGGTGTCCACCATCTAACACCAAAAGCAGATCCACTTTACTTCTACTCCAAATATTTTCTGAACTCTCATCAATGATTCAGGAGATGGATGCATATCAATACTCATAACCTACTAGCATACCTCACTGCGTATGCCCAATACCGTCCGATCTTGGAAGCCAAACAGTTGAGGGCCGGGTCAGTACCTGGTAGGGGGAATACCAGGTGCAGTAGAAGAACTAGGAATAACTCCTGTCTAACATTGTCAGCAGATTCATAATTTTTCTTGAGATTTATCTTTGCCATTTTAGGCATTTCATCTACATTCGTCTAAGTCTGTCAAACTGCTTAAACTGTTTTATCAGACAAACATTGAAACTTTCATAATGACAAAGGCATAGACGGTAGCTAATTAATACCAGGCCCTTATCATAGATATTGGGACAGAACCTCTTTTTCGCCGGACCAAACAGCATATACTCTCGCTGCTAATCAAAATTTCCCAATAACAGGGAGTATAGCGACTGAATGGTATATATTTTAACTACCAACCGCTTTTCAAACAACAAAAAATTCTTTGTAGTATGTTTTGTCTATCAGTCTTAGGATTGTGCTGTGTATATTTGTTCTAGGAGATTAATCTTTTAAGAATTATAATTAAAAGTTAAGTTTTCATTATTTAATAAAAACATTATACAGGTTGAGTATCCCATATCCAAATATTCCGAAATACGAAATATTCCGAAATACGCACTTTTTTTGAGTGAGATAGTGAAATCTTTGTTTTCTGTGGCTCAATGTACTCAAACTTTGTTTAATATACAAAGTTATTAAAAAATATTGTATTAAATGACCTTCAGGCTGTGTGTATAAGGTGTATATGAAACATAAATTAATTGTGTGAATGTACACACACTTTATTTAATGCACAAAGTTATTAAAAATATTGTCTAAAATGACCTTCAAGCTGTGTGTATAAGGTGTATATGAAACATAAATGCATTCTGTGCTTAGACTTGGGTCCCATCGCCAGGATCTCTCATTATGGTATGCAATTATTCCAAAATACGGAAAAATCCGATATCCAAAATACCTCTGGTCCCAAGCAGTTTGGATAAGGGATACTCAACCTGTATTACATTTCCATAAGAGTGCGCCCACAAAGAAGTCTTCTTTCTTTTTCTTGTATAACAGTGGTTAGGCCAGTGTCTGTGGCTTCCATCACATATTTACTGACCTCGGCTACGGAGTAGATGCGGCCATTTTGAGTAGCCTCAGGTTTAGTCAGATGGCTGATGCCACGATGGTGATCCAATGCTGCATCTTCAGATGCAGCACTCAGATATGCGGCGGGGGCATCTTTTGCCCTGTCATCTCCTGCGGTATTAGCATATTTTCACATGCAAATAGCATCCATCTCTGTATTAGGCCATAAGTGTACACGGTATACCTAAATATCACACTGCCGCTCAGTTAGTCAGCCTGCACATAGAAGCTTCATTGGGTAAATGTATGCGAGTGAATTTTGCAGCACTACCATCATTGTTCTCCATTCATTTGTCCTCTGGTCAAGCTGAAGTCCCATACACACTAGACAAAATAGTAAAAGCTCTTGCTCAGAAGGGCCAATCTGAGCGAGATCTTCTACAATCTCGTCCAGTGTGTACATTCAATGTCATTAACGATCCCCTCCCTCATCTGAACATGTACAGATGAGGAAGGTCCTCGTTAACAACAGCCATGCTACAGCCGTCGCTCCCTTCCCCGCTGGCATCGGCAAGGGTGTATGCCAATGGTTTCCAAACTTTTTTGAATCACGGCGCCCTAGAATATCAGAATTTTTTTCACGGCACCCCTAGGCCAAAAATTTCTTATTGAGAAATTTAGAAAGAAATCTTACATTAAGTAGATTGCGTTTATATGTCATCCTTAGGGTCAGTTGTGTGGTGAGGGACACAATTTGCTTCTGTTTGGCCACATATTTTATGACTGGCAGCCACCAGCACTGGTTTTGACCATGAATAATTTGAATTGGTCCTGGACCACCAACCCAGGGCACCCCTGCAAGTGTCCCGAGGCACCCCAGGGAGCCACGGCACACAGTTTGGGAACCTCTGGTGTATGCACTTGCCGATGCTGGCACCCCACCGGGTCCCCGCTGCCACCAATGTCAGCGAGGACAGGTTTAGTGTGTATGGGGCTTGACATCACAGTTCCCAGCGCAATTCTGCAACGCCAATAGCAATCTGTTATTCCTGTAGGGGAGGGACCCCAAGTCCTCAGAGAACCCTAGAAGTGCATGTCTGACAGATCTTCTCAGTATCACAACTGAAATTACTGCTGAATGACCTTTTAAAATGTGTCAGCCAGTAGTGGATACAACCATGTACCAGCTAGAAAGGAGACCTAGAAAAGTACAGCGTTTAAGAAACACTGCTTTAGGGCACTTTTGTGGCTGTTTAGGAAAGATTATTACAGGATAAAAGAGTTGGCCCCCCTTGCACATGAATAGGTGGGTGTCAGATGTTTCTGCTGACAAGAGGCACTAAACAAGGCTGTGTTACTGCTCTCACTGGAAATTGCTATTGAGCATTAGGTGCCAAATGACGTCAGAGTTCGGCAGCTGTGTGGAATACCGCCCAATCTCTGACATTTTTTTTTTTTTTTACCAGGGCAGCCACTTAAATGGCAAAACCATGCCTTACAAGTGATTGCCCCTTTAGAAAAAAAAATGCCTGAGTTCAGCCTGCATCCCACACGGCCGCCCTAGGTCTGAAACTAATGTCCATGGGCTACAGATTCCAGGGTTAGAGGAAAAAATAAGAATTTACTCACCGGTAATTCTATTTCTCGTAGTCCGTAGTGGATGCTGGGAACTCCGTAAGGACCATGGGGAATAGACGGGCTCCGCAGGAGACTGGGCACTCTAAAAGAAAGATTAGTGTCACAACTGAGGGTTTAGGCTGACGGGAGGAAGCCTCAGTTGTAGGGGCTGGGATGAAGTTAAACTTAGATGGTTTAATCAGACCCCTGGACATGTAAGTGTGGAAGG
Source organism: Pseudophryne corroboree (assembly GCF_028390025.1). NCBI lineage: Eukaryota > Metazoa > Chordata > Amphibia > Anura > Myobatrachidae > Pseudophryne > Pseudophryne corroboree. Next base: position 99,778,366 of record NC_086451.1, on the reverse strand, counting down.
AAACCCGAAGGTGTGACCATGACAAGCAGGTTAAAAGTCAAATGAAAGTTTATTAAACAGACTCCGTATAATCACAACAGTGTTCACAGTCAGTATTAGCAGTGGCAGATAATACAGTTCCTGGATCACTAAACCATAAAAGGTATAACAGGGCACTGGTAGGTTGCAGAACGGATGTTATAGTCCTTGGGTAGAATAACCTTACCAGGCAAAGCTGTAGTAGTGGAGACAACCGAGGAACACGCCAGTAGGTGTATGAGATGATGCTGGTAACTGGAATGCACTGTAGGAGTCACTGGACGGAACCAGCCAGATGGTGGAGACACGGAGTTAAAACTGAAAAGATGCTAGGGTGCGTGGAAACAGATGAAATGAAGAGTGGTTACCGGTGGTAGTGGATACTGCGGGTAAGAAGAAATCCGCTGGGAGAACACCGGCTCTTTAAGGAGGCTGAATTCTGTTGGAAGCAGGTTGCTGGAAACAGATGGGTTAATAGCTGAAAGCTTGGAAGCTGGAAGCAAATGAAGTAATAGCTGAAAGCTGGATCAGTCACAGAGGATTGCAGAGTCAGGCTGCACCGCAGGATGGAAAGCAGGTGCGGGTCTCTTTGTGGATGCTGGAGACAGGAACTGGAACCTGGAGAAACAAGCCACAGGAGAGAGAGACTGGAACAAGGTATGACATTCAAAGCACTGACATCTATCTGGCCCAGACACAGGATACTTATACCTGCTGCTATGCAGGCATTGGCTGGGCAATTATGCAGATTCCAGAGACGGTGGATTGGAGGAATTGGAGCATGTGATCAAATCCAACATGGCTGCGCCCATGCTGGAACCTGGAGGGAAAACCTGGTTTGGAATGAAATGTGCAAACATAGTGATAATGGCGGCGCCGGCCGCGGAGGGCAGGAGACGCTATATAACAGTTACATGCTGGGACACATGAAGGACAGCGGAGACTGCGGGAGGCATGATAAATTACTCTGAGAACCCGCAGCAATAACACAGTAACGGCGGCGGAGGCCGCGGAGGACGGGAGACGCCATGTTGGATTCAAACATGGCGCCGCTGTGGTAGTGTCTCAGAATGACAGGAGGGATGTGCAGAGTGTTGACACAGATGAGATCCGGATTTGGAACGCTGGGCCAGTCTCAGAAGACACCTAAACGGCAGGTAATGGCGTCCAGATACCCGGATCGTGACAATTAGGTACTATCTGGTGTGCACAGGCTCCTCCCTCTATGCCCCTCCTCCAGACCTCAGTTAAGGAAACTGTGCCCGGAAGAGCTGACACAACAAGGAAAGGATTTGGAACCCAGGGTAAGACTCATACCAGCCACACCAATCACACTGTACAACTCGTGATAACCATACCCAGTTAACAGTATGAACAACAACTGAGCCTCAGTAACAGATGGCTCATAACAATAACCCTTTAGTTAAGCAATAACTATATACATGTATTGCAGAGAGTCCGCACTTGGGACGGGCGCCCAGCATCCACTACGGACTACGAGAAATAGAATTACCGGTGAGTAAATTCTTATTTTCTCTGACGTCCTAGTGGATGCTGGGAACTCCGTAAGGACCATGGGGATCATACCAAAGCTCCCAAACGGGCGGGAGAGTGCGGATGACTCTGCAGCACCGAATTAGCAAAGGCAAGGTCCTCCTCAGCCAGGGTATCAAACTTGTAGAACTTAGCAAATGTGTTTGAACCAGACCAAGTAGCAGCTTGGCAAAGCTGTAAAGCCGAGACCCCTCGGGCAGCCGCCCAAGAAGAGCCCACCTTCCTTGTGGAATGGGCTTTTACTGATTTGTGATGCGGCAATCCTGCCGCAGAATGAGCTTGCTGAATCGTGCTACAGATCCAGCGCGCAATAGTTTGCTTTGAAGCAGGAGCACCCAGCTTGTTGGGTGCATGAAGGATAAACAGCGAGTCAGTTTTCCTGACTCCAGCCGTCCTGGCTATATATATTTTCAAAGCCCTGACTACATCTAGTAACTTGGAGTCCTCCAAGTCCCTAGTAGCCGCAGGCACCACAATAGGTTGGTTCAAATGAAACGCTGATACCACCTTAGGGAGAAATTGGGGACGAGTCCTCAATTCTGCCCTGTCCATATGGAAGATCAGATAAGGGCTTTTACACGACAAAGCCGCCAATTCTGACACACGCCTAGCCGAAGCTAAGGCCAATAGCATGACCACTTTCCACGTGAGATATTTTAGCTCTACGGTCTTAAGTGGCTCAAACCAGTGGGATATGCAGCACTCCCTTTACAAACGTCTGAACTTCAGGCAGTGAAGCCAGTTCTTTTTGAAAGAAAATAGATAGGGCCGAAATCTGGACCTTTATGGATCCTAATTTTAGGCCCATAGTCACTCCTGACTGTAGGAAGTGCAGGAATCGACCCAGCTGGAATTCTTCCGTAGGGGCCTTCCTGGCCTCACACCAAGCAACATATTTTCGCCATATACGGTGATAATGTTGTGCTGTCACGTCTTTCCTAGCCTTTATCAGCGTAGGAATCACTTCATCTGGAATGCCCTTTTCCGTTAGGATCCGGCGTTCAACCGCCATGCCGTCAAACGCAGCCGCGGTAAGTCTTGGAACAGACAGGGCCCCTGTTGTAACAGGTCCTGTCTGAGAGGCAGAGGCCATGGGTCCTCTGAGATCATTTCTTGTAGTTCTGGGTACCAAGTTCTTCTTGGCCAATCCGGAACGATGAGTATAGTTCTTACTCCTCTCTTTCTTACAATCCTCAGTACCTTGGGTATGAGAGGAAGAGGAGGGAACACATAAACCGACTGGTACACCCACGGTGACACTAGTGCGTCCACAGCTATCGCCTGAGGGTCCCTTGACCTGGCGCAATATTTGTTTAGCTTTTTGTTGAGACGGGACGCCATCATGTCTACCTGTGGCCGTTCCCAATGATTTACAATCAGCGTGAAGACTTCTGGATGAAGTCCCCACTCTCCCGGGTGGAGGTCGTGCCTGCTGAGGAAGTCTGCTTCCCAGTTGTCCACTCCCGGAATGAACACTGCTGACAGTGCTAGCACGTGATTCTCCGCCCATCGGAGAATCCTTGTGGCTTCTGCCATCGCCATCCTGCTTCTTGTGCCGCCCTGTCGGTTTACATGGGCGACCGCCGTGATGTTGTCTGACTGAATCAGCACCGGTTGGTTTTGAAGCAGGGGTTCTGCTTGACTCAGAGCGTTGTAAATGGCCCTTAGTTCCAGAATATTTATGTGAAGGGAAGTCTCCTGACTTGACCACAGTCCTTGGAAGTTCCTTCCCTGAGTGACTGCCCCCCAACCTCGGAGGCTTGCATCCGTGGTCACCAGGACCAAGTCCTGTATGCCGAATCTGCGGCCCTCGAGAAGATGAGCCTTCTGCAGCCACCACAGCAGAGACACCCTGGCCCTCGGGGACAGGGTGATCAGCCGATGCATCTGAAGATGCGATCCGGACCACTTGTCTAACAGATCCCACTGATAAATCCTTGCATGGAACCTGCCGAAGGGAATTGCTTCGTAAGAAGCTACCATCTTTCCCAGGACTCGCGTGCAGTGATGCACCGACACCTGTTTTGGTTTCAGGAGGTCCCTGACCAGAGATGATAATTCCTGGGCCTTCTCCACCGGGAGAAACACCTTCTTCTGTTCTGTGTCCAGAATCATGCCCAAGAACAGCAGACGCGTCGCAGGAATCAGCTGCGACTTTGGGATATTCAGAATCCAGCCGTGCTGTTGCAGCACTTCCCGAGATAGTGCTACGTTGACTAACAACTGCTCCTTGGACCTCGCCTTTATAAGGAGATCGTCCAAGTACGGGATAATTATAACTCCCTTCTTCCGAAGGAGTATCATCATTTCGGCCATTACCTTGGTAAATACCCTCGGTGCCGTGGACAGACCAAATGGCAACGTCTGGAATTGGTAATGACAGTCCTGTACCACAAACCTGAGGTACTCCTGGTGAGGTGGGTAAATGGGGACATGCAGATAAGCGTCCTTGATGTCCAGCGACACCATAAAATCCCCCTCTTCCAGGCTTGCAATAACCGCCCTGAGCGATTCCATTTTGAACTTGAACTTCCTTACATAAGTGTTCAAGGATTTCAAATTTAGAATGGGTCTCACCGAACCGTCTGGTTTCGGTACCACAAACATTGTGGAATAGTAACCCCGTCCCTGTTGAAGGAGGGGAACCTTGATTATCACCTGCTGAAGGTACAGCTTGTGAATAGCTGCCAGCACTACCTCCCTTTCCCTGGGAGCCGCTGGCAAGGCTGATTTGAGGTAACGGCGAGGGGGAGTTGCCTCGAACTCCAGCATGTATCCCTGAGATACCACTTGTAGAACCCAGAGATCCACCTGTGAGCGAACCCACTGGTCGCTGAAGTTCCGGAGACGCGCCCCCACCGCACCTGGCTCCACCTGTGGAGCCCCAGCGTCATGCGGTGGACTTAGTGGAAGCAGGGGAGGATTTTTGTTCCTGGGAACTGGCTGTCTGGTGCAGCTTTTTCCCTCTACCCCTGCCTCTGGGCAGAAAGGATGCGCCTCTGACCCGCTTGCCTTTCTGAGGCCGAAAGGACTGTACTTGATACGGTGCTTTCTTAGGCTGTGAGGAAACCGGAGGTGAAAAAGTCGACTTCCCAGCTGTTACTGTGGATACGAGGTCCGAGAGACCGTCCCCAAACAATTCCTCACCCTTATACGGCAAAACCTCCATGTGCCTTTTAGAATCAGCATCACCTGTCCACTGCCGAGTCCATAATACTCTCCTGGCAGAAATGGACATTGCATTAATTCTAGATGCCAGCCGGCAAATGTCACTCTGTGCATCCCTCATATACAAGACAACGTCCTTTATATGCTCTATGGTTAGCAAAATAGCATCCCTGTCGAGGGTATCAATGTTGTCTGACAGGGTATCAGACCATGCTGCTGCAGCACTACACATCCATGCTGAAGCAATAGCAGGTCTCAGTATAGTACCTGAGTGTGTATATACAGACTTCAGGATAGCCTCCTGCTTTCTATCTGCAGGCTCCTTTAGGGCGGCCGTATCCTGAGACGGCAGTGCCACCCTTTTAGATAATCGTGTGAGCGCCTTGTCCACCCTAGGGGAAGTCTCCCAGCGTAACCTATCCGTTGGCAGGAAAGGGTACGCCATCAGTAACCTCTTAGAAATCACTAGTTTCTTATCAGGGGAACACCACGCTTCTTCACACAATTCATTTAATTCATCAGATGAGGGAAAAGTCACTGGCTGCTTTTTCTCCCCAAACATAATACCCTTTTTAGTGGTAACCGGGTTAATGTCAGAAATGTGCAACACATTGTTCATTGCCGTAATCATGCATCGGATGGCCCTTGTGGACTGTACATTTGTCTCATCCTCGTCTACACTGGAGTCAGACTCCGTGTCGACATCTGTGTCTGCCATCTGAGCTAGCGGGCGTTTATGAGCCCCTGATGGCCTCTGAGACGCCTGGGCAGGCGCGGGCTGAGATGCCGGCTGTCCCAAGGCTGTTACGTCATCAAACCTTTTATGTAAAGAGTTGACACTGTCGGTTAATACCTTCCACATATCCATCAACTCCGGTGTCGGCCCCGTAGGGGGCGACATCACACTTATCGGCTCCTGCTCCGCGCCTCCACATCAAACATGTCGACACAGCCGTACCGACACACCGCACACACACAGGGAATGCTCAGACTGAGGACAGGACCCCACAAAGTCCTTTGGGGAGACAGAGAGAGAGTATGCCAGCACACACCACAGCGCTATATAACACAGGGATTATCACTATACTGAGTGATTTTTCCCAATAGCTGCTTATTAAGACCAATTTGCGCCTAAATTCGGGAGACAGTCTCTCCAAGACATAACCCCTCCCTGACCCCTCGAGTAGTCTAGGACGTTCCGAAAGTACCCATACGCATTCGAGATTGCTTTCTTAACCCTAGGGGTTTGTTTCAACATTCTATCCATCGGGTTATCCCAATCCCCAGGTGAAAAACATCTAATAGTGGATGAAATATAGTGTTGAGCCAGAAGAAAGGCCACAGGAAAGGCCCTCAGAGTTGGGTATTTAGTAGTGGCTTCCTGGAACGTGAGCGGCCTCGAGCCCCGCATGTCCACCAAATCACCGATCCTGGACACCCCCCCCAGCCTCCATATAGTAAACGGGTAGTGTGCCTGACCCTCTTGGAAGTCAGGATTAACCACGAACGGAAGGTGTAATGATTTGTGGGCATTTAGATTTAGTTTATGTCGCATTTCCTTCCATAGTTTTTTTACGTTCCACAGTAAGGGGTTTCCCCTCAGCTCCTCGGACACCTCCCGATCATGCAGATGTAGAAATGTAATGAGATCCCCCTCCTGTATAAATTCTCTATCTATGTCTGTATTTGTGTATGTGTTATCGTCCTGCATCCAGTCATGTAGGTAACGTAGTTGGGCCGCCTGGGAGTACCAGAAGATATTGGGGAAGTTAATTCCCCCATTCCCTAGTCTGCTGCAGTTTGATTAGCGCTATACGCGGTCTCCCTCCCTGCCAGATGAACTTTCTAAAGAGAAAATTGAGACGTTGAACGTCTTTAGGTAGAAGTGTGTGTGGCATGGCTTGAATGAAGTACATCAGACGGGGGAATTATATCATTTTGATCAAGCTAGCCCTCCCCAAGTATGATAAAGGCATAGATTTCCAAGTCTCAAGTTCTGTTTCAATTGTTCAGATGGCCGAGGTAAAATTTAGGGCATATAATCGCTTAGGCTTTCTCGATATTCGAATCCCTAAATATGTTATGTGATCCGAACTCCATTGTAATGGTAGATTAATCGCCCCCTGCCTCAAAAATGAACCACTTCCCAGTCTGAGTGCCACCGATTTTGCCCAGTTAACGTTAAAGCCTGAAACTTGACCATAGGCCTGTAGTAGATTAAATATATGTGTCAATGAAGCCTCCGGATCAGAGATATATAGCAGAAGATCATCGGCAAAAGCAGTAAGTTTTAGATTTCTGCGACCAATCTGGATTCCTTGAACTGATTATCATTTAACAGCAAGCGATGTAAGGGATCTATGGCCAGGTTGAAGAGCAGGGGAGATAAGGGGCAACCCTGCCGCGTGCCACGATGCATCACCACCGGGTTGCTCAAATAGCCATTAAGCAAAAGGGAAGTCGGGGGAGAATCATATAGGTATCGAATAGTTTCAATGAAGTCTTGATGGAACAGTCTACGTTCCAGGACTTTAAATAGATGGGGCCAGAGTACTGTGTCGAAGGCCTTGGTGGTGTCTAAACTGAGGAGTATATTTCTGGATTGGTGCGAATGAGCAGAAGCTACAACTGCCGCGATCGCCGCCCTAATTCCTTTAACCGAATGAGTATTGCGAACAAAGCCAAGTTGGTGGTTAGTTAAAGTGTGGGGGAGAATAACTTGCAGCCGGTCTGCTAGAATCTTAGTAAATAGTTTTATGTCGGTGTTTAGCAACGTAATAGGCCTATAAGAGGACACCAATTGTGGGTCATGCGCAGGTTTAGGGATTAAAATAGTATGTGCTGTCGTGAAATGGTGAAAGGGGGAACGATGCTGTAAAAGACTGTTGAATACTTCCAGCAGAGTCGGAACCACATGGGGCTGGAGGATTTTGTAAAATTCATTAGAGAGGCCGTCAGGGCCTGGAGATTTGTGCAACTTAAGTTTGGACATTGCCGAGATCAATTCTTCTTCAGTAATAGCTCTCACTAGTATATCCGACTGTGCGGTCGTGATTGGCGGTAATAGAGTGTCTGGTAGGAGTGTGGTGTGGGTGGATTCGTTGAAGGGGAGATCAGAGTATAGGTCCGCAAAGTAAGATTCAAAGTGATCTAATATGTCTGGGGAATTGGTAAGGAGTTGTCCCGAGGTGCGATGTCTAACAGCTGTTATGAATTTGCGTGTCGTTTTTTTCCTAGCCATGGTTGCCAGTAGTCTACCGGATTTATTACCCCATCTGTAGTATTTGTGGGAAGAGAATACCACATCACGTTTTGCTTGCGCTAGTAAGTGATCGTTTAAGAGCTGTTTAGCCTGTAAATAAAGCCGCAAGGACTCATCAGTCTGTAGGGTAAGATGGCTTTGCATTGCATCAGTTAATTCTGAATGTAAGGTGGTATAGATCGCTAAGTTTTTCTTTTTCAATCTATGAACATACTCAATAATTTGACCCCTTAAGACTGCTTTTGCCGCCCCCCAAAGAATGTTTGGGCGGTCCCAATGTTCTAAGTTATCGTCTAAATAATTGGCCCAACTTGTTATCAGAAATTTTCTAAAATCATCAGTTATAGAGATAGCTTGGAAATCTCCAAATCCTAGAGCCCCCTGCTTAAAGAGTTCTTTGCAGCGTCAATGTCACAGGAGCGTGGTCCGATATCAGAATGTTGTGTATATCAGCTTTTATGACTCGCGTCACTAGGGAATCTGCAACCAATATGGAGTCAATTCTGGACCAAGAGCTATGAACCCCGGAAAAGAAAGTAAATGATCTGTCAGAGGGATTGAGGAGACGCCAAATATCAGTAAGTTGAAGGGATGTTTTCAGTGTTTGGAGATGTGTCCAAGAAGGGGAACCGGAAGTGCGCGGGACAGGGCGTTTGTCAATAGTGGGATCGTCAACTGTATTCCAGTCACCTGCCAGGATAAGCTGAGAATTATCGCATTGCAGCAGTTGAGAGCTAATTTCTCGGAAGAAAGCAGCTGTCTCGCCATTCGGTGCATATACGTTAACCAGTGTGTATTTGTTACCCCAAATTTCCACGTCCAAAATCAAATAACGTCCCCCCGGGTCAGCTACAGAGTTTAAAACAGTATAGTGTAGGTGTTTGCTAAATAGAATCGCCACCCCCCTAGTCTTCCTCGTGTTATCTGCAGAAACACAGCTATCCAACCACGGTGCCCGAAGAGCAGAGGAGGCGCCCACCATCCAGTGGGTTTATTGGAGAAATATAATTTGAGGTCTAAACCGCTTCAGGTGTGTGACAACCCGCTTACGTTTTATCGGTGAGTTAAGGGCGCCCACGTTCCAGGACAAAAGTTTAAAACAAGAATCTGCGTTAGACGTCCCTATCCTAGGATCCGTCATTGACCATCAACCTACCCCCACCCTAGGGTGACACTCCAACGAGAATATCATGTCACGTCGTCGTCCCCCTCCTTCCCAGCGAGCGGAGAGGAACGAACGAGACCACACAATGTCATTGAGCCCAGGAACAGATCGGGCGAGGAAGGCACGGCACGGGCAGAACAACAAAAACAAAAAAAAACAACAAAAAAAAACACACATTGCTTCACATAACATTTTCCAATTTTTCCAAACCATACTAAAGACCACGCGAGTGCTAAACCCTCCGGTAGCACTGGCGAGAAGCCTATCAGAAAAAATATATAACATTAGAATTTAAGCTGAGTAGCATGTAAAGAGACCCAATATCTCTCTCAAATAGGATTTATACCGACTCTGACACAAAGTACTTAACCACATAATATTTAGTCTTGTTGTGGTGGATTCACTGGGTTCAACATGTGTGTAACAGGGGAGTGTGCAGTGGCGGGATCAACAAAAATCAATGTGCGACCATTGTCATGGATGCGTAATTTGGCGGGATACATCAATGCAAATCTGGTATTATTCTCATGTAGTATTTTACAAACATCCGAGAACTCCCTTCTCTTCTGTGCCACCGAGGCCGAGAAATCTTGAAAAATTAAAATACGTTTTCCCTGCACTACCATTTGCGGGAGCTTGCGATAAGATCGCAGCACATGTTCCTTCATACGAAAGTCCATGAATTTCGCAATGATGGGCCTAGGCTTATTTTCAACATCAGGTCGGACAGGACCAATTCTATGCACCCTTTCAATGTGTGATAAAAATGGGGCATCTGTGATTCCCAAGGCCCGAAATATATCAGTCGTTACAAAATCTGACAATTGTCTGTCCCTAACTGATTCGGGGATGCCCACGAATCGTAGATTCGATCTTCTGTCCCTGTTCTCAAGCTCATCTATTTTCGCCTGTAAGGTTTTAAGAGAGGAATCCTGAGTGTCAGTGGAGCGCTGAAGTGTATGTATCTGATCCTCCCCATCGCTAACCCGCTGTTCTAGTGAGGTGATCCGTGAGGTGTTATGGTCAATTTTTGCAAGTGTCGAATCAAGTAGTGTCTGTATCTGTTCAAGCCTTTTATCAATTAAAGGGATGTTCTCAAGTTTTTTGTCAATTTGGGGCATGAGGAGCCGGGAGAGCTCTTGGGCCATATGTATCAGCGAGGGTTGATCAAGAAGTGCCTCCACTTCCAGGATTTGGTCACGGGAGTTCCCCGTCTCTGGGGGCGAAGGGGGGTTAGGTTTCACCGCCGTGTTTTTGGATTTACTCATTCTTGTAGTGACTGAGGGCTGGGAAGGTCTAACCGCTGGAGTTTTATGGACGAATTTGTCCATCCCCCGGTCCGTAGACCGTTAACTGTAATAAGCTAATGACTCCTATATCAACACCCTACAATATATGATAATAAGACACCTCACGTAAAGGTTCGAGTCAGATGCTATGTCAGAGCTACTCAGCAAAAAAAAAAAATAACTGCAAAATTTAAGTAAACATTCCTATACCCATAGTACAGATGTAGGTAATGGACATCAACTCGATAAGCTATAGAAACAAAAGCCTTACCGAGGCGGTGCACCCTGAAACCTCTAGATTAAGGCAGATGACAGGTAAAAACAGTAATAAAACAGATATTATGAGATATATTTAAAATTTCCCCAAATAAGGGGTTTTGTAGAGGGTGACAGTAGATTAATATAACCAGGTAGGCGCCCTCACCTTAGGTAGCCACCAGGTGGCGATCTAACCTCAAGAGTTCTTGCACAGGATAGCAGAGGCTCCACTAATCTGTTATACCAGTGTCACTTGAGGCAGTTACTGATCTACTTAATACGTACAGTGTTGATGGTGGGTAGATAGGGAAAGAAAAAAGGAGAGAAATAAAGGGGAGAGTTTAGCAGGGAACAAAAGGAAGAATAAAAGAGAATTCTGGATTCTCGCATCCCCAGACAGGCGAGCCTATGATGGAGGGAGAGACTGCGTAATCTATTGGAGATAGGCACAGGAGAGGCTAGAAAGGGGTGTATATTTGGCCTATATCACTCTTTGTAAAGGGGGGCTATATAAACCTGTCCTGTAACAATGCAGTCCGGTAGTATGACCACGCAGTCTGTGTCCAGCGACCAGCAAGACCCCAAGCAGCCTCTCTCACTCAGGATGGCGTTCCCCACTTCAGTGTGTCAGGACCAGAGGGCAGGATAGGGAGCCCAATCGACCACCGCGCAGCAGGCCTTCTCTCAGCCCCTTCCGATATATGCCTCCTGGGAACCTCCGTCAGCGCCCGACAGCAGCCTCGCCCTGCGCCGTGTCGCCCAGCTCCGGGGAGCCCGGCCAGTGTCCTCCGCGTCTCCCGTTCAATCTTGATCCGCCGCTCCTTTCACGTCTCCCCGCACCTCCGTACACAGCCTCGGAAGCAGAAGCGGGGGGGGGGGGGGGGGAGCCGGCCCAACGTCCTCTGCTCCCAGGGCCTTCTCCGTGTCAGCGCCGCACCGCCGTCAGCCGAAGCCCGTCCCGTCTTCTATTCCAGTCCTCGATCGCTGGAGCCCAAGCGGGGGGGAGTCGGGTCAAGTCCACCACACCCGAGATCACCGCCGGGGCGACGTCACACAACAGCTTGTCGTGGGGGCCTTCACTCGCGTCCTGGGGCGGCAAGGGCTAGCGAGCAGCAGGGAACCGAGGCCACAGCTCCGTCAGCAGGTCACAGAACCTCCGCACTCTCTCCCACCGCATGGGACATCTCCATAGGGCTATAGGTAACGTGTGAACCCCGTGTGAGCGAGTGGGGATGAGTGTTACCTGGCCTCCAGTTTTCGCGCCAGTCGTCACACCGGCGGTCATATAGGCCGTCTCCTTGAGAGCCAAACTTCGGGGGCATACAGTCACGCTCCTACTCCTGCAGGGTCTTTCCAGGCTCCCTCTGTTATAGGGGTTCTTGAAGAGGGTTTATCAAAATGATTGGTGCCGGATAGCAGGAGATGTTGGTGGATTATCCACCTACAGGCTGGAGCTCAGCTAAAAAGCAGCCATGCTGGATGGCCCGCCCACCGGAAGTCACCCGCTCAGCGACTTCCACGTGTATGCAGACGCTAAGGCCTGCAACTCGGTCTAGGAGGGATCTCTAGTGTACACAACCGCAGCGTCTAAGCTGCGACCGAGTACCCCCGTGGTAGCGTCTGAGACGGAAGTGAGGTCATTCAGTTCATGGACGGGAGACGCGCGGAAACTGGTCATGACCTCGGAGGAGGGGCGGCCAGGAGAGCGTCTGAATCCCCCTGTTGACTTAAACTCTAAGGATCGCGGCCCCTACCTAGTCCTGGCGCCTATGATCCCTGGAGCGTAGCGCTGTCGCACTCGAGATGTTCTGCGCATCAACACATCGTTTGTAGTCTCCACCAATACAGTGTAGCTGTGTCTGGACCCCCCTAGTAAGAGGAAATCCATAGACTTACCATCCCCCCATGTTCCGGCTACAGCCTGGTTACGTCTGCTGGACCTGCTAGAACATCCGACACAGACGCCCGTCGAGACAGCACTATTACCGCAAAGGTAAGCGTTGTTGCGACCCGGTGGGGAGTTTTCCAGTATGCGTTTAAGACGCTGTTAAGAAAAGTCGCTCAAAAAAAGTAAGTCTATACAAATAAAACAATAAAAGCTTCAGGCTGCTTTATAAACAGCAGCCCTGTGACCATGTGGCTTCCTGCCGCACCAAGAAAAAAACTGATCTGACTGAGTCAGTGGGCGGGACTATATGGTGAGGCCCCGATGCATCCTGGGAGGCCAGAAAGCTTGTGACCGTGTTGGTGCCATTTCCGCTGTCGCTCAACCATATCCCAATGTTATCCTGTGGATAATCCTGTCGACCCAGCCAGAGAAAGACAGATTAATGGTATAAATAGGGTGAGCTTCCTCTGGCGGGGGAGATCTCACTCTCTCGCTCTCCTCCGCTGCTGTAAAGCATGTAGGAGCTCTGGAAGGTATAGTTACCGATCCCGTTACTGGATGCCCCCGGTTTAAGGCCGCCGGATGCGCAGTCACCGCATAGAATGGGGAAGGGGGGTATAATAACCGATGCCGTCGCTGGATGCCCCAGGGCTGGGATCGCCGGACCCGCTGTGGGAGTATACGTGGATTGATTATAGCAGGAAAATAATGCACAACTGGTGACGTTTTTTGATTTAAAGCTTTTGTTTTATGTGTCCTAATAATTTCTTTTCAGACATGAGATTATCATATGAGTAACTGTGTATCTCTTGGTGTTATGCAGCTAACCTCACAAAAGTTACAATAGTTGCAAATCAGGTTCTCTCATGGCAAGAGTCTGAACCTTTTTCTTTATTAAACTCTGCTTATTCTTGATATTTTACTAACCACGGAGCTGCAACATTTGCTACATATTCATCACATTATTATATGCTATACAGTATAGCTTATAAAAGAAATAGCAGTTGCAGATAAGGCTCCTCTGTGACAACAGTTTGACCCCCATTTAGTTTAAACTCGTTTATTTTCTGTCTATATGCCGTAATAATCAATCATAGAGTGGTAACAGCTGTTGCCTACAAAGTTACCCAGGCTACAAGCTCACCTGGGCATTGCTTTATCCGTTTTTTTTTTCTTATTTTCATTGTTAGCTGCCATATTAATCTCTGACTTAGTAAGGTGTTTGTCTCCTCCATATTCTCCTTCTTTTTCCATTCTAGACTCTCATTGGGGATTTGGAGGGACTCATTTTTCCACGGCAGTTCTCCAACTGGTGTGATAGGTGTCCACCATCTAACACCAAAAGCAGATCCACTTTACTTCTACTCCAAATATTTTCTGAACTCTCATCAATGATTCAGGAGATGGATGCATATCAATACTCATAACCTACTAGCATACCTCACTGCGTATGCCCAATACCGTCCGATCTTGGAAGCCAAACAGTTGAGGGCCGGGTCAGTACCTGGTAGGGGGAATACCAGGTGCAGTAGAAGAACTAGGAATAACTCCTGTCTAACATTGTCAGCAGATTCATAATTTTTCTTGAGATTTATCTTTGCCATTTTAGGCATTTCATCTACATTCGTCTAAGTCTGTCAAACTGCTTAAACTGTTTTATCAGACAAACATTGAAACTTTCATAATGACAAAGGCATAGACGGTAGCTAATTAATACCAGGCCCTTATCATAGATATTGGGACAGAACCTCTTTTTCGCCGGACCAAACAGCATATACTCTCGCTGCTAATCAAAATTTCCCAATAACAGGGAGTATAGCGACTGAATGGTATATATTTTAACTACCAACCGCTTTTCAAACAACAAAAAATTCTTTGTAGTATGTTTTGTCTATCAGTCTTAGGATTGTGCTGTGTATATTTGTTCTAGGAGATTAATCTTTTAAGAATTATAATTAAAAGTTAAGTTTTCATTATTTAATAAAAACATTATACAGGTTGAGTATCCCATATCCAAATATTCCGAAATACGAAATATTCCGAAATACGCACTTTTTTTGAGTGAGATAGTGAAATCTTTGTTTTCTGTGGCTCAATGTACTCAAACTTTGTTTAATATACAAAGTTATTAAAAAATATTGTATTAAATGACCTTCAGGCTGTGTGTATAAGGTGTATATGAAACATAAATTAATTGTGTGAATGTACACACACTTTATTTAATGCACAAAGTTATTAAAAATATTGTCTAAAATGACCTTCAAGCTGTGTGTATAAGGTGTATATGAAACATAAATGCATTCTGTGCTTAGACTTGGGTCCCATCGCCAGGATCTCTCATTATGGTATGCAATTATTCCAAAATACGGAAAAATCCGATATCCAAAATACCTCTGGTCCCAAGCAGTTTGGATAAGGGATACTCAACCTGTATTACATTTCCATAAGAGTGCGCCCACAAAGAAGTCTTCTTTCTTTTTCTTGTATAACAGTGGTTAGGCCAGTGTCTGTGGCTTCCATCACATATTTACTGACCTCGGCTACGGAGTAGATGCGGCCATTTTGAGTAGCCTCAGGTTTAGTCAGATGGCTGATGCCACGATGGTGATCCAATGCTGCATCTTCAGATGCAGCACTCAGATATGCGGCGGGGGCATCTTTTGCCCTGTCATCTCCTGCGGTATTAGCATATTTTCACATGCAAATAGCATCCATCTCTGTATTAGGCCATAAGTGTACACGGTATACCTAAATATCACACTGCCGCTCAGTTAGTCAGCCTGCACATAGAAGCTTCATTGGGTAAATGTATGCGAGTGAATTTTGCAGCACTACCATCATTGTTCTCCATTCATTTGTCCTCTGGTCAAGCTGAAGTCCCATACACACTAGACAAAATAGTAAAAGCTCTTGCTCAGAAGGGCCAATCTGAGCGAGATCTTCTACAATCTCGTCCAGTGTGTACATTCAATGTCATTAACGATCCCCTCCCTCATCTGAACATGTACAGATGAGGAAGGTCCTCGTTAACAACAGCCATGCTACAGCCGTCGCTCCCTTCCCCGCTGGCATCGGCAAGGGTGTATGCCAATGGTTTCCAAACTTTTTTGAATCACGGCGCCCTAGAATATCAGAATTTTTTTCACGGCACCCCTAGGCCAAAAATTTCTTATTGAGAAATTTAGAAAGAAATCTTACATTAAGTAGATTGCGTTTATATGTCATCCTTAGGGTCAGTTGTGTGGTGAGGGACACAATTTGCTTCTGTTTGGCCACATATTTTATGACTGGCAGCCACCAGCACTGGTTTTGACCATGAATAATTTGAATTGGTCCTGGACCACCAACCCAGGGCACCCCTGCAAGTGTCCCGAGGCACCCCAGGGAGCCACGGCACACAGTTTGGGAACCTCTGGTGTATGCACTTGCCGATGCTGGCACCCCACCGGGTCCCCGCTGCCACCAATGTCAGCGAGGACAGGTTTAGTGTGTATGGGGCTTGACATCACAGTTCCCAGCGCAATTCTGCAACGCCAATAGCAATCTGTTATTCCTGTAGGGGAGGGACCCCAAGTCCTCAGAGAACCCTAGAAGTGCATGTCTGACAGATCTTCTCAGTATCACAACTGAAATTACTGCTGAATGACCTTTTAAAATGTGTCAGCCAGTAGTGGATACAACCATGTACCAGCTAGAAAGGAGACCTAGAAAAGTACAGCGTTTAAGAA
Organism: Pseudophryne corroboree; assembly: GCF_028390025.1. Lineage (NCBI taxonomy): Eukaryota > Metazoa > Chordata > Amphibia > Anura > Myobatrachidae > Pseudophryne > Pseudophryne corroboree. Next base: position 99,762,036 of record NC_086451.1, on the reverse strand, counting down.
ACACTGCTTTAGGGCACTTTTGTGGCTGTTTAGGAAAGATTATTACAGGATAAAAGAGTTGGCCCCCCTTGCACATGAATAGGTGGGTGTCAGATGTTTCTGCTGACAAGAGGCACTAAACAAGGCTGTGTTACTGCTCTCACTGGAAATTGCTATTGAGCATTAGGTGCCAAATGACGTCAGAGTTCGGCAGCTGTGTGGAATACCGCCCAATCTCTGACATTTTTTTTTTTTTTTACCAGGGCAGCCACTTAAATGGCAAAACCATGCCTTACAAGTGATTGCCCCTTTAGAAAAAAAAATGCCTGAGTTCAGCCTGCATCCCACACGGCCGCCCTAGGTCTGAAACTAATGTCCATGGGCTACAGATTCCAGGGTTAGAGGAAAAAATAAGAATTTACTCACCGGTAATTCTATTTCTCGTAGTCCGTAGTGGATGCTGGGAACTCCGTAAGGACCATGGGGAATAGACGGGCTCCGCAGGAGACTGGGCACTCTAAAAGAAAGATTAGTGTCACAACTGAGGGTTTAGGCTGACGGGAGGAAGCCTCAGTTGTAGGGGCTGGGATGAAGTTAAACTTAGATGGTTTAATCAGACCCCTGGACATGTAAGTGTGGAAGGAAACCCGAAGGTGTGACCATGACAAGCAGGTTAAAAGTCAAATGAAAGTTTATTAAACAGACTCCGTATAATCACAACAGTGTTCACAGTCAGTATTAGCAGTGGCAGATAATACAGTTCCTGGATCACTAAACCATAAAAGGTATAACAGGGCACTGGTAGGTTGCAGAACGGATGTTATAGTCCTTGGGTAGAATAACCTTACCAGGCAAAGCTGTAGTAGTGGAGACAACCGAGGAACACGCCAGTAGGTGTATGAGATGATGCTGGTAACTGGAATGCACTGTAGGAGTCACTGGACGGAACCAGCCAGATGGTGGAGACACGGAGTTAAAACTGAAAAGATGCTAGGGTGCGTGGAAACAGATGAAATGAAGAGTGGTTACCGGTGGTAGTGGATACTGCGGGTAAGAAGAAATCCGCTGGGAGAACACCGGCTCTTTAAGGAGGCTGAATTCTGTTGGAAGCAGGTTGCTGGAAACAGATGGGTTAATAGCTGAAAGCTTGGAAGCTGGAAGCAAATGAAGTAATAGCTGAAAGCTGGATCAGTCACAGAGGATTGCAGAGTCAGGCTGCACCGCAGGATGGAAAGCAGGTGCGGGTCTCTTTGTGGATGCTGGAGACAGGAACTGGAACCTGGAGAAACAAGCCACAGGAGAGAGAGACTGGAACAAGGTATGACATTCAAAGCACTGACATCTATCTGGCCCAGACACAGGATACTTATACCTGCTGCTATGCAGGCATTGGCTGGGCAATTATGCAGATTCCAGAGACGGTGGATTGGAGGAATTGGAGCATGTGATCAAATCCAACATGGCTGCGCCCATGCTGGAACCTGGAGGGAAAACCTGGTTTGGAATGAAATGTGCAAACATAGTGATAATGGCGGCGCCGGCCGCGGAGGGCAGGAGACGCTATATAACAGTTACATGCTGGGACACATGAAGGACAGCGGAGACTGCGGGAGGCATGATAAATTACTCTGAGAACCCGCAGCAATAACACAGTAACGGCGGCGGAGGCCGCGGAGGACGGGAGACGCCATGTTGGATTCAAACATGGCGCCGCTGTGGTAGTGTCTCAGAATGACAGGAGGGATGTGCAGAGTGTTGACACAGATGAGATCCGGATTTGGAACGCTGGGCCAGTCTCAGAAGACACCTAAACGGCAGGTAATGGCGTCCAGATACCCGGATCGTGACAATTAGGTACTATCTGGTGTGCACAGGCTCCTCCCTCTATGCCCCTCCTCCAGACCTCAGTTAAGGAAACTGTGCCCGGAAGAGCTGACACAACAAGGAAAGGATTTGGAACCCAGGGTAAGACTCATACCAGCCACACCAATCACACTGTACAACTCGTGATAACCATACCCAGTTAACAGTATGAACAACAACTGAGCCTCAGTAACAGATGGCTCATAACAATAACCCTTTAGTTAAGCAATAACTATATACATGTATTGCAGAGAGTCCGCACTTGGGACGGGCGCCCAGCATCCACTACGGACTACGAGAAATAGAATTACCGGTGAGTAAATTCTTATTTTCTCTGACGTCCTAGTGGATGCTGGGAACTCCGTAAGGACCATGGGGATCATACCAAAGCTCCCAAACGGGCGGGAGAGTGCGGATGACTCTGCAGCACCGAATTAGCAAAGGCAAGGTCCTCCTCAGCCAGGGTATCAAACTTGTAGAACTTAGCAAATGTGTTTGAACCAGACCAAGTAGCAGCTTGGCAAAGCTGTAAAGCCGAGACCCCTCGGGCAGCCGCCCAAGAAGAGCCCACCTTCCTTGTGGAATGGGCTTTTACTGATTTGTGATGCGGCAATCCTGCCGCAGAATGAGCTTGCTGAATCGTGCTACAGATCCAGCGCGCAATAGTTTGCTTTGAAGCAGGAGCACCCAGCTTGTTGGGTGCATGAAGGATAAACAGCGAGTCAGTTTTCCTGACTCCAGCCGTCCTGGCTATATATATTTTCAAAGCCCTGACTACATCTAGTAACTTGGAGTCCTCCAAGTCCCTAGTAGCCGCAGGCACCACAATAGGTTGGTTCAAATGAAACGCTGATACCACCTTAGGGAGAAATTGGGGACGAGTCCTCAATTCTGCCCTGTCCATATGGAAGATCAGATAAGGGCTTTTACACGACAAAGCCGCCAATTCTGACACACGCCTAGCCGAAGCTAAGGCCAATAGCATGACCACTTTCCACGTGAGATATTTTAGCTCTACGGTCTTAAGTGGCTCAAACCAGTGGGATATGCAGCACTCCCTTTACAAACGTCTGAACTTCAGGCAGTGAAGCCAGTTCTTTTTGAAAGAAAATAGATAGGGCCGAAATCTGGACCTTTATGGATCCTAATTTTAGGCCCATAGTCACTCCTGACTGTAGGAAGTGCAGGAATCGACCCAGCTGGAATTCTTCCGTAGGGGCCTTCCTGGCCTCACACCAAGCAACATATTTTCGCCATATACGGTGATAATGTTGTGCTGTCACGTCTTTCCTAGCCTTTATCAGCGTAGGAATCACTTCATCTGGAATGCCCTTTTCCGTTAGGATCCGGCGTTCAACCGCCATGCCGTCAAACGCAGCCGCGGTAAGTCTTGGAACAGACAGGGCCCCTGTTGTAACAGGTCCTGTCTGAGAGGCAGAGGCCATGGGTCCTCTGAGATCATTTCTTGTAGTTCTGGGTACCAAGTTCTTCTTGGCCAATCCGGAACGATGAGTATAGTTCTTACTCCTCTCTTTCTTACAATCCTCAGTACCTTGGGTATGAGAGGAAGAGGAGGGAACACATAAACCGACTGGTACACCCACGGTGACACTAGTGCGTCCACAGCTATCGCCTGAGGGTCCCTTGACCTGGCGCAATATTTGTTTAGCTTTTTGTTGAGACGGGACGCCATCATGTCTACCTGTGGCCGTTCCCAATGATTTACAATCAGCGTGAAGACTTCTGGATGAAGTCCCCACTCTCCCGGGTGGAGGTCGTGCCTGCTGAGGAAGTCTGCTTCCCAGTTGTCCACTCCCGGAATGAACACTGCTGACAGTGCTAGCACGTGATTCTCCGCCCATCGGAGAATCCTTGTGGCTTCTGCCATCGCCATCCTGCTTCTTGTGCCGCCCTGTCGGTTTACATGGGCGACCGCCGTGATGTTGTCTGACTGAATCAGCACCGGTTGGTTTTGAAGCAGGGGTTCTGCTTGACTCAGAGCGTTGTAAATGGCCCTTAGTTCCAGAATATTTATGTGAAGGGAAGTCTCCTGACTTGACCACAGTCCTTGGAAGTTCCTTCCCTGAGTGACTGCCCCCCAACCTCGGAGGCTTGCATCCGTGGTCACCAGGACCAAGTCCTGTATGCCGAATCTGCGGCCCTCGAGAAGATGAGCCTTCTGCAGCCACCACAGCAGAGACACCCTGGCCCTCGGGGACAGGGTGATCAGCCGATGCATCTGAAGATGCGATCCGGACCACTTGTCTAACAGATCCCACTGATAAATCCTTGCATGGAACCTGCCGAAGGGAATTGCTTCGTAAGAAGCTACCATCTTTCCCAGGACTCGCGTGCAGTGATGCACCGACACCTGTTTTGGTTTCAGGAGGTCCCTGACCAGAGATGATAATTCCTGGGCCTTCTCCACCGGGAGAAACACCTTCTTCTGTTCTGTGTCCAGAATCATGCCCAAGAACAGCAGACGCGTCGCAGGAATCAGCTGCGACTTTGGGATATTCAGAATCCAGCCGTGCTGTTGCAGCACTTCCCGAGATAGTGCTACGTTGACTAACAACTGCTCCTTGGACCTCGCCTTTATAAGGAGATCGTCCAAGTACGGGATAATTATAACTCCCTTCTTCCGAAGGAGTATCATCATTTCGGCCATTACCTTGGTAAATACCCTCGGTGCCGTGGACAGACCAAATGGCAACGTCTGGAATTGGTAATGACAGTCCTGTACCACAAACCTGAGGTACTCCTGGTGAGGTGGGTAAATGGGGACATGCAGATAAGCGTCCTTGATGTCCAGCGACACCATAAAATCCCCCTCTTCCAGGCTTGCAATAACCGCCCTGAGCGATTCCATTTTGAACTTGAACTTCCTTACATAAGTGTTCAAGGATTTCAAATTTAGAATGGGTCTCACCGAACCGTCTGGTTTCGGTACCACAAACATTGTGGAATAGTAACCCCGTCCCTGTTGAAGGAGGGGAACCTTGATTATCACCTGCTGAAGGTACAGCTTGTGAATAGCTGCCAGCACTACCTCCCTTTCCCTGGGAGCCGCTGGCAAGGCTGATTTGAGGTAACGGCGAGGGGGAGTTGCCTCGAACTCCAGCATGTATCCCTGAGATACCACTTGTAGAACCCAGAGATCCACCTGTGAGCGAACCCACTGGTCGCTGAAGTTCCGGAGACGCGCCCCCACCGCACCTGGCTCCACCTGTGGAGCCCCAGCGTCATGCGGTGGACTTAGTGGAAGCAGGGGAGGATTTTTGTTCCTGGGAACTGGCTGTCTGGTGCAGCTTTTTCCCTCTACCCCTGCCTCTGGGCAGAAAGGATGCGCCTCTGACCCGCTTGCCTTTCTGAGGCCGAAAGGACTGTACTTGATACGGTGCTTTCTTAGGCTGTGAGGAAACCGGAGGTGAAAAAGTCGACTTCCCAGCTGTTACTGTGGATACGAGGTCCGAGAGACCGTCCCCAAACAATTCCTCACCCTTATACGGCAAAACCTCCATGTGCCTTTTAGAATCAGCATCACCTGTCCACTGCCGAGTCCATAATACTCTCCTGGCAGAAATGGACATTGCATTAATTCTAGATGCCAGCCGGCAAATGTCACTCTGTGCATCCCTCATATACAAGACAACGTCCTTTATATGCTCTATGGTTAGCAAAATAGCATCCCTGTCGAGGGTATCAATGTTGTCTGACAGGGTATCAGACCATGCTGCTGCAGCACTACACATCCATGCTGAAGCAATAGCAGGTCTCAGTATAGTACCTGAGTGTGTATATACAGACTTCAGGATAGCCTCCTGCTTTCTATCTGCAGGCTCCTTTAGGGCGGCCGTATCCTGAGACGGCAGTGCCACCCTTTTAGATAATCGTGTGAGCGCCTTGTCCACCCTAGGGGAAGTCTCCCAGCGTAACCTATCCGTTGGCAGGAAAGGGTACGCCATCAGTAACCTCTTAGAAATCACTAGTTTCTTATCAGGGGAACACCACGCTTCTTCACACAATTCATTTAATTCATCAGATGAGGGAAAAGTCACTGGCTGCTTTTTCTCCCCAAACATAATACCCTTTTTAGTGGTAACCGGGTTAATGTCAGAAATGTGCAACACATTGTTCATTGCCGTAATCATGCATCGGATGGCCCTTGTGGACTGTACATTTGTCTCATCCTCGTCTACACTGGAGTCAGACTCCGTGTCGACATCTGTGTCTGCCATCTGAGCTAGCGGGCGTTTATGAGCCCCTGATGGCCTCTGAGACGCCTGGGCAGGCGCGGGCTGAGATGCCGGCTGTCCCAAGGCTGTTACGTCATCAAACCTTTTATGTAAAGAGTTGACACTGTCGGTTAATACCTTCCACATATCCATCAACTCCGGTGTCGGCCCCGTAGGGGGCGACATCACACTTATCGGCTCCTGCTCCGCGCCTCCACATCAAACATGTCGACACAGCCGTACCGACACACCGCACACACACAGGGAATGCTCAGACTGAGGACAGGACCCCACAAAGTCCTTTGGGGAGACAGAGAGAGAGTATGCCAGCACACACCACAGCGCTATATAACACAGGGATTATCACTATACTGAGTGATTTTTCCCAATAGCTGCTTATTAAGACCAATTTGCGCCTAAATTTATGTGCCCCCCCTCTCTTTTTTACCCTTGTTGTACTGGATACTGCAGGGGAGAGCCTGGGGAGCGTCCTTCCAGCGGAGCTGTTAAGAGAAAATGGCGCTGGCTGTGCTGAGGAAGATAGCCCCGCCCCTTCAGCGGCGGGCTTCTCCCGCTTTTTATAATGTTAATGGCGGGGTTTTTGCACATATACAGTGTTATACACTGTATTATGTACTATTTGTGCCAAAAGGTAAACTAATTGCTGCCCAGGGCCGCCCCCCCCCCAGCGCCCTGCACCCTGCACCCAACAGTGACCGGAGTGTGTGGTATGCTATGGGAGCAATGGCGCACAGCTGCAGTGCTGTGCGCTACCTTAGTAAAGACAGGAGTCTTCAGCCGCCGTTTTTCATCTTTATCTTCAGTCTTCTGGCTCTGCAAGGGGGACGGCGGCGCGGCTCCGGGAACGGATGATCGAGGTCGGGCCCTGTGTTCGATCCCTCTGGAGCTAATGGTGTCCAGTAGCCTAAGAAGCACAAGCTAGCTGCAAGCAGGTAGGTTTGCTTCTCTCCCCTCAGTCCCTCGTAGCAGTGAGTCTGTTGCCAGCAGATCTCACTGAAAATAAAAAACCTAACAAATACTTTCTTTTCTAGTGAGCTCAGGAGAGCCCACTAAGTGCATCCAGCTCTGGCCGGGCACAGATTCTAACTGAGGTCTGGAGGAGGGGCATAGAGGGAGGAGCCAGTGCACACCAGATATAGTACCTAATCTTTCTTTTAAGAGTGCCCAGTCTCCTGCGGAGCCCGTCTATTCCCCATGGTCCTTACGGAGTTCCCAGCATCCACTAGGACGTCAGAGAAATAATGATATGCCGAGGACATGGGAGGTCATTCAGATCTGATCGCTGGGCTGCGTGTTTTGCTGTTCTGCGTTCAGATAGTCACCGTCTACAGTGGGAGTGTATTTTCGCTGTGCAAGTGTGCGATGCTATGTGTACGCCAAGCTGCCAAAATTCTGTGTGTGCAGTCTCTGCGCAGCTCAGGACTTACTCTTCCAGTGCAATATAATCAGGCTGATCGGGGCCGGAGCCAACGTCAAACACCCTCCCTGAAAACGCTTGGGCACGCCTGCATTTTCCCTAACACTCCCAGTAAACTGTCAGTTACCACGCCCAAACGGCTTCCGCCTGTCAATCACCTTGCGAACTGATTTTTTGAGACATCCAGTCGCTGACCGGCGATGCCCGATGTTGTTCGACGCGCATGCGCTGTTATGACCTGATCGCCCACTGTGCGGAAACACATAGCTGCGATCAGATCTGAATGACCCCCCCATGGTCTCTAGTTGAGGCGCCTTCCCACATCAATGGATATGAGATTGCATGACACTCTGGATTCATTCCCTTTCATCAATAAAACCACACCGTTCCAGTGGGTAGAGACCCTTACATATTTAGGAATCCTGATTACGTGTGCCCTGAATGTTTCGGACAGAAAATATTAATCAATTGTTTCAATATATCTTTAATAAAATGTATGGTCTAAACCATATTACCCAAGTTAAAATAAGATTTTACTCACCGGTAAATCTATTTCTCGTAGTCCGTAGTGGATGCTGGGAACTCCGTAAGGACCATGGGGAATAGCGGCTCCGCAGGAGACTGGGCACAACTAAAGAAAGCTTTAGGACTACCTGGTGTGCACTGGCTCCTCCCTCTATGACCCTCCTCCAGATCTCAGTTAGGATACTGTGCCCGGAAGAGCCGACACAATAACGAAAGGATTTGGAATCCAGGGTAAGACTCATACCAGCCACACCAATCACACCGTATAACTCGTGATATTATACCCAGTTAACAGTATGAAATATATCTGAGCCTCACTAACAGATGGCTCATAACAATAACCCTTTAGTTAGGCAATAACTATATACAAGTATTGCAGACAATCCGCACTTGGGACGGGCGCCCAGCATCCACTACGGACTACGAGAAATAGATTTACCGGTGAGTAAAATCTTATTTTCTCTGACGTCCTAGTGGATGCTGGGAACTCCGTAAGGACCATGGGGATTATACCAAAGCTCCCAAACGGGCGGGAGAGTGCGGATGACTCTGCAGCACCGAATGAGCAAACTCAAGGTCCTCCTCAGCCAGGGTATCAAACTTGTAGACTTTTGCAAAAATGTTTGAACCCGACCAAGTAACAGCTCGGCAAAGTTGTAAAGCCGAGACCCCTCGGGCAGCCGCCCAAGAAGAGCCCACTTTCCTCGTGGAATGGGCTTTTACAGATTTAGGGTGCGGCAGTCCAGCCACAGAATGTGCAAGTTGAATCGTGCTACAGATCCAGCGAGCAATAGTCTGCTTAGAAGCAGGAGCACCCAGCTTGTTGGGTGCATACAGGATAAATAGCGAGTCAGTTTTCCTGACTCCAGCCGTCCTGGAAACATATATTTTCAGGGCCCTGACTACGTCCAGTAACTTGGAGTCCTCCAAGTCCCACGTAGCCGCAGGCACCACAATAGGTTGGTTCACATGAAAAGCTGATACCACCTTAGGAAGGAATTGGGAACGAGTCCTCAATTCCGCCCTATCCATATGAAAATCAGATAAGGGCTTTTGCATGACAAAACCGCCAATTCTGATACACGCCTGGCCGACGCCAAGGCCAACAGCATGACCACTTTCCACGTGAGGTATTTTAGCTCTACGGATTTAAGTGGCTCAACCCAATGCGACTTCAGGAAATCCAACACCACGTTGAGATCCCACTGTGCCACTAGAGGCACAAACGGGGGCTGAATATGCAGCACTCCCTTAACAAAAGTCTGAACTTCAGGCAGTGAAGCCAGTTCTTTTTTGGAAGAAAATGTACAGAGCCAAAATCTGGACCTTAACGTAACCCAATTTTAGGCCCGTAGTCACTCCTGACTGTAGGAAGTGCAGAAATCGACCCAGTTGAAATTCCTCCGTTGGGGCCTTCCTGGCCTCACACCAAGCAACATATTTTTGCCATATGCGGTGATAATATTTTGCGATCACATCTTTCCTAGCCTTAATCAGCGTAGGAATGACTTCCTCCGGAATGCCTTTTTCCTTTAGGATCCGGTGTTCAACCGCCATGCCGTCAAACACAGCCGTGGTAAGTCTTGGAACAGGCAGGGCCCTTGCTGCAGCAGGTCCTGTCTGAGCGGCAGAGGCCATGGGTCCTCTGAGATCATTTCTTGAAGTTCTGGGTACCAAGCTCTTCTTGGCCAATCCGGAACCACGAGTATAGTTCTTACTCCTCTCCTTCTTAGTATTCTCAATACCTTGGGTATGAGAGGCAAAGGAAGGAACACATACACCGACTGGTACACCCACGGTGTTACCAGAGCGTCCACAGCTATCGCCTGAGGGTCCCTTGACCTGGCGCAATATCTTTTTAGCTTTTTGTTGAGGCGGGACGCCATCATGTCCACCTGTGGCCTTTCCCAATGGTGTACAATAATTTTGAAGACTTCTGGATGAAGTCCCCACTCTCCCGGGTGGTCGTGCCTGCTGAGAAAGTCTGCTTCCCAGTTGTCCACTCCAGGAATGAACACTGCTGACAGTGCTAACACATGATTTTCCACCCATCGGAAAATCCTTGTGGCTTCTGCCATCACCATCCTGCTGGTTTACATGGGTGACCGCCGTGATGTTGTCTGACTGGATCAGCACCGGCTGGTGTTGAAGCAGGGGTCTAGCCTGACTTAGGGCATTGTGAATGGCCCTTAGTCCCAGAATATTTATGTGTAGGGAAGTCTCCTGACTTGACCATAGTCCTTGGAAGTTTCTTCCCTGTGTGACTGCCCCCCAGCCTCGAAGGCTGGCATCTGTGGTCACCAGGACCCAGTCCTGTATGCTGAATCTGCGGCCCTCTAGAAGATGAGCACTCTGCAGCCACCACAACAGCGACACCCTGGCCCTTGGAGACAGTGTTATCAGCCGATGCATCTGAAGATGTGACCCGGACCACTTGTCCAACAGATCCCACTGGAAGATCCTTGCATGGAACCTACCGAATGGAATTTCTTCGTAAGAAGCTACCATCTTTCCCAGGACTCGCGTGCATTGATGCACCGACACCTGTATTTGTATTAGGAGGTCTCTGACTAGAGATGACAACTCCTTGGCCTTCTCCTCCGGGAGAAACCCTTTTTCCTGTTCTGTGTCCAGAACCATATCCAGGAACAGTAGACGCGTCGTAGGAACCAGCTGCGACTTTGGACTATTCAGAATCCAGCCGTGCTGTTGTAGCACTTCCCGAGATAGTGCTACTCCGACTAACAACTGCTCCCTGGACCTCGCCTTTATAATGAGATCGTCCAAGTACGGGATAATTATAACTCCCTTTTTTCGAAGGAGTATCATCATTTCGGCCATTACCTTGGTAAATACCCTCGGTGCCGGGGACAGACCAACGGCAACGTCTGGAATTGGTAATGACAGTCCTGTACCACAATTTTGAGGTACTCCTGGTGAGGAGGGTAAATGGGGACATGCAGGTAAGCATCCTTGATGTCCAGTGATACCATGTAATCCCCTTCGTCCAGGCTTGCAATAACCGCCCTGAGCGATTCCATTTTGAACTTGAACTTTCGTATATAAGTGTTCAAGGATTCCAATTTTAGAATGGGTCTCACCGAACCGTCTGGTTTCGGTACCACAACATTGTGGAATAGTAACCCCGGCCTTGTTGAAGGAGCGGTACCGTGATTATCACCTGCTGGAAGTACACCTTGTGAATTGCCGCCAGTACTACCTCTCCTCGAGGGCAGCAGGCAAGGCTGATTTGAGGTAACGGCGAGGGGGAGTCGCCCCGAAACTCCAGCTTGTATCCCTGTGATACTACTTGCAGAACCCAGGGATCCACCTGTGAGCGAGCCCACTGGTCGCTGAAGTTCCCGAGACGCGCCCCCACCGCACCTGGCTCCACCTGTGGAGCCCCAGCATCATGCGGTGGACTCAGAGGAAGCGGGGGAAGATTTTTGATCCTGGGAACTGGCTGTCTGGTGCAGCTTTTTCCCTTGTCTCTGTGCAGAAAGGAAGCGCCTTTAACCCGCTTGCTTTTCTGAAGCCGAAAGGACTGTACCTTATAATACGGTGCTTTCTCAGGCTGTGAGGAAACTTGAGGTAAATTTTTTCCTTCCCAGCTGTTGCTGTGGATACGAGGTCCCAGAGACCATCCCCAAACAATTCCTCACCCTTATAAGGCAGAATCTTCATGTGCCTTCTAAAGTCAGCATCGCCTGTCCACTGCCGGGTCCCTAATACCCTCCTGGCAGAAAGGACATTGCATTAATTCTGGATGCCAGCCGGCAATTATCCCTCTGTGCATCCCTCATATATAAGACGACATCTTTAATATGCTCTATGGTTAGCAAATAGTATCCCTGTCCTGACAGGGTAATAGACCACGCTGCAGCAGCACTATCCATGCTGAGGCAATTGCAGGTCTCAGTATAGTACCCGAGTGTGTATATACAGACTTCAGGATAGCTTCCTGCTTTTTATCAGCAGGCTCCTTCAAAGTGGCCGTATTCTAAGACGGCAGTGCCACCTTTTTTGACAAACGTGTGAGCGCCTTATCCACCCTAAGGGATATCTCCCAACGTGACCTATCCTCTGGCGGGAAAGGGTACGCCCTCAGTAACTTTTTAGAAATTACCAGTTTCTTATCGGGGGAACCCACGCATCTTCACACACTTCATTCACTCATCTGATGGGGGAACAAAACACTGTCTGCTTTTTCTCCCCAAACATAAAACCCCTTTTTTGTGGTACCTGGGTTAATGTTAGAAATGTGTAACACATTTTTCATTGCCGAGATCATGCAACGGATGTTCCTAGTGGATTGTGTATATGTCTCAACCTCGTCGACACTGGAGTCAGACTCCGTGTCGACATCTGTGTCTGCCATCTGAGGTAGCGGGCGTTTTTGAGCCCCTGATGGCCTTTGAGACGCCTGGGCAGGCGCGGGCTGAGAAGCCAGCTGTCCCACAGCTGTTACGTCATCCAGCCTTTTATGTAAGGAGTTGACACTGTCGGTTAATACCTTCCACCTATCCATCCACTCTGATGTCGGCCCCACAGGGGGCGACATCACATTTATCGGCATCTGCTCCGCCTCCACATAAGCCTCATCAACCATGTCGACACAGCCGTACCGACACACCGCACACACACAGGGAATGCTCTGAGGACAGGACCCCACAAAGTCCTTTGGGGAGACAGAGTATGCCAGCACACACCAGAGCGCTATATAATGCAGGGATTCACACTACCCACAGTGATTTTTCCCTTATAGCTGCTATAATACACAGATTTGCCCCTAAATTTAGTGCCCCCCCTCTCTTTTTAACCCTTTGAGGGTTACAGGGGAGAGCCTGGGGAGCTGTCTTCCAGCTGCACTGTGAAGAGAAAATGGTGCCAGTGTGCTGAGGGAGATAGCCCCGCCCCTTTTTCGGCGGACTTTCTCCCGCTTTTAATGGATCCTGGCAGGGGTATTTTTCACATATATAGCGTCTGGGACTATATATTGTGATTATTTTGCCAGCCAAGGTGTTAATATTGCTGCTCAGGGCGCCCCCCCCCAGCGCCCTGCACCCATCAGTGTCCGGAGTGTGAGGTGTGCATGAGGAGCAATGGCGCACAGCTGCAGTGCTGTGCGCTACCTTGTTGAAGACCGAAGTCTTCTGCCGCCGATTTTCAGGACCATCTTCATGCTTCTGGCTCTGTCTGGGGGACGGCTGCGCAGCTCCGGGACCGGACGATCGAGGTCGGGCCCTGTGTTCGATCCCTCTGGAGCTAATGGTGTCCAGTAGCCTAAGAAGCCCAAGCTAGCTGCAAGCAGGTAGGTTCGCTTCTTCTCCCCTTACTCCCTCGTAGCAGTGAGTCTGTTGCCAGCAGATCTCACTGAAAATAAAAAACCTAAAATATACTTTCTTTTCTAGGAGCTCAGGAGAGCCCCTAGTGTGCATCCAGCTCAGCCGGGCACAAGATTCTAACGGAGGTCTGGAGGAGGGTCATAGAGGGAGGAGCCAGTGCACACCAGGTAGTCCTAAAGCTTTCTTTAGTTGTGCCCAGTCTCCTGCGGAGCCGCTATTCCCCATGGTCCTTACGGAGTTCCCAGCATCCACTAGGACGTCAGAGAAATGGTAGTATTATATGCAAGACACTAAACATTTGAGACAAATAAGAATCTGGCAACAAGACTACCCTAGAGTGTTGTGTGAGGGAAATAGAAAGGCTACAATGAATATGTGAATTTACAAATCCCAGTCGAGGCCTGGTCCTCCAATAATCGCCAAACATGGGCACATTGAGCAGAGTCCATCAGAGGAATAGTGGCACAAACCTGCAGTAACACATCTCTAGTGTGGGTCAGAGACATAATGAGCTTTCTAGAGACCCACCCACCTTCCCACAATACAGAAAAGGGCAAAATCTGTCCCGGAAATGTAACACTTTCCATGATGCTCTGTAAAGGATGCAAATGAGGTCAATGATAATTTCTAGTTATCACCAGATTGCTCACAGTATAATTTCCTGGTGCATTTCTACTACAATATTACATCCATGAAGGATCATATAAAGTACCGTAATCTTCTTACAATGCAGGGTAATCAAATACCATCTAGCACAGTACACCAACATTAAATGCAGACCACTTACCTTTGTGGTCCCTCCTCACAAGATTAAACAACTAACTAACTTTTGGGGACATGTGGCAGTGTCAATGCTTAGAAGAAGCAACTTTTATTATCTACATCAGTGGTTCTCAACCTTCAAGTTTTACCAGCAGGTCGTGTTTTGATTATTTCTGTCTGGGAAGCAGGTGGGATAATTGATAAAATAAATTCACTCACCTATACATAGTTAAAGAAGTCCAGAATATATGACCTATTGGTGGTACTTGAGAACTGGAGTTGCACACTTAATCTGCATTGTAAGTGGCAGTAGCTGCACATTTAGAATTAATTTAAGACTAACCAACACTCATGTAGAAATGCATTTTTCAAATATGTGGTTTATTTAGTTTAGCCTTTTCTTAGTAATATATTGCTGTACTCACTACTTTTTGGATAAAAGATCCTATATTCAGATACTAGGATCATCTCTTCATGAGAGGACTAGTATTGTAATGACTGATTGCCCTGATTTACAGTTGTATGCTATTGCACAGCCGCAAGGACGCAGCTGTGTAATGTCGTACAGCCAATATGCAAATGAAGCAGTAGGCGTCTGGTGTAAATCAAAGTCTGCTTTAGTCATCCACTGTTGCATCTCAAAACGCACCATCGGATCACTCTGTGGAACCATCACTCATCGCCATAGTGTTCAGGTTACTCAGATTTCTGCCTCCGGTCTGCAACAGCGGTCAGTAAATCTGCGTTGCCAGACACTGACCTCGGCACTCACACAAAACGGAGGCAGCAAGTCTGTTTTGTGGAATGGACCCAGTCACCATCCCTTCTCCACCTGTCTATCAGGCTGGGGCTTAGGGGGCACTACGTGCAATGATGTCGGAACTGTTCTGCACACGTGCAGTGTCTCCACCATCTGATTGTATGCTAACCATTGGGTTAGTGTACAAGTCTGAATTAGGTCCACTACATGCAAATGTTGATGCAATACACCCTCCCTTGGGATGAAAGCTACGGGCTCACACCCTGGTGTTTGAAGCACAGACAAGTCCAACAGTGTCTGGGTTCAGTGAAAACCCAGAAACAAGCTCCAGAAAACTGTGGCTCCAGCTATTGGGCATCTGTGTAATGAATGACACCACCATCTATTTATAGCTTGTGTCACACTGATTGTGTATTGAGAGGAATGTACCCAGGGAGATTGCCGCTTTCCTGTAGAGTCACCTGTTCCACACATGAAATGCTCTTTAGAAAACCAGCACAAGTCTCTAGGTAACTTGTGATAATCTTCACGCAGTCCTGAACCATTTTCCCAGATAGGCAGCATGACACCTGTGTATTGATCTGTGCATTTTTGCTAAAATAAAATGGTGCAATAGTGTATACATTAGTAACCTGGAGAAGAGATAAAGTAGTGATAAACCAGAGATAAGTGCAAGGTGATAACACACCAGCCAATCATTACAAACTTGATAAATGACAAGTTATGAGCTTACTGGCTGGTGTGTTATCACCTTGCATTTAACACTGCTTCATCACTTCTCCAGATTAGTACATCTGCCCCAATGTGCTGATAAAAAAGGTCTGAACAAAGTTAAATATAGACCACTAATGGCTGCAGCTCACACCACATCATGTAGGGGGGAGCGGGATATAACATACATGCAGGGATGTATGCAACATGTGCTAGCTGCAGGTCCCTGGGAAAAATCGGCAGTTCTGTGTGTCTTACAGCCGTTGCTGAACCCAGGACGCTGCATTCAGCATAACACCCCACCAATCTCCTGCTAAGCCCGCCCCCCCCAGGCGCCCATTGGCTAGTTTTTACAAGAGTCCAGGGTTCAGCGGCGGCTGTAAGACACGCATCGCTGCTGATTCCCGGAGACCTGCAGCCAACACGTTACATACATCCCTGCATGTATGTTCATATGTGCTATCCCACTTCCCGAAGCTGCCACCGATCTAGACTTACATTACCAATAAGCACTTCTACTAGAGCAGGGATGGGGAACCTACGGCCCTCCAGCTGATGCTAAACTACACATCCCAGCATGCCCCGCAACCATTTTAGAAATGGCCAAATAGCAAGACTGTATCAGGGCATGCTGGTATGTGTAGTTCAACAGCTGGAGGGCCAAAGGTTCCCCACCTCTGTATTAGTGTCCCGATTTACCTTCCATTTAGCACAGCTTCTGAATGGCCATCCAAATAGTTCTCTAGAAGTAAACTTGTTGCACAAAGAAAGCCTTTGAAATCCATATGGATGGGAACAACTGTTTTAAAAATGTGTAGTATACCAGGAATGTTAAGTAGTGTGTGTTCTCCTACGGTTACTATACAATCCTAGTTAACACCCCCCCCACCGTCCCCCAACAATATTCTACAGCACATGGTGCTGAATTTCAGCTAAACAGTATTCTTAATCTCACTGATACATCCCACTCTGACACGTCCTTTCATTTACGTTTAACTACTCATCTCCGTGTAGTTATCCTTTTTACCACTCACTTGCGTCTTACAACAAACCTAGCCTAGTTTTATTAATATCCACCCAAGAGTTTAATAACCTGCAGGTTATTCATTTCCTCCATTTTGTTTTTCCATTTTCGGAAGGAGAGAGAGAGAAGAAACTGTTACATGAAACGAAATTCATTATCAAACATTTATTGTGGTCAATGATGGTAGAAAAAAGTTCTACATAGAATGCACATGACCAAGTTTTTTTTCTTTCTTCAAATAAATAAAACATCTGAGCAACTTCACACCCTCCCAGAATACCAGACCCCACCCCCCAGGGGAAGTAACCCAACAAAAATAGTGATCAGAGTGAACAACTGCTAATGAAAAGCAGTAAACAGCCATACTGGCTTAGCATCTGTCTCCACTGGTTAGTGAAGAATACACACGAACATTAGAGTTTTGTGTTCAAATATTCTCTCAACAAGGAGTTCCTGAGTCCATTATTTACAGTATCATAGCAGCCAAAGATCACCTTTAGGCCTATAACTCATCCTTTTCCGTCTCCTCTCCCTCAGGAGGGGGTGCCCCTGCTGCACCGTAAAGTTTGCCAACAATTGGCTGGACAATTTCTTCCAAATCTTTCTTTTTGGCTTTAAACTCTTCTATGTCTGCATCTTGATGACTCTCCAACCACTCAATCTTCTCTTCTACTGCCTTTTCAATGGTCTCCTTGTCTTCAGTTGACAGCTTGCCACCGAGCTTCTCCTTGTCCCCTATCTGGTTTTTAAGTGAATAGGCGTAACTTTCTAGTTCGTTTCGAGAGTCTATCCGTTCTTTGAGCTTCTTGTCATCTTCTGCGAACTTCTCGGCATCATTTACCATCCTTTCAATTTCTTCTGGTGTCAGGCGGTTCTGGTCATTTGTAATCGTGATCTTGTTCTTATTGCCAGTTCCTTTGTCCTCTGCTGTCACTCTTAAGATACCATTTACGTCGATCTCAAACGTAACTTCGATCTGAGGAACACCACGTGGAGCTGGAGGGATGCCGGTGAGATCAAAAGTTCCCAAGAGATGGTTGTCCTTGGTCAATGGACGTTCACCTGCATAAAAATATAAAAAGTTATTAGTGTATGGATTTTTAACCACCTTCAATAAAACTAGTATGTTTTCGGTATGAAGTATTTTTTTAGCATAGTATTAGATAAGAAATGGTCAAAAGCAGAACTAAGTAAAGTAGATTCCTTAATAAAAGCCTGTTCCATCGTATACATCCACTTCTGTTTTGCAAATCACAAGCTCCTCAAGGGGCGTGCGGGGTTGTAGTATGAGATTATCCTGCCACCAAAGACCTGGCATTGCAGACACTAGTCTCCGGGGGCAGGCCAGCATCTCTTGGGATGCTGGGCACACCCCACCGAGTGAAGTAAATCAGGGGCTTCCCACTAGACCATGCCCCCACAGTGATGCTAGCAAGGGGAAGTGTGTTGAGATGCTCTAGCAAGGCCTGCCCCTTTCTTCGCTTGCGGGGGTACTATTGGCCGCATTGGGTGTCACTGACCCCAATAAGACACTGACGCAAAGTACTCATGCATTAAGTCAAAATCTAATTCAGTAACTAAAAATTACCTTCATAAACCTTGATGGTGACAGTAGGCTGGTTATCAGAGGCAGTAGAGAAGATCTGGGACTTCTTTGTAGGCACAACAGTGTTTCTGGGGATGAGTTTAGTCATTACACCGCCAACAGTCTCAATGCCAAGGGTTAGAGGGCACACATCAAGCAAGACCAAGTCACCTGAAAAAGGAAGGAAAATATATTAGAGTACAGGTTTAATACTGTAGTACACATCAATTTATCACACTTCAAATATTTAGTCCACATCTATACTCGATAGTCACTTACCAGTATCCTGGTCACCAGAAAGCACGCCAGCCTGGACAGCAGCACCATAGGCTACAGCCTCATCAGGGTTGATGCCACGGGAGGGTTCTTTGCCATTGAAGAATTCTTTCACCAACTGCTGGATTTTGGGGATACGAGTGGAACCACCCACCAGCACGATTTCATCAATGTCAGACTTCTTTAGATCAGCATCCTCAAGTACTTTCTGGACTGGTTTCATGGTGGAACGGAAAAGGTCCTAAGAGAAGCAGGAGTAGGTTTTAATATGTATGAGATTTATTGTTGGCCCAATGACAAAGATTTTAAAGCTGCACAAAACCTGTTACATTAAGCAATTAAGTGTAACCAACTAATTGATGTAGCCATAGGCACAACTTTGTTATAAGAACTTACAATATTAAAGCAGCTGTAGTTTCTATCTAGGAAGCACGAGATGGTAGCTCAGATAGTGTTTAAATATTCAACTTTTCAGCAACGATAGTTTGTGTTATAGGACTCTTACCATATTCAACTCCTCAAACTTGGCACGTGTTAGAGTTTCAGAGAAGTCTTCTCCTTCAAAGAAGGATTCAATCTCAATTCTGGATTGATGTTGGGCAGACAATGCCCTCTTAGCCTTCTCTACCTCTCTGCGCAGTTTCTGTACTGCTCGGTTATCTTTACGCACATCTTTGCCAGTTTTCTTCTTGTAAAGTTTAATGAAATGCTCCATAACACGCTGGTCAAAGTCTTCTCCTCCTAGATGGGTGTCTCCATTAGTAGCCACTACTTCAAAGACACCGTTATCAATCGTAAGCAAGGACACATCAAAAGTGCCACCACCCAGATCAAACACGAGAATATTCTTCTCTCCTTCCTTCTTGTCCAAGCCATAAGCAATAGCAGCAGCAGTTCTGCAAAGCAAGAGACCATTTAAGTACATAAATACATAGGGGGGTATAAAATGGTTTCAAAAGTCGGTTGGGTGTCTGTTTTTTACTGTCTATTAGATGTGACGGGGGGGGGGGGGACACACAGACACCCAACTGACTTTTCAAACAATTGAATTCCACCCATAGAATTAATGTAAAACAGGAATTAGGAGTAGTAAGGGTACTTACGGCTCATTAATAATCCTCATGACATTCAACCCTGCAATAACTCCAGCATCCTTTGTGGCTTGACGTTGCGCATCATTAAAATAGGCAGGTACTGTCACAACGGCATGGGTAACCTAGGACAAGAAAAGCATGGTTGGAACCAAAAACTTTAAAGAAAGCAGCCCTGTAAAACCAGGCTTCATTAAGTCACAAAGAATTGGTCAACAATAGACATACCTTTTTTCCAAGATAGGCCTCTGCAGTCTCCTTCATTTTGGTCAGGACCATAGCAGAGATTTCTTCTGGGGCAAAAGTCTTTCTTTGCTCTCCAATATCCACATCAATGTATGGCTTAGTTTTCTTTTCCAAAACCTTTTGAGAAGACACCACATATTTAGCCAATAGAAAATAGTGCTGCAATTCCCTACTCTAAGAATCTCCAAACATGAAGAGTCCTTTACTTTAGCATTTAAACATTACTATTAATATAAAACACTTGTAACTTCGACCACAACAATTTAAGACCAGATACAATTAGTTATGAGCAACTGTATATACAACTTAAGGTTACAGATCATGTAGGTTATCCGGATGGTAGGTTGATATGGATTAGGTCTGCAGTCAATGGGTCAACCACTATTCGTTAACATGGGACAAGTAGACACTAGTGATGAGCGGATTCGGTTTTACTCGGTTCTCAAAACGGCATCTTATTGGCTATCCAAAACACGTGACGTCCGTGAGCCAATAAGATGCCGTTTTGAGAACAGAGTAAAACCGAATCCGCTCATCACTAGTAGACACATGAAAAGGTTGACATGACTTTAAAAACATTTTTTTTGTACATTTAACTTTTTCCTACTTTACCACCCAAGTGAACTACAATTGGGAATAGTAACCTGTACTAAGCATAGAGAGGCATCTTGCCAGCAACATGGCAAGCGAAGCGAGTGGAGGCAGTGCACCAATTGAGGTTCCTGGTCATGTTATGCAAAAAAATTAAAATAAAACTAAAGACAACAAAAAAAAGTTAAAAAAGGTCGACATGACATTTTTGATGTGTCAACCATTTTAATGTTGACCTTTTCCTATGTTGACCATGTCAATGTGGCCGACCTAATGACTGTTGACCCACTGATCTATTACCATCACGGAGGCACATAAGACACTACAATGGGCCATGACATTCACCTTAAAAGGCAAATACTTGATGTCCTGCTGAACAGATGGGTCATTCCAGGTGCGACCAATCAGACGCTTGGCATCAAACACAGTGTTCTCAGGGTTGGAGGTCAACTGGTTTTTGGCAGCATCTCCAATTAAACGTTCACCTTCCGGGGTAAAGGCCACATAAGAGGGTGTGATTCTGTTACCCTGGTCATTGGCGATGATCTCCACACGGCCATTCTTGAACACACCAACACTAAGAATGAGGACCACAAGAAGTTAATCCACTGTCCCAATAAAACGTCACATACTTCTACTAAACATACAAAATGTATTTTCACATTGAAAAGAAGTTTTAGGGCATGGATAAGCATATAAATGGTTAAAAATAAAAAGCCTTAGAATACATTAAGTAGAAACTATAAAATAAAGGTGTTTTTTCATCTTTGCTAACTGGTATCACACAAACCTAACAAATACATTTCCCAAAATACAAATACCAAGGGGCCCATTTCTAAACAAGTTTGTGCTACTTAACGGACGATTTTTCCCTTCAAAAGCGTTAACATTGTTTTTAAAAATGTATTTCATTTAATAAAACTGAAAAAGTATTTTTAAAAATATTTAAACATTATATTATGCACATCGGCAGAACAGATCTCCTCGTCAAAAACGGGGGGACAGGGTGGGATGGCGCAGTTGCATGAAATCTGATCATGCCAGTTAAGTGGTTAAAACTTATTGCATATAAATGGTGTGCCAGCCAATCAGCTTCTGTTATTTTTGACAGGAGCAGATTGGCTGGAGCACCAATTAACATATGCAACAAGTTTTAAACAGCTACCACATATTACAAAATGGGCTACTGAGTTCTTCATCTGAATGAATAATTAGGTCAAGCAGAAGAGTAATACTGAGCTTTAAAGCAGCAATCCACTTCAGCATCTAGGCTGGGCACAGTACTTCATCACACCCAAAATAAAAAAAACATACCATGAATAGGTGGTTCCCAAATCAATTCCAACTACAGTGCCAACTTCCTCCTTCTTGTCGTAATCGTCAGCACAAGTGCTGGCAATAACCAGCAATACAACTGCTAGCAGCTTCATTGTGACCATGAGATGTATTGTAATAGCCAGTGGGAAATGTAATCCTCTCTAGATAGCAATATCCTGCAGAAAAAAGGAATGTTAAATTTAGTATATTGCCTCATAATTCATTATTAACAAATATCAATCCTTCTAGCTGCAGAAGCAGAAAGAACGTGCATGGAAGCCCAGGCCGGATAACAGTAGGCAGGAATAAAGAAGGGTGGTGCCAGTATAACACCCCTCCTACACAGCCAATAAAGAAGCAAGTTGATGCGTTATGGGTGGCAGGAAGGAGGGAGAGAATCTTCTAGATACCCTGCAAGGGACCAAGTGCATCCTCCTCATGTACCACACAGCGCTACTGTATATTACATTACTAAACCCCACAGACCGTTCAAGGGCACAATCCCCCATACTACGAGCATGAGCACATCATCCACACATACCCCAGCATCACCGCTCCCAAACAGGATGAAGACATGTACAGCGGACACCAGCTACACTAGTCTGTGGCTGCAAACAGGATCAGGGTTCATGTAGATTTCTAGGCTGATTACATCTTACAAACTGGTACCCTGAGAAACTGGGATCTGTTCCAATATGGTTATCCATGTTACATATCAGAGCTCCACACATACATGTAGGATACAAGCTGCTCTTTATGTACCATGGAGACTTCAAGAAACAACCACTATTCATGAGTCATCAACCTGCGGCCCTCCAGCTGCTGTGGAACTACACATACCAGCATGCCCTAATAGCATAACTGTGGCAGGGCATGCTGGGATGTGTAGTTCCACAGCATCTGGAGGGCAGCATGTTTAAGATCCATGAATTGTAGATATTATAGGAGCCAGCTCTGTTACTCCTCTCCACCCACCAATATTTTACCCATGCGTGCAACCTCCAATCTCAAAGAGAGGCACCAAGCTGCCCCACACCCTACATTTTTTATTGCAATAAGTAGCATCTCCTCTAACCTTTATTAACATTGCAAGGGGTATATGTAGCCTACTGCTCTGCTCCCTGGGCTGGGAGAAACAGACCGGGGTACCAGCACAGGCTCCCCATGGGTGCAGCATCTGGCAAAGGCCGGCTCAGTCTCATTATAGCCCGGCACAGCTCGCCTCACCAGCGATCCACAGCGGCCTAATGAATGAGATCGCAGCAACACCACATCCAGCGACAACATCCGACGGCGCGGCAGTCAGCGATTCAATCAGACCATATCGTCACCAATCAGACTGGCAGCCGGGTCGCAACAGGGCGTCGCCGGCCACCGCGACCCACATAAACCAGCACGGGTGGCACAGTAATAACACGCCCGACAATTCCCGTTCCCGAAAGTATCCCCCATGGTCTCCAGCAATGCCGCAGTCGGCACCTACCGGTCTCTCTAGGCCGCTCCTCGCTTGGTTCTCTCCCGCTGTATGTATCTAGTCGCCGGTTGCTGTCAGACTGACGTTACCACGCGCCGCTGTTCGACTTTATACCCTCCCGGCCGGCCAAGGTCGTGGAGGGACCCGATTGGCTGGGACACCGCGCGTTGGACCTCGCCGATTGGACGGCGGCACCCAAGCTGTCGGCCGCGGATTCGCACACGATCTCGTGACGTCACGCTTCTCCTCGTTGCGCTGACACGTCTAAGGCCCGCCTGGCCCCTTGTCGGGCAGATGGCCAATTACAACACCGCCCGTGGCACCGCTGGCTGCAGTGATTGGCCGCCTGTCACATCAGTCAGGTTCCAGCAGTTTCTGGAGGATTCAGCCCCTCCCTTAATTTCGTCAGAATATCGTCAGATTGCGGCCTTTCTGCTGCATGCAACATGTGTGTAATCATCGTGTGAGGGGGCGGCCGGAGGGCCCGGGCGTGTGAGCAACGCTGCTTTCCGCTCAGAGCGGATACGGGGCGCTAACTGTACTTCACACTAAAGTAATGTTAGCTTTCGCTATGTAGTATCACACGTATTCATTCATTCTCTGGTACATACACTACACTGACCATGCAAGAGCAGCAAATAATTTGGCAACGCCAGAGATAAAATGGAGAGTCGGGTAGGGTATTGGATCCCAAACAGTCCTCAGAGAACCATAACTGTCCAGGTTTTAAGGATATCCATGTTTGAGCACAGATGGCATAATCAAATTGACTGAGTAATTAGTCACCTGTGTTCAAGCATTGATAGTCTTGAAACCCTGGACCTTTAGGCTGCCTTGAGTAGAGGTTGGGAATTTTGAGTAAACCTACCCCATTAAAACAAATAAACAGTTTCTACGGTATACAAGACCACCACCACCAACATCAACACAGTAAGAGGGACATGCATAAAACTGTCCTTTATATCAGCACAAAAGCAGTGTACACACTATGCCAAAGGATCCCAAACTCCACCATTACAGTCCAGGTGTTAAGGATATCCAGATGGTTAAATCAAAGAGGTACTAATTATGTTACCTGTGCTTAAGCATGGATATCAAAACCTGGACTGTAATGGCAGAGTTTAACACTAAATAATTCTTAAGGTCTATAAACACTAGACAACATTGTGTAGTGTTTCTCCTGCCGGGCCAGGCGGTCACCCGTACACACTGAACGATATGACTGCTCATATCACTCAGCGACGACAGTCCAGATCGAGCTTGCATGCACTGCCAACAGCGCCGATCGTTGCCGACCCGCAGGGCCACACATCGTCCGTTGCTGGCAGCATCTACACTGGCCGACTAAATGAGCAACGTCGCTCGGGAAGGGGGAAAATGAGCGATGCCACTCATTTTAATCGCCTAGTGTGTATGTGCCTTTATCCCAAGAAGACTATCTATGACAATGTGGCCATAGGGCGAAAACAGCGCAATAGCCATAAGATCACGCAGAATACTTCAGTGATGAAAATGTGTAAGAAAAGTCACCAGAGCTCTCTGCTGGTCCCAATATTACACACGCTAGATCACCCAGAGACAATAAAGTGCTTTTTTTCTGGACGGCACAAGCCTGTAAAGGTGGGTACATACAGAGAGATCAGTTCTTAAAATCTAAGCAATCTGACTTGATTGCTTAGATTTTAAGCACGGATCTCTTGTGTGTACACCCCACAGCGATAGCTATGTACAACACTGCGCATCACTAGCGCTGGTGCTAGATTGGCCCACATGCAGGCACAATCTAGCACATCACTCATTTCACCCGCTGGGTGAAAAGAGCGGCCCAACGTGTCCCCATCATCCCCCTCGCTCAGCACACATCTCTAGAAAAATAAAGAACGTGGGTACTGGCCTTAAGACAGCACACTGGGAATGTAGCCAAGTATAGTCATTCTCAGACAACAATATGCTTTGATGTAGGGTTTTTTGGATAACCAAGAGTTGCGCTTTTCATCACTTATGTAGCAAAAGCCACCATAGCTGAAATTAAACAAAAAGGGAAATAAATCAAAGCTTGGAGAGATAGCAGTACCAACCTATCAGCCCCTAATTTATTTTTCTCTAACGTCCTAGAGGATGCTGGGGACTCCATAAGGACCATGGGGATAGACGGGCTCCGCAGGAGACATGGGCACTTTAAGACTTTAGGTCTGGGTGTGCACTGGCTCCTCCCTCTATGCCCCTCCTCTAGTTTGATACTGTGCCCAGAGGAGATGGGTGCACTTCAGGGTGCTCTCCTGAGCTTCCTGTCAGAAAGTATATTTGTTAGGTTTTTTATTTTCAGGGAGCCTGCTGGCAACAGACTCCCTGCATCGAGGGACTGAGGAGAGAGAAACAGACATACTTCTGTGAGTTTCAAGGCTCTGTTTCTTAGGCTACTGGACACCATTAGCTCCAGAGGGATTGGTACGCAGGTCTCACCCTCGCCGTCCGTCCCAGAGCCGCCGTCCTCCTCGCAGAGCCGGAAGATAGAAGTCGGGTGAGTATGAGAAGAAAAGAAGACTTCAGAGGCGGCAGAAGACTTCATGATCTTCACTGAGGTAACGCACAGCAGTAAAGCCATTGCTCCCATACACCTCACACACCGCAGTCACTGTAAGGATGCAGGGCACAGGGGGGGGCGCGCCCTGGGCAGCAATAAAACCTCTCCATTGGCAAAATAAGTATATACATGTACAGATGGGCACTGTACATAACAGAGCCCCCGCTAGTTTTCAAGAATTTTGAGCGGGACAGAAGCCAGCCGCCGAGGGGGCAGGGCTTCTCCCTCAGCACTCACCAGCGACATTTTTCTCCACAGCACAGCGCTGAGAGGAAGCTCCCCGGACTCTCCCCTGCTAATACACGGTGATAGAGGGGTTTTAAGAGGAGGGGGGGACGACACAAATTTGGCAGATATAAAGTATAAACAGCGCTACTGGATAAACATTTAGTGTTTTTTTTTCCAGGGTCATATAGCGCTGGGGTGTATGCTGACATACTCTCTCTCTGTCTCTCCAAAGGGCCTGGTGGGGAAACTATCTTCAGATAAGAGGTTCCCTGTGAGTGTGTGGTGTGTCAGTACACGTGTGTCGACATGTCTGAGGTAGAAGGCTCACCTAGGGAGGAGGGGGAGCGTATGAATGTGAGATCTCTGTCGGCGGTGCCAACACCTGACTGGATGGATATGTGGAATGTTTTAAGTGCTAGTGTGAACTTATTGCACAAAAGATTAGACAAAGCTGAAGCTAAGGAACAGTCAGGGAGTAAACCCATGTCTGTCCCTATGTCGCCGGGATCTTCAGGGTCTCAGAAGC
Organism: Pseudophryne corroboree; assembly: GCF_028390025.1. Lineage (NCBI taxonomy): Eukaryota > Metazoa > Chordata > Amphibia > Anura > Myobatrachidae > Pseudophryne > Pseudophryne corroboree. The sequence continues at coordinate 99,735,476 of NC_086451.1, read as the reverse complement.
GACCCACTATCCCAGATAGGAGACACAGATACAGACTCGGACTCCAGTGTCAACTACGATGATGCAAAGTTACAGCCAAAAGTGGCTAAATGTATTCGATATATGATTATTGCAATAAAAGAAGTGTTGCATATCACAGAGGAACCCCCTGTCCCTGACACAAGGGTACACATGTATAAGGGAAAGAAGCCTGAGGTAACTTTTCCCTCCTCACATGAGTTAAACGAATTATGTGAAAAAGCGTGGGAATCTCCAGCCAAAAATCGGCAGATTCCCAAAAGGATTCTTATGGCATATCCTTTCCCGCCAACGGACAGGATACGGTGGGAAACCTCCCCTAAGGTGGACAAAGCGTTGACACGCTTGTCAAAAAAGATAGCGCTGCCATCCCAAGATACGGCTACCCTCAAGGATCCTGCTGACCGCAAGCAGGAGGTTACCTTGTAATCCATTTACACACATTCTGATACATTACTCAGACCGGCAATTGAGTCAGCCTGGGTTTGTAGCGCTCTAGCAGCATGGACAGATTCTTTATCGGAGGAAATTGAGACCCTAGATAAGAATACCATGTTATTGACCCTAGGCCATATAAAGGATGCTCAAACAATATCACCACTTTATCCTTCGGCGCTTTTAGATCAGATGAATGACAGTTTCTAAACTCTGCCTCCTCAGGTGTTTCTCCAAAGCGGACAAATTCTCACAGCTTCTATATGCTCAAGAGATAAAGAAGAGGAAATCTCATAGTGTATCACCCCTTCAATAATTTTCACACACAGGGTTAGTAATATAACCTCCTACCGGATTCGGTAGTCTACTGACTAAGTAGACAATAACACTTTTACTGGAGCGGCTATAGCCTGTTGTTATGAATCCCCTCCTTCCTTTAATATTCTTTCAATACTCCTCCATTGCATATGGAATAAAAGAAAAGCTTCCAATAGTGTAATAAATTTAATAAAATACCCCCCCAAAAAATAGGATTTTACTTACCGGTAAATCTATTTCTCGTAGTCCGTAGTGGATGCTGGGGACTCCGTAAGGACCATGGGGATAGACGGGCTCCGCAGGAGACATGGGCACTTTAAGAAAGAATTTAGGTTCTGGTGTGCACTGACTCCTCCCTCTATGCCCCTCCTCCAGACCTCAGTTAGAGAAACTGTGCCCAGAAGAGCAGACAGTACAAGGAAAGGATTTTGGTAATCCAGGGCAAGATTCATACCAGCCACACCAATCACACCGGATAACAACCAGTTGACCGTATGACAAATAACAGAGCATCAGGTCAAACCCTGATGCAACCATAACTTAACCCTTATTGAAGCAATAACTATATACAAGTATTGCAGAAGAAGTCCACACTTGGGACGGGCGCTCAGCATCCACTACAGACTACGAGAAATAGATTTACCGGTAAGTAAAATCCTATTTTCTCTGACGTCCTAGTGGATGCTGGGGACTCCGTAAGGACCATGGGGATTATACCAAAGCTCCCAAACGGGCGGGAGAGTGCGGATGACTCTGCAGCACCGATTGAGCAAACACAAGGTCCTCCTCAGCTAGGGTATCAAACTTGTAGAACTTTGCAAAAGTGTTTAAACCCGACCAAGTAGCCGCTCGGCAAAACTGTAATGCCAAGACCCCTCGGGCAGCCGCCCAAGAAGAGCCCACCTTCCTAGTGGAATGGGCCTTAACTGATTTCGGCAGCGGCAATCCAGCCGCAGAATGAGCCTGCTGAATCGTGTTACAGATCCAGCGAGCAAAAGTTTGCTTTGAAGCAAAACACCAAGCTTGTTGGAAGCATACAGGATAAACAAAGACTCTGTTTTCCTGACACTAGCCGTTCTGGCTACATAAACCTTCAAAGCCCTGACCACATCAAGTAACTCGGAATCCTCCAAGTCAGTAGTAGCCACAGGCACCACAATAGGTTGGTTTATATGAAAGGATGAAACCACTTTCGGCAGAAATTGTATACGGGTCCGCAATTCTGCTCTATCCGCATGGAAAACCAGATAGGGGCTTTTATGTGACAAAGCCGCCAACTCTGACACACACCTAGCCGAAGCCAAGGCTAATAGCATGACCACCTTCCACGTGAGATATTTCAACTCCACCGTTTTGAGTGGTTCAAACCAGTGGGATTTCAGGAAACTCAACACCACGTTAAGATCCCAAGGTGCCACTGGAGGCACAAAAGGGGGCTGAATATGCAGCACTCCCTTTACAAACGTCTGAACTTCAGGTAGAGAAGCCAACTCCTTTTGAAAGAAAATGGATAGGGCCGAAATCTGGACCTTAATGGAACCCAATTTTAGGCCCAAATTCACTCCGGAGTGAAGGAAGTGGCCCAGCTGGAACTCCTCCGTAGGAGCATTTCTGGCCTCACACCCAACAACATATTTTCGCCATATACGGTGATAATGTTGAGCTGTTACGTCCTTCCTAGCCTTTATCAGTGTAGGAATGACCTCATCCGGAATGCCTTTCTCTGCTAGGATCCGGCGGTCAACCGCCATGCCGTCAAACTCAGCCGCGGTAAGTCTTAGAACAGACAGGGCCCCTGTTGCAACAAGTCCCATCTTAGAGGAAGAGGCCACGGGTCCTCTGTGAGCATTTCTTGGAGATCTGGATACCAAGTCCTTTGTGGCCAATCTGGAACAATGAGTATTGTTCTCACTCCTTTTTTTCTTATTATCCTCAGCACCTTGGGTATGAGAGGAAGAGGAGGAAATACATAGACCGACTGGAACACCCACGGTGTCACCAGGGCATCTACAGCTATCGCCTGAGGGTCTCTTGACCTGGCGCAATACCTCTGTAGCTTTTTGTTGAGGTGGGATGCCATCATGTCCACCTGTGGCAGTTCCCCCCGACTTGTAATCTGTGCGAAGACTTCCTGATGAAGTCCCCACTCTCCCGGGTGGAGGTCGTGTCTGCTGAGGAAGTCTGCTTCCCAGTTGTCCACTCCCGGGATGAACACTGCTGACAGTGTGCTTACGTGATTCTCCGCCCAGCGAAGTATTCTGGTGGCTTCCGCCATCGCCACTCTGCTCCTTGTGCCGCCTTGGCGGTTTACATGAGCCACTGCAGTGATGTTGTTTGACTGAATAAGAACCGGCTGGTCGCGAAGCAGGGTCTCCGCTTGACGTAGGGCGTTGTATATGGCCCTTAGTTCCAGGATGTTGATGTGAAGGCAAGTCTCCCGACTTAACAACAGACCTTGGAAATTTCTTCCCTGTGTGACTGCACCCCAACCTCGGAGGCTTGCGTCCGTGGTCACCAGGACCCAGTCCTGAATGCCGAATCTGCGGCCCTCGAAAAGGTGAGCGCTCTGCAGCCACCACAGGAGTGACACCCTGGCCCTGGGGGATAGGGTGATTAACCGATGCATCTGAAGATGTGATCCGGACCACTTGTCCAGTAAGTCCCATTGAAAAGTCCTCGCATGGAACCTGCCGAAGGGAATGGCCTCGTATGATGCCACCATCTTTCCCAGGACACGAGTGCAGTGATGCACTGACACCCGTTTTGGTTTTAATAGGTTCCTGACCAGTGTCATGAGTTCCTGAGCTTTTGCCATCGGGAGATAAACCCTTTTCTGGTCTGTGTCTAGAATCATGCCCAGGAAAGGCAGACGAGTCGTAGGAACCAACTGCGACTTTGGAATATTTAGAATCCAGCCGTGTTGCCGTAACACTTCCAGAGAAAGTACTACGCTGATCAGCAACTGCTCTCTTGATCTCGCTTTTATGAGGAGATCGTCCAAGTATGGGATAATTGTGACTCCTTGCTTCCGCAGGAGTACCATCATTTCCGCCATTACTTTGTTAAATAATCTCGGTGCAGTGGAGACCAAACGGCAACGTCTGAAATTGGTAATGACAATCCTGTACCACAAATCTGAGGTACGCCTGATGAGGTGGATAAATGGGGACATGAAGGTATGCATCCTTTATGTCCAGAGACACCATAAAATCCCCCCCTTCCAGGCTTGCAATGACCGCTCTCAGCGATTCCATCTTGAACTTGAACCTTTTCAGGTATATGTTCAGGGATTTTAAATTCAATATGGGTCTGACCGAACAGTCCTGTTTCGGGACTACAAACATGGCGAATAATAACCCCTTCCTTGTTGAAGGAGGGGAACATTGACCACCACCTGTTGAAGATACAATTTGTGAATTGTAGTTAACACTATTTCCCTCTTGTGGGGGGAAGCTGGCAGGGCCGATTTGAGGTATCGGTGAGGGGGCATCTCCTCGAATTCCAGCTTGTATCCCTGAGACACAATATCTATTGCCCAGGGATCCAACTGGGAGTGAACCCACTTGTGGATGAAATTTCGAAGACGTGCCCTTACCGGGCCTAGCTCCGCCTGTGGAGCCCCAGCGTCATGCGGTGAATTTTGTAGAGGCCGGGGAGGACTTCTGTTCCTGGGAACTAGCTGTGTTGTGCAGCTTCTTTCCTCTGCCCCTGCCTCTGGCAAGAAAGGACGCACCTCGGACTTTCTTGTTTTTCTGTGATCGAAAGGACTGCATTTGATAATACGGTGCTCTCTTAGGCTGTGAGGAAACATATGGCAAAACATTTGACTTTCCAGCAGTAGCTGTGGAGACCAGGTCCGAGAGACACTCCCCAAACAATTCCTCACCCTTGTAAGGGAAAACCTCCATATGCCTTTTTGAGTCGGCATCACCTGTCCATTGCAGAGTCCACAGGACTCTTCTGGCAGAAATTGACATAGCATTTATTCTAATGTCTCTTTGAGCATCTCTCATATAAAGGACAGCGTCTTTAATATGCCCCAGGGTCAATAAAACAGTATCCCTATCTAGGGTATCCAACTCCTCTGATAAGGTATCAGTCCATGCCGCTACTGCACTACAGACCCAGGCCGACGCGATTGCCGGTCTGAGCAAGGTACCCGAATGTGTATAAATGGACTTCAGGGTACCCTGTTTGCGATCAGCAGCATCCTTGAGGGTAGCCGTATCCTGAGACGGCAGGGCTACCTTTTTGGATAAGCGTGTTAAAGCTTTGTCCACCCTAGGGGAGGATTCCCATCGTAACCTGTCCGTTGTCGGGAAAGAATACGCCATAAGAATCGGTTTGGAAATCTGCATTTTTTTTTATCTGGAGATTCCCAAGCTTTTTCACATAACTCATTCAGTTCGTGTGAGGGGGGAAAAGTTACCTCAGGTTTCTTTCCCTTATACATATAAACCCTTGTGTCAGGGACAGGGGTTTCCTCTGTGATGTGCAAAACATCCTTAATTGCTATAATCATATATCGGAGTGATTTAGCCAACTTTGGCTGTAACTTTGCATCATCGTCATCGACACTGGAGTCAGAATCCATGTCAGTATCTGTGTCAACAATTTGGGATAGTGGGCGCTTCTGAGACACTGACGGCCTCTGCGACATAGGATCAGGCACGGGTTGGGACCCTGACTGTCCTGAGGCTTCAGCTTTATCTAACATCTTATGCAAGGAATTAACATCATCATTTAAAACCTTCCACATATCCATCCAATCAGGTGTTGGTGCAGTCGGCGGAGACACCACATTCACTTGCTCCCGCTCTGCTTCCACATAGCCTTCCTCATCAGACATGTCGACCCAAGCGTACTGACCCCACACACACAGGGAATGCCCTTTTTGAAGACCGTTCCCCCACAAGGCCCTTTGGGGGGGGAGAGAGAGAGAGAATGCCAGCACACACCCCAGCGCTATAACCCAGGAATAACACAGTAACTTAATGTTAACCCAGTAGCTGCTGTTTATATTGTGTTTTTGCGCGTAATTTATGTGCACCCCCGCTCTTTTTACCCTCTTCTACCGTGAATCTGCAGGGGAGAGCCTGGGGAGCTTCCTCTCAGCGGAGCTGTGGAGAAAAAATGGCGCTGGTGAGTGCTGAGGAAGAAGCCCCGCCCCCTCGACGGCGGGCTTCTGTCCCGCTTAAATATGCATTTTCTTGGCGGGGGCTCATACATATATACAGTGCCCAACTGTGTATATGTTTACTTTTGCCAAAAAGAGGATCCAAATGCTGCCCAGTGCGCCCCCCCCTGCGCCCTTACAGCGACCGGAGTATGTGAGGTGTGTGGGAGCAATGGCGCACAGCTGCAGTGCTGTGCGTTACCTCAGTGAAGAACGGAGTCTTCTGCCGCAGATTTGAAGTCTTCTTCTCATACTGACCCGGCTTCTGTCTTCCGGCTCTGCGAGGGGGACGGCGGCGCGGCTCTAGGATCTGACGGCGAGGGTGAGATCCTGTGTACGATCCCTCTGGAGCTAAAGGTGTCCAGTAGCCTAAGAAGCAGGACCTAGCTTCAGGGAGTAGGGCTGCTTTTCTCCCCTCTGTCCCACGATGCAGGGAGTCTGTTGCCAGCAGAGCTCCCTGAAAATAAAAAACCTAACAAAATACTTTCTCTCAGGAGAGCTCACTTAAAAGCACCCAGCTCGTCTGGGCACAGTATCAAACTGAGGTCTGGAGGAGGGGCATAGAGGGAGGAGCCAGTGCACACCAGAACCTAAATTCTTTCTTAAAGTGCCCATGTCTCCTGAGGAGCGCGTCTATCCCCATGGTCCTTACGGAGTCCCCAGCATCCACTAGGACATTAGAGAAAAGAACACAGTACAAATAGCAAATTATGGATGGACTCTCACCCGGTCATATGGTCTACCATGTAAAAAGTAGACATAAGCGTATTATTAAACAGTGTCACAGGCGTCCCCGAATACCCACTGTACCATCTGACCTCTGGAGAGCTTCACCAAAACAGTCCTCAGCCATAAAGGATGCTGTCTTATATATGAGAGATGCTCAAAGAGACATTAGTTTACTGGGTTCCAGAATAAACGCTATGTCAATTTCTGCTAGACGAGTCCTCTGGACCCGGCAGTGGACAGGTGATGCAGACTCAAAAAGACATATGGAGGTCTTACCTTACAAGGGTGAGGAATTGTTTGGGGAAGGGCTCTCGGACCTGGTCTACACAGCTACGGCAGGTAAATCGAATTTTTTGCCTTATGTTCCCTCACAACTTAAGAAAGCGCCACATTATCAAATGCAGTCCTTTCGTTCAAATAAAAGCAAAAAAGAGTACATGGATCGTCCTTTCTTGCCAGAGGTAAGGGCAGAGGTAAAAAGCTGCACAGCTAGTTCCCAGGAACAGAAGTCCTCCCCGGCCTCTGCAAAATCCACCGCATGAAGCTGGGGCTCCGCTGAGGGAGTCCGCCCCAGTGGGGGCACGTCTTTGACTTTTCAGCCATTTCTGGGTTCACTCACAGGTGGATCCCTGGGCAATAGAAATTGTTTCTCAGGGATACAAGCTGGAATTCGAAGAGGTGCCTCCTCGCCGGTTTTTCAAAATCGGCTCTACCGACTTCTCCCCTAGAAAGGGAGATAGTGTTAAATGCTATTCACAAATTGTGTCTTCAACAAGTGGTGGTCGAAGTTCCCCTGCTTCAGAGAGGGAAGGGATACTACTCAACCTTGTTTGTAGTTCCGAAACCGGACGGTTCGGTCAGACCCATATTGAATTTAAAATCCCTGAACCTATACTTAAAACGGTACAAGTTCAAGATGGAATCGCTCAAAGCGGTCATCGCCAGCCTGGAAGGTGGGGGGGGGGGGGGGGATTTTATGGTATCTCTGGACATAAAGGATGCATACCTTCATGTCCCCATTTATCCACTTCACCAGGCGTACCTGAGATTTGCGGTACAGGATTGTCATTACCAATTTCAGACATTGCCGTTTGGGCTTTCCACGGCCCCGAGGATTTTCACCAAGGTAATGGCGGAAATGATGGTGCTCCTACGCAAGCAGGGTGTCACAATTATCCCATACTTGGACGATCTCCTCATAAAAGCGAGATCACGAGAGAAGTTACTGAACAGCGGGTCACTTTCATTGAAGGTGTTACAGCAACACGGCTGGATTCTCAATATCCCGAAGTCACAGCTGGTTCCTACGACTCGTTTGACCTTCTTAGGCATGATTCTGGACACAGACCAGAAAAGGGTTTCTCTATCGTCCTAAGTGGATGCTGGGGTTCCTGAAAGGACCATGGGGAATAGCGGCTCCGCAGGAGACAGGGCACAAAAGTAAAGCTTTTACAGGTCAGGTGGTGTGTACTGGCTCCTCCCCCTATGACCCTCCTCCAGACTCCAGTTAGATTTTTGTGCCCGGCCGAGAAGGGTGCAATTCTAGGTGGCTCTCATAAAGAGCTGCTTAGAGAGTTTAGCTTAGGTTTTTTTATTTTACAGTGATTCCTGCTGGCAACAGGATCACTGCAACGAGGGACAGAGGGGAGAAGAAGTGAACTCACCTGCGTGCAGGATGGATTGGCTTCTTGGCTACTGGACATGAAGCTCCAGAGGGACGATCACAGGTACAGCCTGGATGGTCACCGGAGCCACGCCGCCGGCCCCCTCACAGATGCTGAAGCAAGAAGAGGTCCAGAATCGGCGGCTGAAGACTCCTGCAGTCTTCTTAAGGTAGCGCACAGCACTGCAGCTGTGCGCCATTTTCCTCTCAGCACACTTCACACGGCAGTCACTGAGGGTGCAGGGCGCTGGGAGGGGGGCGCCCTGGGAGGCAAATGAAAACCTTTAAAAAGGCTAAAAATACCTCACATATAGCCCCAGAGGCTATATGGAGATATTTACCCCTGCCTAAATGTACTAAATAGCGGGAGACGAGCCCGCCGGAAAAGGGGCGGGGCCTATCTCCTCAGCACACGGCGCCATTTTCTGTCACAGCTCCGCTGGTCAGGAAGGCTCCCAGGTCTCTCCCCTGCACTGCACTACAGAAACAGGGTATAACAGAGAGGGGGGGCAAAATAAATGGCAATATATCAATATAAAAGCAGCTATAAGGGAGCACTTAATCATAAGGCTATCCCTGTCATATATAGCGCTTTTTGGTGTGTGCTGGCAGACTCTCCCTCTGTCTCCCCAAAGGGCTAGTGGGTCCTGTCTTCGTATAGAGCATTCCCTGTGTGTCTGCTGTGTGTCGGTACGTGTGTGTCGACATGTATGAGGACGTTATTGGTGTGGAGGCGGAGCAATTGCCAAATATGAGGATGTCACCTCCTAGGGGGTCGACACCAGAATGGATGCCTTTATTTGTGGAATTACGGGATAGCGTCAACTCGCTTAAGCAGTCGTTTGCCGACATGAGGCGGCCGGACACTCAATTAGTGCCTGTCCAGGCGCCTCAAACACCGTCAGGGGCTGTAAAACGCCCCTTGCCTCAGTCGGTCGACACAGACCCAGACACAGGCACTGATTCCGGTGGTGAAGGTGACGAATCAACCGTATTTTCCAGTAGGGCCACACGTTATATGATTTTGGCAATAAAGGAGATGTTACATTTAGCTGATACTACAGGTACCACTAAACAGGGTATTATGTGGGGTGTGAAAAAACTACCAGTAGTTTTTACCGAATCAGAAGAATTAAATGACGTGTGTGATGAAGCGTGGGGTGCCCCGATAAAAAACTGCTAATTTCAAAGAAGTTATTGGCTTTATACCCTTTCCCGCCAGAGGTTAGGGAGCGCTGGGAAACACCTCCTAGGGTGGACAAAGCGCTAACACGCTTATCAAAACAAGTGGCGTTACCCTCTCCTGAGACGGCCGCACTTAAAGATCCATCAGATAGGAGGATGGAAAATATCCAAAAAGGTATATACACACATGCAGGTGTTATACTACGACCAGCTATTGCGACTGCCTGGATGTGCAGTGCTGGGGTAGTTTGGTCAGAGTCCCTGATCGAAAATATTGATACCCTGGACGGGGACAATATTTTACTGTCGTTAGAACAAATAAAGGATGCATTTCTTTATATGCGTGATGCACAGAGAGATATCTGCACACTGGCATCACGGGTAAGTGCTATGTCCATTTCGGCCAGAAGAGCTTTATGGACACGACAGTGGACAGGCGATGCGTAGAGGAGTTATTTGGGGTCGGTCTATCGGATTTGGTGGCCACGGCTACGGCCGGGAAATCCACCTTTCTACCTCAAGTCACTCCCCAACAGAAAAAGGCACCGACTTTTCAACCGCAGCCTTTTCGTTCCTTTAAAAATAAGAGAGCAAAGGGCTATTCATATCTGCCACGAGGCAGAGGACGAGGGAAGAGACAGCAACAGGCAGCTCCTTCCCAGGAACAGAAGCCCTCCCCGGCTTCTACAAAAGCCTCAGCATGACGCTGGGGCTTCGCAAGCGGACTTGGGGGCGGTAGGCGGTCGTCTCAAAAATTACAGCGCGCAGTGGGCTCACTCGCAGGTAAATCCCTGGATCCTGCAGATAATATCTCAGGGGTACAGGTTGAAATTAGAGACAGAGCCACCTCGCCGTTTCCTGAAGTCGGCTTTACCAACGTCCCCCTCAGAAAGGGAGACGGTTTTGGAAGCCATTCACAAGCTGTATTCTCAGCAGGTGATAGTCAAGGTACCTCTTCTACAACAAGGGAAGGGGTATTATTCCACTCTTTTTGTGGTACCGAAGCCGGATGGCTCGGTAAGGCCTATTCTAAATCTGAAGTCCTTGAACCTGTACATAAAGAAGTTCAAGATGGAGTCACTCAGAGCAGTGATAGCGAACCTGGAAGAAGGGGACTTTATGGTATCCTTGGACATCAAGGATGCGTATCTCCACGTTCCAATTACCCCTCACACCAGGGGTACCTCAGGTTCGTTGTACAAAACTGTCACTATCAGTTTCAGACGCTGCCGTTTGGTTTGTCCACGGCACCTCGGGTCTTTACAAAGGTAATGGCCGAGATAATATTTCTTCTTCGAAGAAAAGGCGTATTAATTATCCCATACTTGGACGATCTCCTAATAAGGGCAAGGTCCAGAGAACAGCTAGAGATGGGTTTAGCACTATCTCAAGAGGTGCTAAAGCAGCACGGATGGATTCTGAATATTCCAAAATCCCAATTAATGCCGACAACTCGTCTGCTGTTCCTGGGGATGATTCTGGACACAGTTCAGAAAAAGGTTTTTCTTCCCGAAGAAAAAGCCAAGGAGTTATCTGACCTGGTCAGGAACCTCCTAAAACCAGGAAAGGTGTCTGTACATCAATGCACAAGAGTCCTGGGAAAAAATGGTAGCTTCTTACGAAGCAATCCCTTTCGGCAGATTCCATGCAAAGGGATCTGTTGGACAAATGGTCAGGGTCGCATCTTCAGATGCACCTGCGGATAACCCTGTCGCCGAGGACAAGGGTATCCCTTCTGTGGTGGTTGCAGGAGGCTCATCTATTGGAGGGCCGCAGATTCGGCATGCAGGATTGGATCCTGGTGACCACGGATGCCAGCCTGAGAGGCTGGGGAGCAGTCACACAGGGAAGAAATTTCCAGGGAGTGTGGTCGAGCCTGAAAAAGTCTCTTCACATAAGCATTCTGGAACTAAGAGCAATCTACAATGCTCTAAGCCAGGCGGAACCTCTGCTTCAAGGAAGACCGGTGTTGATCCAGTCGGACAACATCACGGCAGTCGCCCATGTAAACAGACAGGGCGGCACAAGAAACAGAATGGCAGAAGCTGCCAGGATCCTTCGCTGGGCGGAGAATCACGTGATAGCACTGTCAGCAGTATTCATCCCGGGCGTGGACAACTGGGAAGCAGACTTCCTCAGCAGACACGACCTTCACCCGGGAGAGTGGGTACTTCATCCAGAAGTTTTCCACATGCTATTAAACCGTTGGGTAAAACCAATGGTGGACATGATGGCGTCTCGCCTCAACAAGACACTGGACAGTTATTGCGCCAGGTCAAGAGATCCGCAGGCAATAGCTGTGGACGCGTTGGTAACACCTTGGGTGTACCAGTCCGTATATGTGTTTCCTCCTCTGCCTCTCATACCAAAGGTATTGAGGATTATACGGCAAAGAGGAGTAAGACTAGTGGCTCCGGATTGGCCAAGAAGGACTTGGTACCCGGAACTTCAAGAGATGGTCACGGACGATCCGTGGCCTCTACTTCTGAGAAGGGACCTGCTTCAGCAGGGTCCTTGTCTTTTTCAAGACTTACCGCGGCTGCGTTTGACGGCATGGCGTTTGAATGCCAGATCCTAAAAGGAAAAGGCATTCCAGAAGAAGTCATTCCTACCTTGATAAAGGCAAGGAAGGAAGTCACCGCGAAGCATTATCGCCGTATTTGGCGAAAATATGTTGCGTGGTGCGAGCAGCGGAGTGCTCCGATGGAGGAATTTCAACTGGGTCGTTTTCCTACATTTCCTGCAATCAGGATTGTCTATGGGTCTCAAATTGGGATCTATTAAGGTTCAAATTTCGGCCCTATCAATATTCTTCCAAAAAGAATTGGCCTCAGTCCCTGAGGTCCAGATTTTTATCAAAGGAGTACTGCATATACAGCCTCCTGTGGTGCCTAAGGTGGCACCGTGGGATCTAAATGTAGTTTTAGATTTCCTCAAATCCAATTGGTTTGAACCACTAAAGAATGTGGATTTGAAATATCTCACATGGAAAGTGACTATGTTACTGGCCCTGGCTTCGGCCGGGAGAGTATCTGAACTGGCAGCTTTGTTTTATAAAAGCCCTTATTTAATTTTCCATTCGACATAGGGCAGAGCTGCGGACGCGTCCGCATTTTCTCCCTAAGGTGGTATCAGCGTTTCACCTGAACCAGCCTATTGTAGTGCCTGCGGCTACAGACGACTTGAAGGACTCCAAGTTGTTGGACGTTGTCAGAGCTTTAAAAATATACATTTAAAGGACGGCTGGAGTCAGAAAATCTGACTCGCTGTTTATACTGTATGCACCCAACAAGTTGGGTGCACCTGCTTCTAAGCAGTCGATTGCTCGTTGGATTTGTAACAAAATTCAACTTGTACATTCTGTGGCAGGCCTGCCACAGCCTAAATCTGTTAAGGCCCATTCCGCAAGGAAGGTGGGCTCATCTTGGGCGGCTGCCCGAGGGATCTCGGCATTACAACTCTGCCGAGCAGCTACGTGGTCAGGGGAGAACACGTTTGTAAATTTTTACAAATTTGATACCCTGGCAAAGGAGGACCTGGAGTTCTCTCATTCGGTGCTGCAGAGTCATCCGCACTCTCCCGCCCGTTTGGGAGCTTTGGTATAATCCCCATGGTCCTTTCAGGAACCCCAGCATCCACTTAGGACGATAGAGAAAATAAGAATTTACTTACCGATAATTCTATTTCTCGGAGTCCGTAGTGGATGCTGGGCGCCCATCCCAAGTGCGGATTATCTGCAATACTTGTACATAGTTATTGTTAACTAATTCGGGTTATTGTTTAGGAAGCCATCTTTCAGAGGCTCCTCTGTTATCATGCTGTTAACTGGGTTTAGATCACAAGTTGTACGGTGTGATTGGTGTGGCTGGTATGAGTCTTACCCGGGATTCAAAATCCTCCCTTATTGTGTACGCTCGTCCGGGCACAGTACCTAACTGGAGTCTGGAGGAGGGTCATAGGGGGAGGAGCCAGTACACACCACCTGACCTGTAAAAGCTTTACTTTTGTGCCCTGTCTCCTGCGGAGCCGCTATTCCCCATGGTCCTTTCAGGAACCCCAGCATCCACTACGGACTCCGAGAAATAGAATTATCGGTAAGTAAATTCTTATTTTTTCTTCCGATAGAAAAAGCTCAGGAACTCATGACTAGTCAAGAACCTACTGAAGCCAAAACAAGTGTCTGTGCATCATTGCACTCAAGTCCTGGGAAAAATGGTGGCAACTTACGAAGCCATTCCCTTCGGCAGGTTCCATGCAAGGACTTTCCAATGGGACCTATTGGACAAGTGGTCCGGGTCACATCTACAAATTCATCAGCTGATCACCCTGTCCCCCAGGGCCAGGGTATCTCTCCTGTGGTGGCTGCAGAGTGCTCACCTTTTGGAAGGCTGCAGGTTCGGCATTCAGGATTGGATCCTGGTGACCACGGACGCGAGCCTCAGAGGGTGGGGAGCAGTCACACAGGGAAGAAACTTCCAAGGACTTTGGACAAGTCAAGAGACTTGTCTTCACATCAACATCCTGGAACGGAGGGCCATATACAACGCCTTATGTCGAGCGGAGAACTTACTTCGCGACCAACCAGTTCTGATCCAGTCAGACAACATCACCGCAGTGGCTCATGTAAACCGCCAAGGCGGCACAAGGAGCAGAGTGGCAATGGCGGAAGCCACCAGGATTCTTCGCTGGGCGGAAAATCATGTAAGCGCACTGTCAGCAGTGTTCATTCCGGGAGTGGACAACTGGGAAGCAGACTTCCTCAGCAGACACAACCTGCATCCAGGGGAGTGGGGACTTCATCAGGAAGTCTTCGCACAGATTGCAAGTCAGTGGGGACTGCCCCAGATAGACATGATGGCGTCCCGCCTCAACAAAAAGCTACAGAGGTATTGCGCCAAATCAAAAGACCCTCAGGCGGTAGCAGTAGACGCCCTAGTGACACCGTGGGTGTTCCAGTCGGTCTATGTGTTTCCTCCTCTTCCTCTCATACCCAAGGTGTTGAGAATAAGAAAAAGAAGCGAGAACAATTCTCATTGTTCCAGATTGGCCACGAAGGACCTGGTATCCGGATCTGCTGGAAATGCTCACAGAAGATCCGTGGCCTCTTCCTCTAAGACAGGACCTGTTACAACAGGGGCCATGTCTGTTCCAAGACTTACCGCGGCTGTGTTTGACGGCATGGCGGTTGAACGCCGGATCCTAGCGGAAAAGGGAATTCCAGATGAGGTCATTCCTACTCTGATAAAGGCTAGGAAAGACGTGACAGCGAAACATTATCACCGGATATGGTGAAGATATGTTTCTTGGTGTGAGGCCAGGAATGCTCCTACGGAAGAATTCCATTTGGGCAGTTTCCTTCACTTCCTACAGACTGGAGTGAATTTGGGCCTACAATTAAGCTCCATTAAGGTTCAGATTTCGGCCTTATCCATTTTCTTTCAAAAAGAATTGGCTTCTCTCCCAGAAGTACAGACTTTTGTGAAGGGAGTGCTGCATATTCAGCCTCCTTTTATACCTCCGGTGGCACCTTGGGACCTTAACGTGGTGTTGAGTTTCCTTAAGTCGCACTGGTTTGAACCACTTCAAACGGTGGAGTTAAAATATCTCGCTTGGAAGGTGGTCATGTTATTAGCCTTGGCTTCGGCTAGGCGAGTGTTGGAATTGGCGGCTTTGTCTCATAAAAGCCCCTATCTGGTTTTCCATATGGATAGGGCGGAATTGCGGACCCGTCCTCAATTCTTGCCAAAGGTGGTGTCATCTTTTCATATGAACCAACCTATTGTGGTACCTGTGGCTATACGAGATTTGGAGGATTCCGAGTCCCTTGATGTAGTCAGGGCTTTGAAAATTTATGTGGCCAGAACGGCTAGAGTCAGGAAAACAGAAGCACTGTTTGTCCTACATGCAGCCAACAAGGTTGGCGCCCCTGCTTCAAGGCAGACTATTGCTCGCTGGATCTGTAACACGATTCAGCAGGCGCATTCTACGGCTGGATTGCAGTTACCAAAATCGGTCAAGGCCCATTCCACTAGGAAGGTGGGCTCGTCTTGGGCGGCTGCCCGAGGGGTCTCGGCACTACAACTGTGCCGAGCTGCTACTTGGTCGGGTTCAAACACCTTTGCAAAGTTCTATAAGTTTGATACCCTAGCTGAGGAGGACCTCCTGTTTGCTCAATCGGTGCTGCAGAGTCATCCGCACTCTACCGCCCGTTTGGGAGCTTTGGTATAATCCCCATGGTCCTTACGGAGTCCCCAGCATCCTCTAGGACGTTAGAGAAAAGATTTTAAACCTACCGGTAAATCTTTTTCTCGTAGTCCGTAGAGGATGCTGGGCACCCGTCCCAAGTGCAGACTACTTCTGCAAGACTTTTATTTAGTTTTGCTTACATAAGGGTTATGTTATAGTTTCATCAGGTTGGACTGATGCTACGTTGTTTTTTCATACTGTTAACTGTTTAATAGATATACAAGTTATACGGTGTGATTGGTGTGGCTGGTATGAATCTTGCCCTTGGATTAACAAAAATCCTTTCCTCGTACTGTCCATCTCCTCTGGGCACAGTTTCTCTAACTGAGGTCTGGAGGAGGGGCATAGAGGGAGGAGCCAGTGCACACCCAGACCTAAAGTCTTTCTTAAAGTGCCCATGTCTCCTGCAGAACCAGTCTATCCCCATGGTCCTTACGGAGTCCCCAGCATCCTCTACGGACTACGAGAAAAAGATTTACAGGTAGGTTTAAAACCTTATTATTTTTAAAACAGCCTGTTAAATGACAGCAGTTGATTGGTTAGTACGTTCTCTCTCTCCCAAGTTTTGACTAATATCTCCCAAAATATTATGGGGTACAGGAGAAATCTTTAATGTGTCCACAGAATGCCTTATTACATTTTGAGTAACACTGGAATCTCTGAAACAAAAAATACAAAAAAAAAAGGCTCTCCACTTGCTAGGCCTTCTAACAAAAAACAAAAAAAAACAAAACTGTTTAGATTGATGGTGCCCATTCTATTCTAGACAAAGCCATATCTTCCATTTCCCTGCACTTACAGATTAGTGCAATGGTTGCAGTCAGCATGGAGAGACACAAACCCCCCCAAGCTGTGTGGTTGCTGACCAGGACTGGATTAAAAATGGGACAGATGGAGCTGCAGCTCCAGGCCCACTCTCCAGAATAGGCCCACAGCTTCTGCAGATCTCTCTGCTGCTGTATGTAGTGTGTGGGGAGCATTGTAGTAATGTAGTGTAGGTATGGTGTGCGGGAAAGTAGCGCAGTACTGTGGTGCGGGAAGGTAGAGATAGTGCAGGAATCTAGTCTGGAGAGGTAGTGCAGTGAAATAGTGTGGGGAGGTAGCATAGTGGTATACTGAAGGGCTGTAGTGTAGTGCTGTAGTGTGAATAAGTATCAGATGTAATGTGGGGAAGTAGCCCAGTAATGTAATGTGGGGAGGTAGCTTAGTGATGTAGTGTGGGGAGGTAGTGCAGTGATTTAGTATGTCACCACACCCCCTCTTCCCACCCATGGAAAACTTCTCCACAGCACTGAGCATACTCCTTGTGATGGCACACAATAGACTTGAGGTTGCCAAAAGCCGTCCTTAAGGTACCCCAATGGTCCAGGTTTTAAATGTATCCATGCTTGGCCACAGGTGACTTAATTAGCACCTCAATTTGATTTACCCATCTGGGCTGAGCCATGGATATACGTAAATCCTGGACTGTTGGGGTGCCTTAAGGACCACGTTTGGGAACCTCTGTAATAGACCCTTCCTAAATCTCAGTTACAGGCCCATGTGGACCTTAATCTGGCACGAACGCCAACTCCACAAGGCATTTGAAATGCCAGAATAAATGGGCCGATTAAAGAACATCCTAGGGCTCCACAACAAAATCATGGTAAGAGGCAGGACTCCAATATCCCCCTACACAGTGGTCCTGTCCTTGGGATTTAAAATGACAATAGTATCAAAAGTCAAAACCAGGAGTATTTTGCATGAAATATTATTGACCACTTAAATCCTGCAACATGGCCATGAACTTCGATTGTAAGCTCTACTGTGGGTAGGAACAAATGTGAATTATCTCTACAGTAGAGAAGACCTTCAAAGGGTCACTATCTGTTCTGCATTAATGGTATAAAACAATTTGTAGGCAAACATTGTGTGTGGCGGACCAATCAGGACTAAATAGTGTGGTGGAGGTGGGGCTAAGCTAGGGCTGGATATTGAAAGCCCAGCACCTACTGACATCAAATAAAGAGGATAGTAGCCATCACAACAAAACCATTCAATAAGATTCACACATGCGCTCATAAGCTGAGCTGCAGACACCTCTTCTGGGAGGGAGCAGCTGCTTACAAGCTGTCAGCTATCGGATGGGCATCGGAACGCCACATATGATGGTTGGCAATCATTTAACACCCGCAATTGGACAGAAAAAGTACTTCCTACAGATCGGAAACACTGTCGGTTGCTAACCATCAGTTTCCAAAGTCCATCCCTAGTCTAAACACCAAATCTGCCATCAATGCCCGAGAACCGTCTCTACTCTATGGGTCTAATTCAGACTTGATCGCAGCAGCAAAATCTTTCTCCAATGGGCAAAACCATGTGCACTGCAGGTGGGTCAGATAAAACATGTGCAGAGAGATTTGGGTGGGTTATTTTGTTTCTGTGCAGGATAAATACTGGTTGCTTTATTTTTACACTGCAATTTAGATTTCAGTTTGAACACACCCCACCCAAATCAAATGGGGGGTACGCACAGAACGGTTTTTGCCTATTTTCTAAGCGATCTGTCTCAATCATAGGTTCTCAAACTCTGTCCTCAGGAGCCCACACAGTTCGAGTTTTGCAGGTCACCTGTAGATTTTTAAAATTTGATAGTGGGTGATACCCAGTGCAGCTGCTGGGTGACCTGGAAAACGTGAACCGTGTGGGGACCTAAGGACAGAGTTTGAGAACCACTGGTCTAGATTGCTTAGAAAAAGACTGGAATTTGATACTTACCGGTAATTCCTCGTCTCCAAGTCTGTAGTGCATACTGGGGTTTTGTATTTTAGTACCATGGGGTATAGATCGGGTCCACTGGAGCCTGGCACTTTAAAACTGTGTGTATGCTGGCTCCTCCCCTCTATGCCCCTCCTACCAGACTCAGTCCAGGAAAACTGTGCCAGAGGAAAAGGACATAGCATGAGAGAACACTACAACTGCAGTGAGGCAACAAGCAAACACACAACCATGAACGTAAGGAGGGCGCTAACCAGAATAGGGTAGCAATACCAACCTAACCCGGATTGCACGGCTATCCCAACAACATAACGGGACCACAATGCCGTTCCAACCAAATACTTACACAGGTAAGCAGGAACGAAGCACGGAGGCGGGTGCCCAATCTATACTACAGACTAGGAGAAAGAGGAATTACCGGTAGGTATCAAATGCTTATTTTCTCTAACGTCCTAGTGGATACTGGGGTCTTGTACTTTACTACCATGGGTAAGTCCCAAAGCTCCCAAACGGGTGGGAGAGTGCCGAGACCACTGTAAAACCACCTGACCAAACTGAAGGTCATCCTTGGCCAAGGTATCGAAACTATACAACTTAACAAACGTGTTCGAACCAGACCAAGTCGCAGCTCAGCACAACTGTAGGGCCGATACACCTCGGGCAGCCGCCCAGGAAGAGCCCACCGACCCGTTGAGTGGGCCTGAATAGACGTCGGCAAAGGCAGAGCCGCCGAAACATAGGCCTGTTGAATAGTCAACCGGAGCCAACGAGCAATAGATTGCTTAGAAGCTGGCCGACCAATATTGGAGGCATCAAAGGACAAATAGCGTGTCAGATTTCCAATGACAGGCCGTCCTTTTGATATAAATCTTCAGAGCCCAGACCACATCCAAAGATTCCAGAACCACAATAGGCTGATTCACATGAAAAGGTGACACCACTTTCGGCAAACTGAGGACGGGTCCTAAGTTCCGCCCTGTCTGCATGCAAAATCAAATAAGGGCTCTTACAGGATAAGGCCCCTAATTCAGAGACACGTTTGGCAGACCCCAAATCCAACAACATCACCGTCTTCCAGGTGAGAAATTTCAACTCCACGCTATGTAAGGGTTTAAACCAATCAGATTGGAGAAAGGACATAACCACATTGAGGTCCCACGGAGCCGTGGGAGGTACAAAGGGTGGCTGCAGCATATGCAGAACAACCTTCAGGAAAGTGTACTTCAGGGAACATGGCAAGTTGTTTCTGGAAGAAAATAGCGCCAAAATCTGGACTTTGATGGAGCCTAAACGTAGGCCAATATCCACTCCCGCTTGCAGGAAAAGTAGAAAACGACCAATTCTAAATTCCACTGGAGAAACCTTCCTACCTTCACACCAGGAAACATACTTTTTCCCCAGATACGATGATATTTCGACGTAACCATCTGCCTGGCCTGGACCATGGTGGAAATAACCTGGGAGGCAAGATCCTTTCGCGCTAGAATCTCCCACTCAACTTCCAAGCCATCAAACGTAGCTGCTGAAAATCTGTATAGACAAACAGACCTTGCTGAAGATCGTCTTGGAGTGGCAGAGGCCAGGAATCCTCCAGATCCATGGCCAGGAGACCCGAGTACCACGCCCGTCGAGGCCAATCCAGGGCAATTAGATTTGCCAGAATGCTTTCTATTCTTAGCCTTTTTAGCACCCTTGGGATCAGCGGTAAATGAGGGAACAGGTACACAAACTGGTACGTCCACGGTGTCATCAGCGCGTCCACTGCTACAGCCTGCATATCCCTTGTTCTGGAACAGTAACGGCATAGGCTTCTCATCCCAACGAGAAGCATCAGATCTATCTGTGGACAGCCCCACCGGTGAATTAACTGTTGAAACGCCTGGAGATGTAGGCCCCATTCCCCCAGATGGAGGTCGTGCCCGCTGAGGAAGTCTGCTTCCCAGTTGTCCACTCCTGGAATGAATATGGCCGAGATGGGCCTTGCATTGGCCTCTGCCCAGAGGAGGATTTTTGACACCTCTTGCATCGCCGCTCTGCTTCTTGTTACCCCTTGACTGTTTATATACACTGCCTTGGCGTTGTCCGATTGAACCTGGATCTCCCGACCCTTCAGGAGATGGGAGGCTTGTAGAAGAGCATTGTAAACTGCTCTGAGTACCAGGATGTTTATTGATCAAGCAGATTCCTGAATGGACCATAACCCTTGGAACTGTGCCCCTGGGCTCACTGCTCCCCAACCCTGGAGGCTGGCATCTGTTGTCAGTAGAATCCACGAGTGGATATTGAAACTTTTGCCCTCTACCAGGTGAGGAATTTGAAGCCACCATAATAGAGAAATCTGGGCACTCAGAGATAGGGTCACTTCCTGATGCATATGCAGGTGAGAACCGGACCATTTGTCCCGCAGATCCAGCTGAAACGGTCGGGCATGAAACCTGCCGTATTGGATTGCCTCGTAAGCAGCCACCATCTTGCCCAGTAATTTGTATAGACACATGAATGCAAAGATGTATAGACACCCTGTGATGACAGAGTACAGAGCGGACCATAGCCTGGATAGTCAAGGCCTTGTCCATTGGGAGAAACACCTTTTGAGATACCGTATCCAGTATCATTCCCAGGTACTGAAGATGTTGGGTCGGTTCCAGGTGAGATTTATGAAAATATCCATCCACCCATTATCCGTAAGTAGGCAAGTAGTCAGATCGATGCTGTGCAGCAGACGTTCCCTGGACACAGCCTTTATTAGGAGATCATCCAAATAGGGGACTATGTTTACACCCATCATGCGCAGCTGCAGCATCATCTCCGCCATGACCTTGGTGCAGACCCTCAGAGCTGTGGATAATACAAAGGGTAAGGCCTGAAACTGGAAATGGTTGTCCAAGATGGCGAACCGGAGGTAAACCTGATGAGGGGGCCACATGGGAACATGTAGGTAAGCATCCTTGACATCCAGAGACACCAGGAACTCCCCCTCCTCCAGAGCGGATACCACTACCCTCAAACTCCATCTTGAATTTGAACATCCGCAGATACGGGTTGAGAGACTTCAGATTCAAGATGGGGCGCACCAAACCGTCTGGCATGGAAAGAAAAAAGGACTGGAGTAAAAATAAGAATTTACTTACCGATAATTCTATTTCTCATAGTCCGTAGTGGATGCTGGGAACTCCGTAAGGACCATGGGGAATAGCGGCTCCGCAGGAGACTGGGCACAAAAAGTAAAAGCTTTAGACTAGCTGGTGTGCACTGGCTCCTCCCCCTATGACCCCCCTCCAAGCCTCAGTTAAGATACTGTGCCCGGACGAGCGTACATAATAAGGAAGGATCTTGAATACCGGGTAAGACTCATACCAGCCACACCAATCACACCGTACAACTCGTGATCTGAACCCAGTTAACAGTATGATAACCGTAGGAGCCTCTGAAAAGATGGCTTCCAACAATAAACAACCCGATTTGTTTGTAACAATAACTATATACAAGTATTGCAGACAATCCGCACTTGGGATGGGCGCCCAGCATCCACTACGGACTATGAGAAATAGAATTATCGGTAAGTAAAATCTTATTTTCTCTGACGTCCTAGTGGATGCTGGGAACTCCGTAAGGACCATGGGGATTATACCAAAGCTCCCAAACGGGCGGGAGTGCGGATGACTCTGCAGCACCGAATGAGAGAACTCCAGGTCCTCCTCAGCCAGGGTATCAAATTTGTAGAATTTAGCAAACGTGTTTGCCCCTGACCAAGTAGCTGCTCGGCAAAGTTGTAAAGCCGAGACCCCTCGGGCAGCCACCCAAGATGAGCCCACCTTCCTTGTGGAATGGGCTTTTACAGATTTTGGCTGTGGCAGGCCTGCCACAGAATGTGCAAGTTGAATTGTACTACAAATCCAACGAGCAATCGTCTGCTTAGAAGCAGGAGCACCCAGCTTGTTGGGTGCATACAGTATAAACAGCGAGTCAGATTTTCTGACTCCAGCCGTCCTGGAAACATATTTTCAGGGCCCTGACTACGTCCAGCAACTTGGAGTCCTCCAAGTCCCTAGTAGCCACAGGTACCACAATAGGTTGATTCATGTGAAACGCTGAAACCACCTTAGGTAGAAATTGAGGACGAGTCCTCAATTCCGCCCTATCCGAATGAAATATCAGGTAAGGGCTTTTATAGGATAAAGCCGCCAATTCTGATACGCGCCTGGCTGAAGCCAGGGCCAACAGCATTACCACTTTCCATGTGAGATATTTCAAATCCACTGTGGCAAGTGGTTCAAACCAATGTGATTTTAGGAACCCTAAAACTACATTGAGATCCCAAGGTGCCACTGGAGGCACAAAAGGAGGCTGTATATGCAGTACCCCTTTGACAAACGTCTGAACTTCAGGCACTGAAGCCAGTTCTTTCTGGAAGATCGACAGGGCCGAAATTTGAACCTTAATGGATCCTAATTTTAGGCCCATAGACAATCCTGCTTGCAGGAAATGTAGGAAACGACCCAGTTGAAATTCCTCCGTAGGGGCCTTCTTGGCCTCACACCACGCAACATATTTTCGCCAAATGCGATAATGTTTTGCAGTTACATCCTTCCTGGCCTTGATCAGGGTAGGGATGACTTCATCTGGAATGCCTTTTTCCTTCAGGATCCGGCGTTCAACCGCCATGCCGTCAAACGCAGCCGCGGTAAGTCTTGGAACAGACAAGGTCCCTGCTGGAGCAGGTCCTTCCTTAGAGGTAGAGGCCACGGGTCCTCCGTGAGCATCTCTTGCAGCTCCGGGTACCAAGTTCTTCTTGGCCAATCCGGAGCCACGAGTATCGTTCTTACTCCTCTCCTTATAATTCTCAGTACTTTTGGTATGAGAGGAAGAGGAGGGAACACATATACCGACTGGAACACCCACGGAGTTACCAGAGCGTCCACCGCTATTGCCTGAGGGTCCCTTGACCTGGCGCAATATCTGTCCAGTTTCTTGTTGAGACGGGACGCCATCATGTCCACCTTTGGTTTTTCCCAACGGTTTACAATCACTTGGAAGACTTCTGGATGAAGTCCCCACTCCCCCGGGTGGAGGTCGTGTCTGCTGAGGAAGTCTGCTTCCCAGTTGTCCACTCCCGGAATGAACACTGCTGACAGTGCTATCACATGATTTTCCGCCCAGCGGAGAATCCTTGCAGCTTCTGCCATTGCCCTCCTGCTTCTTGTGCCGCCCTGTCTGTTTACGTGGGCGACAGCCGTGATGTTGTCCGACTGGATCAATACCGGTTGACCCTGAAGCAGAGGCCTTGCTTGACTTAGGGCATTGTAAATGGCCCTTAGCTCTAGGATATTTATGTGAAGAGACGTTTCCATGCTTGACCACAAGCCCTGGAAATTTCTTCCCTGTGTGACTGCTCCCCAGCCTCTCAGGCTGGCATCCGTCGTTACCAGCATCCAATCCTGAATGCCGAATCTGCGGCCCTCTAGAAGATGAGCCTTCTGTAACCACCACAGGAGAGATACCCTTGTCCTTGGAGATAGGGTTATCCGCTGATGCATCTGAAGATGCGATCCGGACCATTTGTCCAGCAGATCCCACTGAAAAGTTCTTGCATGGAATCTTCCGAATGGAATCGCTTCGTAAGAAGCCACCATTTTTCCCAGGACTCTCGTGCACTGACACTTGTCCTGGTTTTAGGAGGTTCCTGACTAGCTCGGATAACTCCCTGGCCTTCTCCTCCGGGAGAAACACCTTTTTCTGGACTGTGTCCAGAATCATCCCTAGGAACAGTAGACGTGTTGTTGGAATCAGCTGTGATTTTGGGATATTTAGAATCCACCCGTGCTGACGTAGCACTACCTGAGATAGTGCTACTCCGACCTCTAACTGTTCCCTGGACCTTGCCCTTATCAGGAGATCGTCCAAGTAAGGGATAATTAATACGCCTTTTCTTCGAAGAAGAATCATCATTTCGGCCATTACCTTGGTAAAGACCCGTGGTGCCGTGGACAATCCAAACGGCAGCGTCTGAAACTGATAATGACAGTTTTGTATCACAAACCTGAGGTACCCTTGGTGAGAAGGGTAGATTGGGACATGGAGATAAGCATCCTTGATGTCTAGAGATACCCTATAGTCCCCTTCTTCCAGGTTCGCTATCACTGCTCTGAGTGACTCCATCTTGAATTTGAACCTTTTTATGTAAGTGTTCAAAGATTTTAGATTTAAAATTGGTCTCACCGAGCCGTCCGGCTTCGGTACCACAAACAGCGTGGAATAATACCCCTTTCCCTGTTGTAGGAGGGGTACCTTGATTATAACCTGCTGGGAATACAGCTTGTGAACAGCTTCCAATACTGCCTCCCTGTCGGAGGGAGACGTTGGTAGAGCAGACTTCAGGAACCGGCGAGGGGGAGACGTCTCGAATTCCAATTTGTACCCCTGTGATACTACCTGCAGGATCCAGGGGTCCACTTGCGAGTGAGCCCACTGCGCGCTGAAATTCTTGAGACGGCCCCCCACCGTGCCAGAGTCTGCTTGCAGAGCCCCAGCGTCATGCTGAGGACTTGGCAGAAGCGGGGGAGGGCTTCTGCTCCTGGGAAGAGGCTGCATGGTGCAGTCTTTTTCCCCTTCCTCTGCCCCGGGGCAGGAACGAGCGGCCTTTTTCCCTCTTGCCCTTATAGGGACGAAAGGACTGGGTTTCTGCTGAGAGGTGACCTGGGGTAAAAAGGTGGATTTTCCAGCCGTTGCTGTGGCCACCAGGTCCGATAGACCGACCCCAAATAACTCCTCCCCTTTATACGGCAATACTTCCATATGTCGTTTGGAATCCGCATCACCTGACCACTGTCGCGTCCATAACGTTCTTCTGGCAGAAATGGACATCGCACTTACTCTAGATGCCAGGGTGCAAATATCCCTCTGTGCATCTCGCATATATAGTAATTCATCCTTTAAATGCTCTATAGTTAATAATATACTGTCCCTATCCAGGGTATCAATATTTTCAGTCAGGGAATCCGACCAAGCCACTCCAGCGCTGCACATCCAGGCTGAGGCGATCGCTGGTCGCAGTATAACACCGGTATGTGTGTATATACCTTTTAAGATATTTTCCAGCCTTCTATCAGCTGGTTCCTTGAGAGCGGCCGTATCAGGAGACGGTAACGCCACTTGTTTTAATAAGCGTGTGAGCGCCTTATCTACCCTAGGGGGTGTTTCCCAACGTGCCCTAACCTCTGGCGGGAAAGGGTATAGTGCCAATAATTTATTAGAAATCAGCAGTTTTTTTATCGTGGGAAACCCACGCTTTATCACACACCTCATTTAATTCATCTGACTCATTTTTCACACCCCACATAATACCCTTTTTTGTGGTACTTGTAGTGTCAGAAATGTTCAATGCCTCCTTCATTGCCGTGATCATGTAACGTGTGGCCCTACTGGACATTACGTTTGTCTCGTCACCGTCGACACTGGATTCAGTATCCGTGTCAGGGTCTGTGTCGACCATCTGAGGTAACGGGCGTTTTAGCGCCCCTGACGGTGTCTGAGACGCCTGAACAGGCACTAATTGATTTGTTGGCTGTCTCATGTCGTCAACAGTTTTTTGCAAAGTGCTGACATTGTCACGTAATTCTTTAATTACTACCATCCAGTCAGGTGTCGACTCCCTAGGGGGTGACATCACTAACACAGGCAATTGCTCTGCTTCCACATCATTTTCCTCCTCATACATGTCGACACAATCGTACCGACACCCAGCACACACACAGGGAATGCTTTGATAGAGGACAGGACCCCACTAGCCCTTTGGGGAGACAGAGGGAGAGTTTGCCAGCACACACCAGAGCGCCATACATACATTATATATATATATATATATATATATATATACATACACATATACACACACACACACACACACACACACAGGGATAACCTTATATAAGTGTTACTCCCTGTTATAGCTGCTGTATTTATATATTAGCTGCCAATAGTGCCCCCCTCTCTGTTTTACCCTGTTTCTGTAGTGCAGGACTGCAGGGGAGAGTCAGGGAGCCGTCCTTCCAGCGGAGCTGTGAAAGAAAATGGCGCTTGTGTGCTGAGGAGAAAGGCTCCGCCCCCTTCACGGCGGCCTTTTCTCCCGCTTTTTTCAGGAAACTGGCAGGGGATAAATGCACCCATATAGCCCAGGAGCTATATGTGATGCATTTTTTTTTTAGCCATATAAGGTTTTTATATCGTTTTTATTGCGTCTCAGGGCGCTCCCCCCCAGCGCCCTGCACCCTCAGTGACCGGAGTGTGAAGTGTGCTGAGAGCAATGGCGCACAGCTGCAGTGCTGTGCGCTACCTTATTTGAAGACAGGAACGTCTTCTGCCGCCGCTTTCTCCGGACCTCTTCGCTCTTCTGGCTCTGTAAGGGGGCCGGCGGCGCGGCTCCGGGACCCATCCAGGCTGAACCTGTGATCGTCCCTCTGGAGCTAATGTCCAGTAGCCAAGAAGCCCAATCCACTCTGCAGTCAGGTGAGTTCGCTTCTTCTCCCTTTAGTCCCACGATGCAGTGAGCCTGTTGCCAGCAGGACTCACAGAAAATAAAAAACCTATTTAAACTTTTACTTCTAAGCAGCTCAGGAGAGCCACCTAGCTTGCACCCTTCTCGTTCGGGCACAAAAATCTAACTGAGGCTTGGAGGGGGGTCATAGGGGGAGGAGCCAGTGCACACCAGCTAGTCTAAAGCTTTTACTTTTTGTGCCCAGTCTCCTGCGGAGCCGCTATTCCCCATGGTCCTTACGGAGTTCCCAGCATCCACTAGGACGTCAGAGAAAACCCCTGTTGTGTAACAGAGGTGGTACAGGAACCCCTGTCTGCAAAAGTTTTTGAATAGCCGCTTGTAAGGTAACTTTTGCTGCAGATAAAGCTGGTAAGCCCGACTTGAAAAACCTGAGAGGAGGGAGTGAAATTCCAGCCGGTATCCCTGGGAAACGAGGTCCCTCACCAAAGGATCCGGCGGGACTCTGCCAACACGTAGGCGAAGTGTTGAAGGCGAGCACCTACCTGAAAGTCGCCTTGCTGCTGGTGCCAACAGTCACGCGGAAGGCTTAGCGGCAGGGGATCCGGTGGTCTGGTCCAGGGAGACGGCAGGTGCAGGTTTATGGGACTTACCACGAGATCCTCTGGAAGTGGTGAAGAACCCTCAGCCCCTGCCTCTGAACCTTGCTACACGAAAGGACTGCAAGGAGGGTCCGGTGTAAGAACGTCTAGCTGGTGACAAAGCAGACGGCAGATAAGTAGACTTACCCGCCGTTGCTTGGGAGATCCACTTCTTTAATTAGTCTCCAAACACGGCATCACCTGCAAAGGGAAGATTTTCTACACCCATTGACGTAACCACAGAGCACTGCGTGCGGAGACAGCCATAGTAGTAGTGCGGCCATTAATCTTACACAACTTCTTAATAGCATCGCTCATAAAATTTGCAGCATCCTGTATATGTTGCAACAGAGTAACGACCCCATCCTGGGGTAGAGAGTCTTAACCATCAATAACATTATCAGACCACTTTACCACAGCCCTGGAGATCCAACCACAAACTATTGTGAGGTGGTGTGCTGCCCCTGCTGCCGTATAAATTGCCTTGAGCATTGTCTCAATTTTACGGTCAGCTGGCTCCTTCAGGGACACAGCCCAGGGGACAGGTAGTACCAATTTCTTAGACAGTCTGGATACAGATGTATCGACCGACGGGGTTTTTTCCTAGACCTTCCTATCCTCAGCTGGAAGGGAAAAGGTAGATAAAAACCTCTGAGGAATCTTAAATTTTTTATCAGGGTTTAGCCAGGCCTCCCTGGCCAGGGAGTTTAACTCTTTAGACACTGGAAAGGTAGCTGAACTCCTGGGTCTAACATTAAAGTATAACTCCTCATCTGGTTCTGCCTCCTGAACCGGTATGTGGAGGACCTCCCTTACAGCAAAAAATGAGAGCCTCCACCCCAGGGGACAGAGAGCTGTCCTCGTCCATATCATCCACATCTGGCTGATCAGAGTCAGACTCAGACTGGAAAACCTGTGGCAGTGAGCGTTTATGGGAAGCCACTAGAGGGGGCTGAGAAGCCTTCCTGAAATCTGCTGCCTTAGTCATACAATCAATGGAGTGTTTCAACACCTGTCTCTCTAAGCTGCAGCTAGTTCAGAATTTACATTATGAATCATGCTCTTAAATCTATCTAACAGCCAGGTGCCTGTGAGCTGGGCTCCTGAGGAGATGAGGAACACTGCTCACACATGAGTGATCCCGCTGAAGACAGGGTAGAATTTCAAGTAGCACACATAACCAAGTCCCCAGACATTATGCAGGAAAACCACAGCACAGCCCCCTTGTCCAACACCCCACACAGACCCTAGAGAGCCCTTGGTGTGACATGGAGGAGCGGACCCAGCACACAGCAGCACAATGTGTGAAGATAGGTGTACGCAATATCAGTGCAGC
The DNA here is from genome assembly GCF_028390025.1 of Pseudophryne corroboree. Classification (NCBI taxonomy): domain Eukaryota; kingdom Metazoa; phylum Chordata; class Amphibia; order Anura; family Myobatrachidae; genus Pseudophryne; species Pseudophryne corroboree. The sequence continues at coordinate 99,706,481 of NC_086451.1, read as the reverse complement.
GGTGCACCGCTGGCGTGCTCCCCCGACTATGACCCCCTGGTACCAGTTTAAACTGTCTAACAGCGTGGGTTCAGGAGGAGCAGCGTGCATGCAGCCTTGATGATGCGCAGCAGCAGAAAATGGCGCAGTCCCGCTCTGGAAAGCGCCGCCCCTTGCAATGGCGTGCTGTCCCTCACAAGATTATACTAGCCACAAGTGTAAAATACATCAGACATGTCTTCAACAGTCCACAAAAAGCCTTAGATGATAGTGAGCACTGCGGGGCTAATAGCACTGAGCCAGTTACGTCCACGGCAGTACCAAAGCTCCGGGCCAGTGACTGCCACATGACATGCCGCCAAACTGCACCGGGGACCCGCTAACTGGGGCCCCGATGTAACACTCACCGCACCTGGTCTTCGGCATCTAAGTGTGGTGGCTAGCTGCTGGCGTAGGCACACAAACGGACGATGAGTGATCTGCACCTCAGGAGCGGTGTCCTGTCAGCTGGGATTACGAACCAATAACCCTCAGGAGGTTGGTTCGGCTCCCAAGCAAAGCTACCTGAAAATAAAAATAAAAATGTAAATAAAAAATTAAAATTATAATCTCTGGAGCTCCAGAGAAGTGCACCGGACTCCTTGGGCACATTTTTCTAAACGGAGTCTGGTAGGAGGGGCATAGAGGGGAGGAGCCAGCGCACACATACACACTAAAAGTTTTAAAGTGGCAGGCTCCAGTTGATCAGATCTATACCCCATTGTACTAAAGTACAAGACCCCAGTATCCACTGGGACACAAGATAAAATAGGATTTTGGTTACCTACCGGTAAATCCTTTTCGCGTAGTCCGTAGAGGATGCTGGGGTCCACATTAGTACCATGAGGGTATAGAAGGGTCCACCAGGAGCCATTGGCACTTTAAAAGTTTGAGAGTGTGGGGGCTGGCTCCTCTATGCCTCTCCTACCAGACTCAGTCTAGAAACTGTGCCCGAGGAAACGGACAATTTCGAAAGAAGGATTTAACACAGATAATGGAGAGATTAATACCAGCTCACACATACAAGGCACATCAAGCTAACTAGCTTGAAAAACCTCAGCAACTGCTGAAACATTACTTACCAAGTAACAATGCAGTACATAACAAAAAGTTGTACTGAACCAGATAACGGTTGCAGGAAAACGAAGCGCTGGGCAGGTGCCCAGCATCCTCTGCGGACTACAAGAAAAAGATTGACCGGTAGGTAACCAAAATCCTATTTTCTCTTACGTCCTAGAGGATGTTGGGGTCCACATTAGTACCATGGGGATGTACCAAAGCTCCCAGAACGGGAGGGAGAGCGCGGAGGCTCCTGCAGAACTGATTGATGATCTGAAGTTCAGTCAGAGGCCAAAGTATCGAACTTGTAGAATTTAGCAAACGTGTTCGACTCAGACCAAGTTGCTGCTCGGCAAAGTTGTAACGCCGAAACACCACAGGCAGCCGCCCAGGATGACCCCACCTTACAAGTAGAGTGGTCCTTAAAAGGATTTTGGACACTGCTATCCTGCCATAGAATAAGCATGCTGAATAGTGAACCTAATCCAGAGAGATACAGTCTGCTTTGAAGCAGGACACCCAATTTTCTTGGGAATCATACAGGACAAAGAGTCCAATTTCCTGTGACGAGCAGTCCTCTTCACATAGCTTTTCAAAGCCCTCACAACATCCAAGGACTTTGACGAAATTGAGGAGTCCGTAGCCACTGACACCACAATAGGTTGGTTGATATGAAATGCTGACAGCCTTTGGAAGAAAATGCAGACGTGTCCGGAGCTCAGCTCTATCTTCGTGGAATATCAAGTAAGGGCTTTTACAGGACAAAGCCCCCAATTCTGACACACGTCTAGCGGAAGCCAAGGCCAACGCGACAGCCTTCCATGACCTCAACCTCCTGTAGAGGCTCAAACCAGTCCGACTGGAGAAACTGCAACACCATGTTAAAGGTCCCAAGGCGCCGTAGGCGGTACAAAGGGAGGTTGGATGTTCAGAGCTCCCTTCAAAAAGGTCTGAACCTCAGGGAGGGCAGCCAATTGTTTCTGGAAGAAAATGGACAGGGCCGAAATCTGGACCTTCACAGATCCCAACCTCAGGCCCATATCCACACCTGCTTACAGGAAGAGGAGAAAACATCCCAGTTGAAACTCCACCGCAGGAGACTTCTTGGACTCACACCAAGAGACATATTTCTTCCAATTACAATGGTAATGTTTAGACGTTACCCCTTTCCTAGCCTGTATCAGGGTAGGAATGACCTTCTTTGGACTGCCCTTCCGAGCTACTATCAGGCGTTCAACCTCCATGCCGTCAAACGTAGCCGCGTTAAGTCTTGATAGGCAAACGGCCTCTGCTTGGAATGAGTGGGAGTCGTGGAAACACGTACACCAACTGGAACACCCACGGAGACACCGGGGCGTCCACTGCCACCGCTTGTGGGTCCCTCGACCTGGAACAATAGCCTTGAAGCTTCTTGTTGAGACGAGAGGCCATCATGTCCATTTGGGGTAACACCCAAAGGTCTTATTTCCTTGAACACCTCCGGATGGAGACCCCACTCCCTTGGATGTAGATCGTGTCTGCTAAGTTAGTCTGCTTCCCAGTTGTCCACTCCCGGAATGAAGATTGCAGAGCGCGCCAAAGCATGTTTCTCTGCACAGAGGATGATTCTTGTCACCTCTGACATCGCAGCTCTGCTCTTTGTTTCGCCCTGTCGGTTTATGTAAGCCACCATCGTTACATTGTCCGACTGTACTTGAATGGCCCGATTTTGAAGATAGGCCGCCTGAAGAAGGCCATTGTAGACGGCTCTTAGTTCCAGAATGTTGATCGGCAGACCGGCTTCCAGACTTGACCACCTTCCTTGGAAGGTTTCCCCTTGAGCGACTGCGCCCCAGCCCCAGAGGCTCGCATCCGTGGTTAGAAGGACCAAGGACCCAGTCCTGAATCCTGAACCTGCGGCCCTCCAGAAGGTGAGGCAATTGGAGCCACCAGAGGAGTGAAATCCTGGCCTTTGGCGACAGAAATTCTCTGCTGCAAGTGTAGATGAGATCCAGACCACTTGTCCAGGAGATCCAGTTGGAAGGCCTGAGCATGGAACCTCCCGTACTGGAGAGCCTCGTAAGAGGCCACCATCTTCCCCAAAAGGCGAATGAATTGATGAACGGACACCCAGGCTGGCTTCAGGACATCCCAGACCATTGTTTGCATCACCAACGCCTTTTCCTGTGGAAGAAACACCCTCTGCACTCCCGTGTCGACGATCATCCCCAAAAAAACAAAACAAAATAAAATAAACGGGTTGGTTCCAAATTAGATTTTGGAAGGTTCAGAATCCAACCGTGGACTCTGAGTAGGCGGGTTGTGAGTACAATGGACTGCAACAGCTCCTCCTTGGACGATGCCTTTATCAGTAGATCGTCCAGATATGGAATGATGTTTACCCCGTTTTTGGAGTAGAACCATCATCTCTGATATCACCTTGGTGAACACCCTTGGTGCTGTAGAGAAGCCGAATGGTAGGGCCTGGAACTGGAAATGACAGTCCAGTAATGCAAAACGGAGATAAGCCTGATGCTGTAGCCAAATCGGAATGTGGAGGTACTCATCCTTAATATCCAGGGATACCAGGAATTCCCCCTCTTCCAGACCTGATATCACCGCCCTGAGAGACTCCATTTTGAACTTGAACTCCTTCAGAAAAGAGTTCAGTGATTTTAGGTTCAGAATGAGCCTGACCGAACCATCCGGTTTCGGTACCACGAAAATAGGATTTTAATACCTACCGGTAAATCCTTTTCTCTTAGTCCGTAGAGGATGCTGGGGACACTTCAAGAACCATGGGGTATAGACAGGATCCGCAGGAGACATGGGCACTTTAAGACTTTAAAAGGGGTGTGAACTGGCTCCTCCCTCTATGCCCCTCCTCCAGACTCCAGTTATAGGAACGGTGCCCAGGGAGACGGACATTTCGAGGAAAAGGATTTATTTTGATTTAAACTAAGGTGAGATACATACCAGCTCACACCTCAAGCATGCCGTACAACATGACATTCAACCCAACACATGCAACGACATGAATAATGACAGCAACAGGATGACTATAAACGCAACACAACACGTGTGTAACCATAACCAGTAACTGCAGATACAGCACGCACTGGGACGGGCGCCCAGCATCCTCTACGGACTAAGAGAAAAGGATTTACAGATAGGTATTAAAATCCTATTTTCTCCTACGTCCTAGAGGATGCTGGGGACACTTCAAGAACCATGGGGTTCATACCAAAGCTCAAGAACGGGCGGGAGAGTGCGGATGACTCTGCAGCACCGATTGACCAAACAAGGTCTTCCTTAGCCAGGGTATCAAACTTGTAAAACTTTGCAAAAAAGTGTTTGAACCCGACCAAGTAGCTGCTCGGCAAAGCTGTAATGCCAAGACCCCCCCGGGCAGCCGCCCAGGATGAGCCCACCTTTCTGGTAAAATGGGCCTTCACCGATTTCGGTAATGGCAATCCAGCCGTAGAATGAGCCTGCTGAATCGTATTACAGATCCAGCGTGCAATAGTCTGCTTGGAAGCAGGAGCCCCAATCTTGTTGGGATCATACAGGACAAACAGAGCCTCCGTTTTCCTAATCCGAGCCGTTCTGGCTACATAAATTTTCAAAGCTCTGACCACATCTAGAGACTTTGATTCCTCTAAGGAGTCAGTAGCCACTGGCACCACAATAGGTTGGTTCATGTGAAACGATGACACCACTTTCGGCAGAAATTGCTGACGAGTTCTCAACTCCGCTCTATCTTCATGGAAGATCAAATAGGGGCTCTTGTGAGACAAAGTCGCCGATTCAGACACCCGCCTTGCAGATGCCAAGGCCAACAGCATGATCACTTTCCAAGTGACTAATTTCAACTCTACCTTACGTAAAGGTTCAAGCCAATGAGATTGCAGGAACTGCAACACCATGTTAAGATCCCATGGTGCCACCGGGGGCACAAAGGGAGAAATCGGCCCAGATGAAATTCTTCCGTAGGAGCCTTCTTGGATTCACACCAAGACACATTTTCTCCAAATACGGTGATAATGTTTCGCCGTTACCTCTTTTCTAGCCTGAAGCAGTGTGGGAATTACTTCACCGGAAATAACCTTTTGGGCTAGGATCCTGCGTTCAACCTCCAAGCCGTCAAACGAAGCCGCGGTAAGTCTTGGTACTCGCACGGCCCCTCTCGTAGAGGAAGAGGCCAGGGATCTCCTATGAGCAATTCCTGAAGATCTGGATACCAGGCCCTCCTTGGACAGTCTGGAACAACGAGGATTGCATGAACCCTTGTTCTTCTTATGATCTTTATCACTTTTGGAATGAGTGGAATCGGAGGGAACACATATACCAATTGAAACACCCACGGTGTCACTAGGGCGTCCACCGCTATTGCTTGAGGGTCCCTCGACCTGGAACAATATCTCGGAAGTTTCTTGTTGAGGCGAGATGCCATCATGTCTTTGAGGAATTCCTTAAGAATTGTCACTTCTGCAAAGACCTCTAGATGAAGACCCCACTCTCCTGGATGGAGAGATAGTGTCTGCTGAGGAAGTCTGCTTCCCAGTTGTCCACACCTGGAATGAAGACCGCTGACAGAGCGCTTACATGCCTTTTCGCCCAGCGGGAAAAACTTTTGTGGCTTCTGCCATTGCCGCTCTGCTCTTTGTTCCGCACTGGCGGTTTACGTGAGCCACTGCGGTTATGTTGTCCGTCTGAATCAAGACGGGCAAATCGCGAAGAAGATGTTCCGCTTGTAGAAGGCCGCTGTAAATGGCCCTTAATTCCAGAATGTTTATGTGTAGACAAGCTTCCTGGCTTGACCATTTTCCCTGGAAATTTTCCCCCCCGTGTGACTGCACCCCAGCCTCGGAGACTCGCATCCGTGGTCACCAGGATCCAGTCCTGGATCCCAAACCTGCATTCCTCTAGGAGGCGAGAGCTGTGCAGCCACCACAGGAGTGAGATTCTGGTCTTTGAAGACAGGATTATCTGTCGGTGCATGTGCAGATGGGATCCGGACCATTTGTCCAACAGGTCCCACTGAAACACTCTGGCATGGAATCTGCCAAACTCAATAGCCTCGTAGGCCGCCACCATCTTCCCTAGCAACCGATTGCATTGATGAATAGACACTCTTGCTGGCTTCAGAATCTGTTTGACTAGGTTCTGAATTTCCAGAGCCTTTTCCACTGGAAGAAAAACTCTAATTCCGTGTCCAGAATCATACCCAAGAACGACAGCCTTGTCGTCAGATCCAACTGTGATTTTGGCAAGTTTAGGAGCCAACCATGTTGTTGCAGAATTGTCAGGGAGAGCGTCATGCTCTGCAGTAATTGTTCCTTGGACCTCGCTTTTATCAGGAGATCGTCCAAGTACGGGATAATTGTGACTCCTTGTTTGCGCAGGAGAACCATAATTTCCGCCATAACTTTGGTGAAAACCCTCTGAGCCGTGGACAGACCAAACAGCAACGTCTGAAATTGGTAATGACAATCTCGAACGGCAAACCTCAGGTAAGCCTGATGTGGAGGCTATATGGGGACGTGTAAGTAGGCATCCTTTATGTCGACCGACACCATAAAATCCCCTTCATCCAGACTGGAGATCACTGCTCAGAGAGACTCCATCTTGAATTTCAATTTTCTTAGATAGAATTGAGGGATTTTAAGTTCAGAATTGGTCTGACCGAGCCATCTGGCTTCGGGACAACAAACAGGCTCGAACAAAAGCCTTCTCCCTGTTATGACGAGGGCACTATGACAAGGACTTGATTTTGACATAGCTTTTGTATAGCATCGCATACCACCTTCCTGTCCGGAAGAGAAACTGGTAAGGCTGATTTGAAAAATCGTCGAGGGGGAAAGTCTTGAAACTCCAGCTTGTACCCTTGGGACACTATTTCTAATACCCATGGGTCTAGGGCCGAATGAACCCAGAAATGACCGAAGAGTCGGAGACGTACCCCCCACCAGTGCGGACTCCCGCAGAGGAGTCCCAGCGTCATGCGGTGGATTTGGTAGAAGCCGGAGAGGACTTCTGCTCTTGGGAACCTGCCACAGCCAGTGACCTTTTTTCCCTTTCCTCTTCCTCTAGAAGCAAGGAAGGAAGACCCTCGTCCTCTTTTGTATTTATTGGGCCGAAAGGACTGCATCGGATAGTGGTGCGTTTTCTTTTGTTGTGCAGGAACATAAGGTAGAAACAATGACTTGCCCGCGGTAGCCGTAGATACCAGGTCAGCGAGGCCGTCACCAAACAAGACACCACCTTTATACGGCAGAGACTCCATAGCCTTCTTAGAGTCAGCATCAGCATTCCATTGATGAATCCACATTGCTCTCCTAGCTGAGGCATTGGCCCTTGATCCCAAAAGGCCAATGTCCCTCGCAGCTTCCTTAAGGTAGGCTGCAGCATCCCTGATATGACCCAGTGTCAAAAGAATGCTATCCCTATCCAGGGTATCTATCTCCGATGACAAGTTATCTGCCCACTTTTCAATAGCGTTACTCACCCACGCCGAAGCAATGGCAGGTCTGAGTAGCGTACCCGTAGTGACATAGATGGATTCCAATGTATTTACCTGCTCACGATCCGCAGGTTCCTTTAGGGCTGCTGTGTCAGGAGACGGAAGCGCCACCTTTTTGGACAGCCGTGATAGAGCTTTGTCTACAGTAGGGGGAGACTCCCACTTTTCCCTATCCCCAGAGGGGGAACGGCTATGCCAACGGAATTCTCTTAGGAATCTGAAACATCTTGTCAGGATTCTCCCAAACCTTTTCAAACAGCGAGTTCAGTTCATGAGAGGGAGGAAACGTTACCTCAGGTTTCTTTCCCTTAAACATACAGACCCTAGTATCAGGAACAGCAGGATCCTCCGTGATATGTAACACGTCTTATCGCCACAATCATGTACTGAATGCTCTTAGCCAGTTTTGGATTTAATCTGGCATCACTATAGTTGACACTGGAGTCAGAGTCAGTATCTGTATCTGCTATCTGGGTAAAAACTCTTTTGTGACCCCGAGGGGGGTCTGAACTTGTGACAACACATCCTCCACGGATTTCTTCCATGCCTGGGTTTGAGACTCAGACTTATCCAATCTCTTATTTAATACAGCCACATTCGCATTCAAAGCACTCAAAACATTTACCCAATCAGGCGTCGGCGGTGCAGACAGGGTCACTCCCACAGTCGTTTCTTTCCCTAATCCAGTCTCCTCCTGGGAAGAGAACTCAGCCTCAGACATGCCGACACGTGTACCGACACCACAAACACACTGGGCATATAGGGGACAGACCCACAGTAAAGCCTGTCAGAGAAACACAGAGGGAGTGTGCCAGCTCACAACCCAGCGCCTATCCCGGTTCTGAAACTTTTTATATAATGCCTCAGACCTGTTAGCGCTTTTATATCATTAATCCAGCACCAAATTAACTGTGCCCCCCGTTTTGCACCCTGTTACTTGATACAGCAGTGTTGAGGAAGGACCAGCATCTCTGCAGCTCTGACGAGAAAATGGCGCTGATGAGAGCTGTGAGGGCTAAGCCACGGCCCCTTAATGGCGCACTTCAGCCCCGCTATTTTTAAAATTATTTATACTGGCGGGGGTTCGGATTTAGTGCCTAGGCACTTAAATACCACATAGCCAGTCTCAAAATGAGGATTTTATGCTGCCCTGGGCGCCCCCCCGCGCCCTGCACCCTGTAGTGCCGCTGTGTGTGCGGTACCTCAAAGCCGTCACTGAAGTCTTCTGATCTTCTTCTACTCACCTGTCTTCTGACTTCTGGCTCTGTAAGGGTGGTGACGGCCGGCTGTGGGAGCGATCAAACCCTCAGGAGATAATGGTGTCCTGTAGCCAGAAGAAGAGCCATTAAACTCACTAGAAGTGTAGTCAGTCATACTTCTCTCCCCTCAGTCCCACGAAGCAGGGAGGTTGTTGCCAGCAGCCTCCCTGAACATAAAAAAAAAAAACTAACAAAAAGTATTTTCAGAGAAACTCAGTAGAGCTCCCCTGTAGTGCGTCCAGTCTCACTGGGCACAATTCTAAAACTGGAGTCTGGAGGAGGGGCATAGAGGGAGGAGCCAGTGCACACCCCTTTTGAAAGTCTTAAAGTGCCCATGTCTCCTGTGGATCCAGTCTATGCCCCCTCATGGTTGTTTTGGTGTCCCCAGCATCCTCTAGGACGTATGAGAAATAACATTTTACTAGAAAAGCTCTGGAGAGCTCTCCTAGCTGTGACCAGCTCCTCCGGGCACATTTTCTTAACAGAGTCTGGTAGGAAGGGCAAAGAGGAAGGAGCCAGCCCACACTCTCAAACTCTTAAAGTGCCAATGGCTCCTGGTGGACCAGTCTATACCCCCAAGGTACTAACGTGGACCCAAGCATCCTCTAGGACGTAAGCGAAATTAAGCTCGGATCGCTCAGTGTACACCCTATAGCGATGACGATGCTGTACGTCGCCATTGCACGCTATCTTTAGCGCATGCAGGATCTAGTTAGATTGTCTAGTATGTACATAAAGAACACTGGTTAGCACAGGTCACTCAGCACACATCGATGTGTGTTGAGCGATTGTGTTAACCTAGACTGCTTAGCACACAGCATTGTGTCTTCCCGTGTGTATGCCCCATAACTCTCTGCACGTTATATCTGCCCCACCTGTACTGCACATTGTTTTGCCCATCAGAGAAAAATGTTGCTGCTGCAATCAGGTCTGAATTAGGCCCTATACAGTAGCATAATATGGTAATGCTAAAACATTTATATACCACTTGACTCAATTGTTTGTGGTTTCTGTGGCCGATATCTTGACCCACGAGGCTAAAATGCTAGGCGTCTGTTGTTCAAAAATGTATATTTTAATTATTTTTATATGTCTTGGCCTGGACCCTGTCCAGCAGCTGCGGCAATGCTGAATGTTAACCCCCGATGCGCTGCACCAGAGGATTATGCATCAGGAGCTGCTGCTGCCGGGATTTAGTCCCAGGATTGCAGGTGTGTGTGCACTAACCACTGGGGACTGGGAGCTAGCACCCAGCACCCCAGCATCACAAGGCTCATTTAGTATGGTGTACAAAGTGCAGCTGCAAAGGACAGGTAGCTTAGCTCACTGCGTCCCAACACTAAGTCCCGTAGTTCCATGCCGGCTGCTGGCCTCGGCTATGCAGCATAGTGTCCAGGGACTCCAACACTGGGTGGGCCAGTAGCAGGTTTAACAGCCTCAGCAGTCCTAGGCTGCAGGCCTAAATTAGTGAAGACTAGCACAGAGTAAAGCAAAGAGGTATTGAAGTTTAAAATAAAATGCATAAGTTTATGTGCAGCACTAAACCACACTACCCGAGCTGCAGTGCCCCAGTGTGTAAAATCTGGTGCAGGTTACTCAAAGTATGTATTTTAAATGTATTTACATTTAAAATGTGTCCACATATATAAGTAAAATTAACGTATTCTCTACCTGGTGGTCTTGGGGAAATTCTTAGCTCTCTGTGGGCTGCTGGGTTCCCCAATCCACCTCCCCATGGCCAGGAGACTCTGGGGATCTTGTTACCCATCTTTGGAGTGTGGATTCAGATAGATGGTAAGCCGGGTCCCTTAGAAGAATCCTGGAAGTCCGTTTTGGAAGGAATTATCCCCCCCACTCTAGAGACATGCCCACACATGTATGGCTACTATTACTACAAGTGGGCTGAGGCACAGAGGTTACCCACTCCCCACTGTCCATTAAGGACACTGTTAAAAGGATTGCACGCCAGACACATGCACTTCAGTTGATTGGGTAAAAACAGCTATTAATGCAGTTTGTAAGGTTCTAGGTACCAACTGTGGTGCCATAAAATAAGATTTTACTTACCGATAAATCTATTTCTCGTAGTCCGTAGTGGATGCTGGGACTCCGTAAGGACCATGGGGATATAGCGGCTCCGCAGGAGACAGGGCACAAAATAAAAGCTTAAGGATCAGGTGGTGTGCACTGGCTCCTCCCCCTATGACCCTCCTCCAAGTCTCAGTTAGGATACTGTGCCCGGACGAGCGTACATAATAAGGAAGGATATTGAATCCCGGGTAAGACTCATACCAGCCACACCAATCACACCGTACAACTTGTGATCTGAACCCAGTTAACAGTATGATAAACGCAAAGGAGCCTCTGAAAAGATGGCTCACAACAATAATAACCCGAATTTTTGTAACAATAACTATATACAAGTATTGCAGACAATCCGCACTAGGGATGGGCGCCCAGCATCCACTACGGACTACGAGAAATAGATTTATCGGTAAGTAAAATCTTATTTTCTGACGTCCTAGTGGATGCTGGGACTCCGTAAGGACCATGGGGATTATACCAAAGCTCCCAAACGAGCGGGAGAGTGCGGATGACTCTGCAGCACCGAATGAGAGAACTCCAGGTCCTCCTCAGCCAGGGTATCAAATTTGTAGAATTTAGCAAACGTGTTTGCCCCTGACCAAGTAGCTGCTCGGCAAAGTTGTAAAGCCGAGACCCCTCGGGCAGCCGCCCAAGATGAGCCCACCTTCCTTGTGGAATGGGCTTTTACTGATTTTGGCTGTGGCAATCCTGCCACAGAATGTGCAAGCTGAATTGTACTACAAATCCAACGAGCAATCGTCTGCTTAGAAGCAGGAGCACCCAGCTTGTTGGGTGCATACAGGATAAACAGCGAGTCAGATTTTCTGACTCCAGCCGTCCTGGAAACATATATTTTCAAGGCCCTGACAACGTCAAGCAACTTAGAGTCCTCTAAGTCCCTGGTAGCCGCAGGTACCACAATAGGTTGGTTCATGTGAAATGCAGAAACCACCTTAGGTAGAAATTGAGGACGAGTCCTCAATTCCGCCCTGTCAGAATGAAATATCAAGTAAGGGCTTTTATATGATAAAGCCGCCAATTCTGACACACGCCTGGCTGAAGCCAAGGCTAACAGCATCGACACCTTCCATGTGAGATATTTTAAGTCCACAGTGGAAAGTGGTTCAAACCAATGTGACTTTAGAAAACTCAACACCACATTGAGATCCCAAGGTGCCACTGGAGGCACAAAAGGAGGCTGTATGTGCAGCACCCCTTTTACAAATGTCTGAACTTCAGGTACTGAAGCCAGTTCTTTCTGGAAGAAAATCGACAGGGCCGAAATTTGAACCTTAATGGACCCTAATTTTAGGCCCATAGACAGTCCTGTTTGCAGGAAATGAAGGAAACGACCCAGTTGAAATTCCTCTGTAGGGGCCTTCTTGGCCTCACACCACGCAACATATTTACGCCAAATGCGGTGATAATGTTTTGCGGTTACGTCCTTCCTGGCTTTGACCAGAGTAGGGATGACTTCTTCTGGAATGCCTTTTTCCCTCAGGATCCGGCGTTCAACCGCCATGCCGTCAAACGCAGCCGCAGTAAGTCTTGGAACAGACAAGGCCCCTGCAGTAGCAGGTCCTTTCTTAGAGGTAGAGGCCACGGTTCGTCCGTGAGCATCTCTTGAAGTTCCGGGTACCAAGTCCGTCTTGGCCAATCCGGAACCACGAGTATAGTTCTTACTCCTCTCCTTCTTATGATTCTCAGTACTTTTGGTATGAGAGGCAGAGGAGGGAACACATACACTGACTGGTACACCCACGGCGTTACCAGAGCGTCCACTGCTATTGCCTGAGGGTCCCTTGACCTGGCGCAATATCTGTCCAGTTTTTTGTTTAGACGTGACGCCATCATGTCCACCTTTGGTTTTTCCCAACGGTTTACAATCAGGTGGAAGACTTCTGGGTGAAGTCCCCACTCTCCCGGGTGAAGGTCGTGTCTGCTGAGGAAGTCTGCTTCCCAGTTGTCCACTCCCGGAATGAACACTGCTGACAGTGCTATCACATGATTTTCCGCCCAGCGAAGAATCCTTGCAGCTTCTGCCATTGCCCTCCTGCTTCTCGTGCCGCCCTGTCTGTTTACGTGGGCGACTGACGTGATGTTGTCCGATTGGATCAACACCGCCTGACCCTGAAGCAGAGGTTTTGCTTGACTTAGGGCATTGTAAATGGCCCTTAGTTCCAGAATGTTTATATGAAGAGACGTTTCCAAGCTTGACCACAGGCCCTGGAAATTCCTTCCCTGTGTGACTGCTCCCCAGCCTCTCAGGCTGGCATCCGTGGTTACCAGGATCCAATCCTGAATGCCAAATCTGCGGCCCTCTAGTAGATGAGCACTCTGCAGCCACCACAGGAGAGACACCCTTGTCCTTGGCGACAGGGTTATCCGCTGATGCATCTGCAGATGCGATCCGGACCATTTGTCCAGTAGATCCCACTGAAATGTTCTTGCATGGAATCTTCCGAATGGAATCGCTTCGTAAGAAGCCACCATTTTCCCCAGGACCCTCGTGCACTGATGCACTGAGACCTGTCCTGGTTTTAGGAGGTTCCTGACTAGCTCGGATAACTCCCTGGCCTTCTCCTCCGGGAGAAACACCTTCTTCTGGACTGTGTCCAGAATCATTCCTAGGAACAGTAGACGTGTCGTTGGAATCAGCTGCGATTTTGGAATATTTAGAATCCACCCGTGCTGACGTAACACTACCTGAGATAGTGCTACTCCGACTTCTAACTGTTCCCTGGATCTTGCCCTTATCAGGAGATCGTCCAAGTAAGGGATAATTGAAATGCCTTTTCTTCGTAGAAGAATCATCATTTCGGCCATTACCTTGGTAAAGACCCGAGGTGCTGTGGACAATCCAAACGGCAGCGTCTGAAACTGATAATGACAGTTTTGTACTACAAACCTGAGGTACCCTTGGTGAGAAGGGTATATCGGGACGTGGAGATAAGCATCCTTGATGTCCAGAGACACCATATAGTCCCCTTCTTCCAGGTTCGCTATCACTGCTCTGAGTGACTCCATCTTGAATTTGAACCTTTTTATGTAAGTGTTCAAGGATTTCAGATTTAAAATTGGTCTCACCGAGCCGTCCGGCTTCGGTACCACAAACAGCGTGGAATAATACCCCTTTCCTTGTTGCAGGAGGGGTACCTTGATTATCACCTGCTGGGAATACAGCTTGTGAATGGCTTCTAGAACTGCCTCCCTGTCGGAGGGAGACTTTGGTAAAGCAGACTTCAGGAAACGATGAGGGGGAAACGCCTCGAATTCCAGTTTGTACCCCTGCGATACTACCTGTAGAATCCAGGGATCCACTTGCGAGTGAGCCCACTGCGCGTTGAAATTTTTGAGACGGGCCCCCACCATATCTGAGTCTGCTTGTAAAGCCCCAGCGTCATGCTGAAGACTTGGCAGAAGCAGGGGAGGGCTTCTGCTCTTGGGAAGCGGCTGCATGGTGCAGTCTTTTTCCTCTTCCTCTGCCCCGGGGCAGAAAGGAGTGGCCTTTTGCTCGCTTGTACTTATGGGAACGAAAGGACTGAGATTGAAAAGACGGTGTCTTTTTCTGCTGATGTGGAGTGACCTGGGGTAAAAAGGTGGATTTTCCAGCCGTTGCCGTGGCCACCAGGTCCGATAGACCAGCCCCAAATAACTCCTCCCCTTTATACGGCAATACTTCCATGTGCCGTTTGGTTCTGGCAGAGATGGACATAGCACTTACTCTTGATGCCAGGGTGCAAATATCCCTCTGTGCATCACGCATATATAATAATGCATCCTTTAAATGTTCTATAGTTAACAAAATATTGTCCCTATCCAGGGTATCAATATTCTCAGTCAGGGAATCCGACCATGCGACTCCAGCACTGCACATCCAGGCTGAGGCGATTGCTGGTCGCAGTATACCACCAGTATGTGTGTATATACTTTTTAGGATATTTTCCAGCCTTCTATCAGCTGGTTCTTTGAGGGTAGCCGTATCAGGAGACGGTAACGCTACTTGTTTAGATAAACGTGTGAGCGCCTTATCTACCCTAGGGGGTGTTTCCCAACGCGCCCTAACCTCTGGCGGGAAAGGATATAATGCTAATAATTTTTTAGAAATTAGCTGTTTTTTTATCGGGAGAAACCCACGCTTTTTCACACACCTCATTTATTTCCTCTGACTCAGGAAAAAATATTGGTAGTTTTTTCTCACCCCACATAATACCCTTCTTTGTGGTACTTGTAGTGTCAGAAAGGTTCAATGCCTCTTTCATTGTCGTGATCATGTAACGTGTGGCCCTACTGGACATTACATTTGTCTCGTCACCGTCGACACTAGACTCAGTATCTGTGTCAGGGTCTGTGTCGACCCACTGAGGTAACGGGCGTTTTAGCGCCCCTGACGGTGTCTGAGACGCCTGGACAGGCACTAACTGATTTGCCGGCTGTCTCATGTCGTCAACAGTTTTTTGCAAATTGCTGACATTATCACTTAATTGTTTAAATACAATCATCCAGTCAGGTGTCGACTCCCTAGGGGGTGACATCACCAACGCAGGCAACTGCTCCGCCTCCACATAATTTTCCTCCTCATACATGTCGACACACGCGTACCGACACACAGCACACACACACCGGGAATGCTCTGATAGAGGACAGGACCCCACTTAGCCCTTTGGAGAGACAGAGGGAGAGTCTGCCAGCACACACCCAGCGCTATATATATATATACAGGGATAACCTTATATAAGTGTTATTCCCTTATAGCTGCTGTTAATTATTGTTATTTGCTGCCAACAATGCCCCCCCTTCTCTTTTTTACCCTGATTCTGAAGCAGGACTGCAGGGGAGAGTCAGGGAGCCGTCCTTCCAGCGGAGCTGTGAGGGAAAATGGCGCTTGTGTGCTGAGGAGATAGGCTCCACCCCTTCACGACGTCCTTATCTCCCGCTTTTTTGTGTAAAATGGCAGGGGATTAAAATACATCCATATAGCCCAGGAGCTATATGTGATGTATTCTGTTTTGCCACCTAAGGTATTCTGTTATATTGCGTCTCAGGGCGCTCCCCCCCCAGCGCCCTGCACCCTCAGTGACCGGAGTGTGAAGTGTGCTGAGAGCAATGGCGCACAGCTGCGGTGCTGTGCGCTACCTTAGTCTGAAGACAGGATGTCTTCTGCCGCTGATTTCACCGGACCTCTTCGTCTCTTCTGGCTCTGTAAGGGGGACGGCGGCGCGGCTCCGGTGACCCATCCAGGCTGAACCTGTGATCGTCCCTCTGGAGCTAGTGTCCAGTAGCCTAAGAAACCCGATCCACTCTGCACTCAGGTGAGTCCGTTTCTTCTCCCCTTAGTCCCACGATGCAGTGAGCCTGTTGCCAGCAGGACTCACTGAAAATAAAAAAACCTAACTAAACTTTTATTCTAAGCAGCTCAGGAGAGCCACCTAGATTGCACCCTTCTCGGCCGGGCACAAAAATCTAACTGGGGCTTGGAGGAGGGTCATAGGGGGAGGAGCCAGTGCACACCACCTGATCCTTAAGCTTTTATTTTGTGCCCTGTCTCCTGCGGAGCCGCTATATCCCCATGGTCCTTACGGAGTCCCAGCATCCACTAGGACGTCAGAGAAAAATAAAATGTTAACACTAATAGGGATTGATTCAAATTGCCACGATTGGGAAAGTTACTGTTGCATCAGCATGAAAATCTGGCAATGGTAACTCCTCTCACCCTCCGAGGATTTTTATTTGCAGCTCTATGGGGCAGTGAGCACAAATCAGCAAACCCAGATCTACCATAAGCGCGTCATACAGCCACACTGACTCACGGGGTAAATTGAATTGAACTCTTAAGAGTTGAGGTAGGTACACAATAGGCGATTAGCTCCGTGAGCAACATTGCCTAGTGTGTCCCCACCCTGCATACACACTGACATTGCTAGCGACACCCATGGAGTGGGAACAGAACCAGTGGTGAGCGCAGCGAGGCACAGAGCCCGCAAGGGACTTGTTGAAGCCATCCACCAGAGTGCCGACAGCCATTTACCGTCTGAAAGTGTGGAAAGACAGCACAGGGTGGGTAGGGGCCCTAGTGCATTGCCCAGGGTCTCCAAAGCTGTTAAAAAGGACCTAAAAAATCAGTCAACTATAGTGCACCAACAGGCTGGATGCTAGTGTATCTGTGCATTGCATACAGCGAACATTAGTAGTTTGAGTTGAAGGTAACAGAAAGGCAACATAGGTGTTCAAGTGCAGTACAGTAATGGAAGTTGTGCATGTCCCTTCGGGTTAAATGTACCATAAAAATATTTAGAGACAGTTTTTGTTTTGTATCAAAATCATTGAGCTTTAGAGTTAAAATTTAGTGCATCTTAAATTTCCTCATACGTGCTTTAAACATACCCTCCCCCCAAAAAAAAATAAAAATAAAGATAAATCACATGCAGTTCTATATTTGCACTTCTTCAGCATCTTTTCCACTGAACTCTAAATAGCAGTTTATATAAACCAGCAGATGGCGCTTGTGCCACAAGATGATAATCAAATTTGCTGAGCCATGGGTATACTTCAAAAAATCTGGATTGTTGGGGTGCCTTCAGGACCATGTTTGAGAACCTCTGTACTACAACTGGGAATGCCAGGACAACGTATTAGGGGAAAGCTCAGTTTCAAGAGGTGGATAACCGAATTACAATACACAACTGCTCTTCTTTCAATGTAAGTATCGAAAATAAAAGTATATTACATTACAGTAATAATCACTAGCATTGGCGGATTCCTGCAGTTTACAGACCAGCACTCAAAGGTGGACTAATTTAATGCATATCAGCATTTCTGAATATACCCAAAGATATATTGTATCTATTCTGAAAATGCTAACGTATTACGGTAAACAAGTCTCCAATCAGATATGCACTGAAGTATGGCGACTGGCTCAGTAAAACTAGTGCAAACCAATAGTGCTTATAAAATCCATTAGTCTCAGCACAAAAACCTCTATCCTCAGACAGACTTGTATCCAAATTAGTGGAATGAATGACACCATAGAAAACAGGCATAAAGTCTGGTATGTGCAGTCACTGACAGGAACATTACTTTCACATTTTTTTTTTTTAACTATTATTATTATTTTTTTAAGAGGGTGTTGTCATGCCTCCCAAATTTGGCCACACCTTCCCCCTCAGTTCCCGTGCCCATGGCCAACCTGTGGGTGTTAATATCTGCATACAGTGCTTCCAGAAAGTATTCAGACCTTCACTTTTTCCACATTGTTATGTTACAGCCTTATTCCGAACTGGAATAAACTAATTTCTCTATCGTCCTAGTGGATGCTGGGGTTCCTGAAAGGACCATGGGGAATAGCGGCTCCGCAGGAGACAGGGCACAAAAAGTAAAGCTTTAGGATCAGGTGGTGTGCACTGGCTCCTCCCCCTATGACCCTCCTCCAAGCCTCAGTTAGATTTTTGTGCCCGGCCGAGAAGGGTGCAATCTAGGTGGCTCTCCTAAAGAGCTGCTTAGAAAAGTTTAGCTTAGGTTTTTTATTTTACAGTGAGTCCTGCTGGCAACAGGATCACTGCAACGAGGGACTTAGGGGAGAAGTGAACTCACCTGCGTGCAGGATGGATTGGCTTCTTTGGCTACTGGACATTAGCTCCAGAGGGACGATCACAGGTACAGCCTGGATGGTCACCGGAGCCTCGCCGCCGGCCCCCTTGCAGATGCTGAAAAGAGAAGAAGGTCCAGAATCGGCGGCAGAAGACTCCTCAGTCTTCTTAAGGTAGCGCATAGCACTGCAGCTGTGCGCCATTGCTCTCAGCACACTTCACACAGCAGTCACTGAGGGTGCAGGGCGCTGGGAGGGGGGCGCCCTGGGAGGCAATGTAAACCTATTTTTTGGCAAAAAATACCTCACATATAGCCTCCGGGGGCTATATGGAGATATTTAACCCCTGCCAGAATCCGTTGAAGAGCGGGAGACGAGCCCACCGAAAAAGGGGCGGGGCCTATCTCCTCAGCACACAGCGCCATTTTCCCTCACAGAAAGGCTGGAGGGAAGGCTCCCAGGCTCTCCCCTGCACTGCACTACAGAAACAGGGTTAAAACAGAGAGGGGGGGCACTAATTTGGCGTTAGAAATATATAAAAAGATGCTATAAGGGAAAACACTTATATAAGGTTGTCCCTATATAATTATAGCGTTTTTTGGTGTGTGCTGGCAAACTCTCCCTCTGTCTCTCCAAAGGGCTAGTGGGTCCTGTCCTCTATCAGAGCATTCCCTGTGTGTGTGCTGTGTGTCGGTACGTGTGTGTCGACATGTATGAGGACGATGTTGGTGAGGAGGCGGAGCAATTGCCTGTAATGGTGATGTCACTCTCTAGGGAGTCGACACCGGAATGGATGGCTTATTTAGGGAATTACGTGATAATGTCAACACGCTGCAAGGTCGGTTGACGACATGAGACGGCCGACAAACAATTAGTACCGGTCCAGACGTCTCAAAAACACCGTCAGGGGTTTTAAAACGCCCGTTTACCTTAGTCGGTCGACACAGACACAGACACGGACACTGAATCCAGTGTCGACGGTGAATAAACAAACGTATTCCTTATTAGGGCCACACGTTAAGGGCAATGAAGGAGGTGTTACATATTTCTGATACTACAAGTACCACAAAAGAGGGTATTATGTGGGATGTGAAAAAACTACCTGTAGTTTTTCCTGAATCAGATAAATTAAATGAAGTGTGTGATGATGCGTGGGTTCCCCCCGATAGAAAATTATTGGGGGTATACCCTTTCCCGCCAGAAGTTAGGGCGCGTTGGGAAACACCCCTTAGGGTGGATAAGGCGCTCACACGCTTATCAAAACAAGTGGCGGTACCGTCTATAGATAGGGCCGTCCTCAAGGAGCCAGCTGACAGGAGGCTGGAAAATATCATATAAAAGTATATACACACATACTGGTGTTATACTGCGACCAGCGATCGCCTCAGCCTGGATGTGCAGAGCTGGGGTGGCTTGGTCGGATTCCCTGACTAAAAATATTGATACCCTTGACAGGGACAGTATTTTATTGACTATAGAGCATTTAAAGGATGCATTTCTATATATGCGAGATGCACAGAGGGATATTTGCACTCTGGCATCAAGAGTAAGTGCGATGTCCATATCTGCCAGAAGATGTTTATGGACACGACAGTGGTCAGGTGATGCAGATTCCAAACGGCACATGGAAGTATTGCCGTATAAAGGGGAGGAGTTATTTGGGGTCGGTCCATCGGACCTGGTGGCCACGTCAACAGCTGGAAAATCCACCTTTTTTACCCCAAGTCACATCTCAGCAGAAAAAGACACAGTCTTTTCAGCCTCAGTCCTTTCGTCCCTATAAGAGTCATATTTGCCCAGGGATAGAGGAAAGGGAAGAAGACTGCAGCAGGCAGCCCATTCCCAGGAACAGAAGCCTTCCACCGCTTCTGCCAAGCTCTCAGCATGACGCTGGGACCGTACAGGACCCCTGGATCCTACAAGTAGTATCCCAGGGGTACAGATTGGAATGTCGAAACGTTTCCCCCTCGCAGGCTCCTGAAGTCTGCTTTACCAAGGTATCCCTCCGACAAGGAGGCAGTATGGGAAAAAATTCACAAGCTGTATTCCCAGCAGGTGATAATCAAATGACCCCTCCTACAACAAGGAAAGGGGTATTATTCCACACTATATTGTGGTACTGAAGCCAGAAGGCTAGGTGAGACCTATTCTAAATCTAAAAAAATTTGAACACTTACAAAGGTTCAAATCAAGATGGAGTCACTCAGAGCAGTGATAACGAACCAGGAAGAAGGGGACTATATAGTGTCCCGGGACATCAGGGATGCTTACCTCCATGTCCCAAATTTGCCCTTCTCACTAAGGGTACCTCAGGTTCGTGGTATAGAACTGTCACTATCAGTTTCAGACGCTGCCGTTTGGATTGTCCACGGCACCCCGGGTCTTTACCAAGGTAATGGCCGAAATGATGATTCTTCTTCGAAGAAAAGGCGTCTTAATTACCCCTTACTTGGACGATCTCCTGATAAGGGCAAAGTCCAGGGAACAGTTGGAGGTCGGAGTAGCACTATCTCGGATACTGCTACAACAGCACGGATGGATTCTAAATATTCCAAAATCACAGCTGATCCTGACGACACGTCTGCTGTGCCTAGGGATGATTCTGGACACAGTCCAGAAAAAGGTGTTTCTCCCGGAAGAGAAAGCCAGGGAGTTATCCGAGCTAGTCAAGAACCTCCTAAAACCAGGAAAAGTGTCAGTGCATCATTGCACAAGGGTCCTGGTAAAAATGGTGGCTTCCTACGAAGCAATTCCATTCGGCAGATTTCACGCAAGAACTTTTCAGTGGGATCTGCTGGACAAATGGTCCGGATCGCATCTTCAGATGCATCAGCGGATAACCCTATATCCAAGGACAAGGGTGTCTCTCCTGTGGTGGTTACAGAGTGCTCATCTTCTAGAGGGCCGCAGATTCGGCATTCAGGATTGGATGCTGGTGACCACGGAGGCCAGCCCGAGAGGCTGGGGAGCAGTCACACAAGGAAAAAATTTCCAGGGAGTGTGATCAAGTCTGGAGACTTTTCTCCACATAAATATACTGGAGCTAAGGGTAAATTTATAATGCTCTAAGCTTAGCAAGACCTCTGCTTCAAGGTCAGCCGGTATTGATCCAGTGGGAAAAACATCACGGCAGTCGCCCACGTAAACAGACAGGGCGGCACAAGAAGCAGGAGGGCAATGGCAAAAACTGCAAGGACTTTTCGCTGGGCGGAAAATCATGTGATAGCACTGTCAGCAGTGTTTCACTCCGGGAGTGGAAACTGGGAAGCAGACTTCCTCAGCAGGCACGACCTCCACCCGGGAGAGTGGAAACTTCATCGGGAAGTTTTTCCACATGATTGTGAACCGTTGGGAAATACCAAAGGTGGACATGATGGCGTCCCGTCTGAACAAAAAACGGGACAGGTATTGCGCCAGGTCAAGAGACCCTCAGGCAATAGCTGTGGACGTTCTGGTAACACCGTGGGTGTACCAGTCGGTGTATTTGTTCCCTCCTCTGCTTCTCATACCTAAGGTACTGAGAATTATAAGACGTAGAGGAGTAAGAACTATACTCATGGCTCCGGATTGGCCAAGAAGGACTTGGTACCCGGAACTTGAAGAGATGCTAACAGAGGACTTATGGCATCTGCCGCTAAGAAGGGACTTGCTTCAGCAAGTACCATGTCTGTTCCAAAACTTACCGCAGCTGCGTTTGACGGCATGGCGGTGGAACGCCGGATCCTAAGGGAAAAAGGCATTCCGGAAGAGGTCATTCCTACCCTGGTCAAAGCCAGGAAGGAGGTGACCGCACAACATTATCACCACATGTGGCGAAAATATGTTGTGTGGTGTGAGGCCAGGAAGGCCCCACGAAGAAATTTCAACTCGGTCGATTCCTGCATTTCCTGCAAACAGGAGTGTCTATGGGCCTCAAATTGGGGCCCATTAAGGTTCAAATTTCGGCCCTGTCGATTTTCTTCCAGAAAGAATTAGCTTCAGTTCCTGAAGTCCAGAAGTTTGTCAAGGGAGTATTGCATATACAACCCCCTTTTGTGCCTCCAGTGGCACTGTGGGATCTCAACGTAGTTCTGGGATTCCTCAAATCACATTGGTTTAAAACCAGTCAAATCTGTGGATTTGAAGCATCTCACATGAAAAGTGACCATGCTCTTGGCCCTGGCCTGGGCCAGGCGAGTGTCAAATTGGTGGGTTTTTTCTCAAAAAAGCCCATATCTGTTTGTCCATTCGGACAGGGCAGAGCTGCGGACTCGTCCCCAGTTCTCTCCCTAAGGTGGTGTCAGTGTTTCACCTGAACCAGCTTATTGTGGTGCCTTGCGCCTACTAGGGACCTGGAGGACTCCAAGTTGCTGGATGTTGTCAGGGCCCTGAAAGTATAGGTTCCAGGACGGCTGGAGTCAGGAAAACTGACTTGCTGTTATCCTGTATGCACCCAACAAACTGGGTGCTCTTGCTTCTAAGCAGACTATTGCTAGTTGGATGTGTAATACAATTCAGCTTGCACATTCTGTGGCAGGCCTGCCACAGCCAAAATATGTAAATGCCCATTCCACAAGGAAGGTGGGCTCATCTTGGGCGGCTGCCCGAGGGGTCTCGGCTTTACAACTTTGCCGAGCGGCTATTTAGTCAGGGGCAAACACGTTTGTAAAATCCTACAAATTTGATACCCTGGCTAAGGAGGACCTGGAGTTCTCTCATTCGGTGCTGCAGAGTCATCCGCACTCTCCCGCCCGTTTGGGAGCTTTGGTATAATCCCCATGGTCCTTTCAGGAACCCCAGCATCCACTAGGACGATAGAGAAAATAAGAATTTACTTACCGATAATTCTATTTCTCGGAGTCCGTAGTGGATGCTGGGCGCCCATCCCAAGTGCGGATTATCTGCATTACTTGTACATAGTTACAAAAATCGGGTTATTATTGTTGTGAGCCATCTTTTCAGAGGCTCCGCTGTTATCATACTGTTAACTGGGTTCAGATCACAGGTTGTACAGTGTGATTGGTGTGGCTGGTATGAGTCTTACCCGGGATTCAAAATCCTTCCTTATTGTGTACGCTCGTCCGGGCACAGTATCCTAACTGAGGCTTGGAGGAGGGTCATAGGGGGAGGAGCCAGTGCACACCACCTGATCCTAAAGCTTTACTTTTTGTGCCCTGTCTCCTGCGGAGCCGCTATTCCCCATGGTCCTTTCAGGAACCCCAGCATCCACTACGGACTCCGAGAAATAGAATTATCGGTAAGTAAATTCTTATTTTTTTCCCTCACAGTTCTACACACAATACCCCATAATGACAACGTGAAAAAAAGTTTTGAGATTTTTGCAAATTTATTAAGAATAAAAAAAAACTAAGAAATCACATGTACGCAAGTATTCACAGCCTTTGCTCAATACTTTGTTAATGCACTTATGGCATCAAGTACAGCCTCAAGCCTTTTAGAATATGATGCCACAAGCTCTGCACACCTATCTTTGGGCAGTTTCGCCCATTCCTCTTTGCAGCACCTCTCAAGCTCCATCAGGTTGAATGGGAAGCGTCTGTGCACAGCCATTTTCAGATCTCTCCAGAGATGTTCAATCAGATTCAAGTCTGGGCTCTGGCTGGGCCACTCAAGGACATTCAGAGTTGTCCTGAAGCCACTCCTTTGATATCTCGGATGTGTGCTTAGGGTCGTTGTCCTGCTGAAAGATGAACAGTCACCCCAGTATGAAGTCAAGAGCGCTCTGGAGCAGGTTTTCATCCAGGATGACTCTGTACATTGCTGCATTCATCTTTCCCTCTATCCTGACTAGTCTTCCAGTTCCTGCCGCTGAAAAACATCCCCACAGCATGATGCCCCCACCACCATGCTTCACTGTAGGGAAGGTATTGGCCTGGTGATGAGCGGTGCCTGGTTTCCGTCAAACAGGACGCCTAGCATTCACGCCAAAGAGTTCAATCTTTGTCTCATTAGATCAGAGATTTTTGTTTCTCATGGTCTGAGAGTCCTTCAGGTGCATTTTGGAAAACTCCAGGCAGACTGCCATGTGCTTTTTACTAAGGAGTGGCTTCCGTCTGGCCACTCTACCATACAGGCCTGATTGGTGGATTGCTGCAGAGATGGTTGTCCTTCTGGAAGGTGCTCCTCTCTCCACAGAGGAAATCTGTATACAGAGTGACTATCGGGTTCTTGGACACCTCCCTGACTAGGGCCCTTCTCCCCCGATCACTCAGTTTAGACCGCCGGCTCTAGGAAGAGTCCTGGTAGTTCCGAACTTCTTCCATTTACGGATGATTGAGGCCACTGTGCTCATTGGGACCTTCAAAGCAGCAGATATTTTTCTGTACCCTTCCCCAAATTTGCGCCTCGAGACAATCCTGTCTCGGAGGTCTACAGACAATTCCTTTGACTTTATGCTTGGTTTGTGCTCAAACATGCACGGTCAAGTGTGGGACCTTATATAGACAGGTATGTGCCTTTCCAAATCATGGGGGTCATTCAGACCTGATAGCATGCTAGGTTTTTTCACTGCGCTGCGATCAGGTCAGTATGCACCACAATGCGCAGGCGTGCCGTACTGCTACAAAGCGGATCATTGCTGGGCGATGGTTTGTAGGAAGAAACCATTTGCACAGCCGATTGCAAGGAGATTGACAGGAAGAAGGCGTTTGTGGGTGTAAACTGACTGTTTTCTGGGAGTGTTTGGAAAAATGCAGGCGTGTCCAAGCGTTTGCAGGGCGGGTGTCTGATGTCAATTCTGGGACTGGACAGGCTGAAGTGATTGCAAGGGCTGAGTAAGTTCAGAGCTACTCAAACTGCACAAAATGTTTTTGCACAGCTCGGCAGCACATGCGATCGCACGCTTGAAAGGCTAAAATACACTCCCCTGTGGGCGGCGACTAAACAGCTAGCGAGCAATCAACTCAGAATGACCCCCCATGTCCAATCTACTGAATTTACCACAGGTGGACTCCAATTAAGCTGTAGGGTGATCAGTGGAAACATGATGCAATTGAGCTCAAACTTGAGCTTCATGGCAAAGGCTGTGAATACTTATGTACATGTGATTTTTTAGTTTTTTATTTAATACATTTGCAAAAATCTAAAAAACACAAACTTATC
Source organism: Pseudophryne corroboree (assembly GCF_028390025.1). Taxonomy (NCBI): domain Eukaryota; kingdom Metazoa; phylum Chordata; class Amphibia; order Anura; family Myobatrachidae; genus Pseudophryne; species Pseudophryne corroboree. Next base: position 99,680,872 of record NC_086451.1, on the reverse strand, counting down.
ACATTGTCATTATGGTATTGTGTGTAGAATTTTGAGGGAAAAATATACATTATGGTAAGAACTTACCGTTGATAACGGTATTTCTCCTATGTCCACAGGATAACATTGGGATATGATGGAGCGACAACAGATTGGCACCAAATGATCACAAGCTTTCTGGCCTCCCAGTATGCAATGGGCTCGTCCATATTATCCCGCCCACCGACTCAGTCAAATCAGTTGTTTCCAAAGCATTTAGGCAGGAGCATTATGTAGAACCCTATTCAGGTGAGAACACACATGCACACCCTTCCATGCAAGAGGGAAGAGGTTAGCGCAGTGGTTTCCAAACTTTTCTGAATCACGGCACCCTAGAATATCTGAATTTTTTTCACGGCACCCCTAGGCCAAAAATTTCTTATTGAGAAATTTAGAAAGAAATATTACATTAAGTAGATCGCGTTTATATGTCATCCTTAGGGTCAGTTGTGTGGTGAAGGACAAGATTTGCTTCTGTTTGGCCACATATTTTGTGACTGGCAGCCACCAGCACTGGTTTTGCCTATTATATTGACCATGAATAATTTGAATTGGTCCTGGACGCCCAACCCAGGGCACCCCTGGAAGTGTCCCGAGGCACCCCAGGGAGCCATGGCACACAGTTTGGGAACCTCTGGGTTAGAGAGTATAAAGATTCTCAAATCAGGTGGGTCAGGGTGGGATCCCTGTGAAAACCTGTGGACATAGGAGAAATACCGTTATCAACGGTAAGTTCTTACCATAACGTATATTTCTCCGGCAGGGTCCACAGGTTATCCACAGGATAACATTGGGACTTCCCAAAGCAATTTTTAGTAGTGGGGACGCTCCTGATTAGACAGGAGAACCTTTCGCCCGAATTCAGCATCATGAGAGGCAAAGGTATCCAAGGCATAATGTCTAATGAATGTGTTAACGGAAGACCATGTGGCTGCCTTACATTTCTGTTCTGCTGAAGCACCATGTGGTGCTGCCCATGAAGGACCTACCTTACGTGTACAGTGAGCAGAGGCATTAGCCGGAACAGGGAGATCAGCTCGAGAGTATGCTTCTGAAATAGTCATTCGAAGCAATCTTGCTAGCGTCTGTTTAGAAGCAGGCCATCCCCTCTTGTGAAATCCGTAGAGAATGGAGAGAGAATCTGTCTTTCGGATGGCACTGGTACGATCTACATAGATTCTTAATGACCGGACTAAGTCCAGCAACACTTCTCCCGCAGAAAGTCCCGATACCTGAAAAGCCGGGACTACAATTTCTTCGTTAAGGTGAAACTTAGATACCTCCTTAGGAAGATAACCAGACCTAGTTCTGAGAACTGCTTTATCTGGATAAAAAAAAAAAAAAAAACAGAAAAGGAGATTTACACGACAGTGCTCCTAAATCGGATACTCTTCTAGCTAATGTCAGTCAGTAGAAAGAGCACTTTAGCTGTCAACCATTTAAGATCCACTTTAAGTGGTTCAAACGGAGCCCCTTGAAGGGCTTTGAGGACCAGACTTAAATCCCAAGGTACTGCAGGAGGAACAAAAGGTGGTTGAATGCGCAGCATTCCCTGGAAAAAAAGTACGCACATCCCGTAAAGTGGCAATTTTCTTTTGAAACCATACAGTCAATGCTAAAACTTGCTCTCAAGGAAGCCACCTTCAAACCCTTATCCATTCCTGCCTGAAGGAAATCTAAGATTCTGGATCCATACTTCTCTCACTGCACCAATGAATATAGGCTTGAAATATTCGGTGATAAATGCGAGCAGAGGAGGGTTTCCTTGCTCTGAGCATTGTTTGAATTACCGGTTGTGAAAAACCTCTTGACTTTAGGATAGACGTTTCAACAGCCACGCTGTCAAAGACAACCGATCCAGGTGCCTGTGATAACAAGGACCCTGCATTAGTAGATCTGGATGTTGAGGGAGCAGAATTGGAGCATCCATCAACATCCTCTGCAGATCTATGTACCAATGCCTTCTGGGCCAAGCTGGAGCTATTAGAATCACGGCACCCCTTGCTTGCTTTATTTTCCTTACCACCCTGGTTATCAGGGAGATTGGAGGAAAAATGCCAGATGAAATTCCCATTTCACTGACAGTGCGTCCACAAGGATCGCTCCGGGGTCTTTTGTTCTTAACCCATATGCCGGAACTTTGTTGTTCAGGCTGGATGACATGAGATCTCTCTCTGGCAACCTCCACTTGTCTACTAGAGTCTGAAATACTTCCGGGTGTAGAGCCCATTCGGTTGCGCGAATGGTGTGTCGACTTCGAAAGTCCGCTTCCCAGTTTTGGACTCCTGGAATGAACACTGCGGACAATGCTGGAAGATGAAGTTCTGCCCACTTTTTAGTATGTGACTTAACTCCTTCAATGCTCTTTGGCTGCGAGTTCCTCCCTGATGGTTGAGGTACGCTACTGCCGTTGCACTGTTCGAGCGGATCTGGACTGGTTTTCCTTGCAGAATGTCCATTGCCTGAATCAGTGCCATGTATATGGACCGGAGTTACTAAAGATTTATTGGCAGGCAACTTTCTTCTGTGGTCCATTGTCCCTGGAACCACAATTTTCCAGACACTGCTCCCCAGCCCTGAAGACTGGCATCAGTTGTCAGGATCTCCCAATCGGATATCCAAAAGGGTCTCCCCTTGTCTAGATGGGATGTCTGTAGCCACCAGGCTAAGGACCTTTTTACCTTTACTGTAAGTACCATCATTTGCTTCTTTATTGTCTGATGTACTCCATTCCATCTGGTCAGAATCAGATGTTGCAAAGGTCTTGAGTGGAACTGTGCATATTCCCCCCCCCCGGTCAAAATATTTTCTGCAGACTTGAATCCAAAACAGCCCCTAAGTGAATCATCGGTTGTGACGGAATCAGAGACGACTTTACCCAATTTATGAGCCATCCCTGTTTCTGTAGACAAGGTATTGTCTGCTGGAGATGGCTCAAGAGCAATTCCTGGGATTGTGCCAGGATTAAAAGATAGTCGAGGTATGGAAAAATCCTTATCCCCTGTTTGCGGAGATAAAGGTGCCATAACCACCATGATCTTGGTAAATACTCTGGGGGCTGTAGCTAACACAAGGGGCAATGCCTGGAATTGAAAATGTTGTTGGAGGATAGCGAACCTGAGGTAACACTGATGGGACAATGCTATTGGCACATGCAGGTAAGAATCCTGTATATCCAGAGATACCATGCAATCTCCTGGTTTCATGGCCAAAACTATATAGCGTAAAGTTTCCATGTGGAACCTTGTATTTGTTTAACATTTTGAGATCGAGAATGGGCCGAAATGACCCATTTGGTTTCTGGTCCAAAAATAGGTTGGAGTAAAACCCCTGCCCCCATTGTGCCAGGGGTACTGGAATAATTACCCCTGACTGAAGCAATTTCTGCACTGCTTCTTGCAGTGCTCTGGCCTTCGTCTCTATACGAGACGGGCTGGTACAAAAAAACCTTCAAGGAGGCTGCTTCTTGAAAGGGACAACATAACCCAGAGATACCACTTCTTGCACCCAAGCGTCTGTTGTCGACTGCTGCCATATGTGTGCAAACTGAAGACGGCGCCCTACCTTGGAGTCCCAAGTGGAGGCCCGCACCATCAGGCTGATGGTTTCTGTACCTCTAGTGGCCCATTGCTTCTTTGCTTTACCAGACTTATTGTACTGGGTTTGCTTTGATTCATTTTTACCTTTTGTTTTACCTTGCCACCGAAATCCTGAGCCTTTAGGCTTAGGGTTATAACTGGTAGGAATCCTGACCTTCTTGGATTCAGCTTCTGACTCCAGAATATCTGTTAGTTCCTTACCAAAAAAATGTTCCCAACAAAAGGCATAAGCTTCCAGAACCTTTTTGGATTCTGAATCAGCTTTCCATGTACGTAGCCAAATTGCTCTGCGGGCAGCTACTGTTAAGGCTGATGCTTTAGAAGCAATTGTACCCATATCCATTGCTGCTTCCTCTAGGAGTAGCGCAGCCTATTTCATATGGGCTAAATGTGACTCCTGCTCCCTAGTAGGTGCTGAGAGCATTTTCCAGTTCTTCAGCCCATTCCACTACCTCTTTTGCCATCCAGGCTGGGGCCATAGCTGAACTTATGACTGCCCCTGACAGAGAAAATATGTTTTTCAAAAAACCATCAACTCTGTCTGACATTTAATGACGTAGATGGCAAAGGCAAAATAGATTTTCGCACTAATCGAATGACGTGCGTATCTACCTTAGGAGGCACTTCTCTTTTTAAACAGTCCCCAGTTGGAAAAGGGTAGTAAGAATCCCATTTTTGGGGAATTATGTATTACTTATTGGGCGTAGCCCAAGGTTCTTCCATAATTTCGGTCAGTTCTTCTGACACTGGAAACTCATCCCTAACTGTTTTGGGACATTTAAACACAGGTGCCTTAGGTTTAATTATTGGCTCAGCTGAATCCTCTAGAGACAGAATAGCCTTCATTGCTCCAATTAACTCAGCTATGTCCTCTGAGCTGAAGCCCTCCATTTGTTCTTCATATGGTGAAGTAGAGTATATGGAGTCATCATCTGTTGTATCATCCGGTGTAGCCTGTGAATTTGATGATATATTTACCCTTGGTTTATCAGCTTGTTGATTAGTAGAAGCTGTAGGGACTATACCATAAGATAGGAACTGCATGTATGGGTTAAAAGTGTACCCTACTCCTGAGGGTGAAGCTGCAGGGACCAACCTGTCAGCTATACTGGATAAAGTTTGTGCACACACGGCCCAAGGTGGATCTACTTGTCGTTGAACAGGGATCTGCCTTGCAATCTGCTGAAACACAAAACAATTTGCACGTAACCCATCGTGTGCCAGTTTGTGTTGATAACCCCACCTTGCAGGATAAACATGTTATGAGTGTTGGTGTTACTGTTAATGTAACCTCGTCACCTTTGCCGCTCAGACATGATAAACAATCAGCTTTTTCACAGTATACTACACAATTTGTGACTGAAAATACTTTACATGTATAAAAGTGATATCAATCTAACCCCAACCCAAGCACCAGCATTGAGGTTCAGAAGAAAACACTGGCAAACATATATAAAGTCAGCAATCACACTAGCAGTCAGTTACATGTTATATATTAGTCATATGAGCATATCATAAACTACGAACACATTTCAAGTATGTAGGAGTACATCTACGGTATTCTGTTCTATACAGTTATCTTAATGTATTCAGACGCAATTGCAGAGAAAGCCACAGTATTGTACATCAACTCATATGCAATAGGCACTAAACTTAACTATTCGAACTGACAAAACATAGCTAGAAATTTAGTGCTGTATAACCCTAACTCTGTAGAGTGGGATACAGGGAGACTCACCCCACTTCCAGAATCGATCAATACGTTAGCAAACGCTGAGTGGATCCAGAAGCTACTGGTGTACACTGCCGCTCCGGTATTTTTAGTGGACACAGACGCTCAGTGAACGTTCGTGCATGCAGATGCTCATGTCTGCGACCTGGTCTCTAGCAGTAAACTTTAGTGTATACAGACGCAGCAGTCTATGCTGCGACAGAGTCCCCTCGTGGTAGCGTCTGAAACGGAAGTGAGGCAATCAGTTCATGGCGGGAGACGCACGGTAACTGGTCATGAACTGGGGGGGAAGAAGCGACCAGGAGAGCGTCTGACTGCCCACCGCTGACAACCCTAGGGATCGCAACCTCAAACTAATCCTGGCGCCTACTGATCCCTAAGGCCTAGCGCTGGAGCACCCGTGGTGGCAGCGCGTCAGCTGTTTGGTAGTCTCCTCCCAAACAGTGCGGCTGTGTCCGTATTCCCCTTCTAAGCGGAACCGATACCTTACCTTCTCCCCGTGCTCCGGCCACAGCCGTTGATAGCAGTATTTCTCCTAAGTCCACAGGTTCCACAGGGATCCCACCCTGACGCACCTGATTTGAGGATCTTGCTACTCACTAACGTCTTCCTTCTTGTACGGAAGGGTGTGCATGTGTGTTCTTCTCGCCTGATTAGGGCTCTACATGATGCTCCTGCCTAGATGCTTTGGAATCCAACTGATTTGCCCGAGCCAGTGGGCGGGGATATATGGACTGGCCCGTTGCATCCTGGGAGGCCTGAAAGCTTGTGATCGTTTGGTGCCAATCTGCTGTCGCTCTATCATATCCCATTGTTATCCTGTGGAACCTGTGCACTTAGGAGTTATTACCATAACGTATATTTTAACGAATCTAACCATACTGGTTCAGATCCACTAGCCTGAGAATGTGTACCATCCTAAATACATGGCAGTGATCCCCCAGATTGAGAAAAACACTGCTGTGCATGATACACACTCCTTAGACATAGATGTGAAAGAACACACACTGGAAATAGGTTAAAAAAACAACGGTGAATCCACACAGAGCACTCCCTCCTAGGGAGACACAGAGTATAATAGAGCCAGCTACACAGCGCCTCTATAGCTAAACAAGTTTATCTGGGTCGCAAATCAAGTAACCTTAATAGGGCTTAGTAAACCAAATATTGCTCCCCCGTCCCTGCTATGACCCCCTGGTACCACTGTGGTGTTCTGAAGTCCTTGTGGAGGAGCTGCGCTTCACTTTCAATCTACCAGTGTATAGCTGCAGAGGGAAAATGGCACTGGTGAGCTGTTGGATCCGCTCAGAGTGAAGCCCCGTCCCCTTAATAGTGCGCGATCTTCCCGGATTTTTTATACTGGCTGAGGTCATTATTCTGTGCTACAGTGGGTTAAAACTGATGTAGTGCACTGCCAGTATGGGTATCAGTAGTGGCTTCAGGTCGCCCTTTACAGCGGTCACTATAATGTCTCTGAAGCCTGTAGCGCAGCCTGCATATCAGTGCTGCGCTCCTACCCTTGTGCCGCCATTACAGCTGGCGACCAGCTAACCGGGATGCCGGCCACCTACTCACCACTCTGACTCTTGGCTCTGTTAAAGGCGGCGGAGTGCCGCGGGTCTGTACGCATGCCGTGGTGGGGCTTGCAAATAGGACCCTCAGGAGCTCAGTGTCCTGTCAGCGAGGAACAGGATCATTAACCCTAGGGAGGTTGGGCCGCTTTCTAAACTGATTCTGGTAGGAGGAGATTTGGGGGTGCTCATAGATAATATGCTTAATAGCAGTACACAATGTCAAATTGCAGCAAATAAGGCAAGTAAAGTGCTTGCGTGAATTAAACGGGGCATTGAGACAAGGGACGAGGCTGTAATCCTGCCACTGTACAAATCATTGGTACGTCCGCACCTGGAATATTGCGTTCACTTCTGGGCACCATATTATTAAAAAAACAAAAAACAAACTAGAAAGAAAGAGTTCAAAGAAGAGCTACTAAGTTGATTAAAGGGTTAGAGACACTGGAGTACAAGGATAGGCTTCATTTTACCCTTTTTCACTAGCTCAAAAAAACCCGGGTTTTTGCACGGGGCGGGCATCTACCCGGGTATTTTGCTAGTGGAAACAGCTCCCTCTGAAAATTCCCGGGTCAAGTGACCCGGGTAGCTACCTGGGTTGGACCCGGGAGTGAATCTGGTAAGGGTGTAGTGTAAATGGGTTACCCAGGTCATCCGACCCGGGACCCGTTTACAGCATGTCAGAGCGCATTCATCCCTGACCACAGTGTCCCTCGGGCAGTCAGGAAGTTGGGGCGACAGCACATGCTGTCAGTGCTGCTGTCTGTCCTGCTATGGAGACCGCAGTGCTGGACGGGAAAGCATGTGCCGGAGGCTGGGGGCAGCCCAGCAGCTTCCTGAGTGCTGGGCTTGCCCCCCGTATGACAGAGGGTAGCATCGCATTGGGGGTGTGGCCTAACATGACCGGGACCACCGGGCCATGCCCCAGGGGTCCCGATCTGCCGGTTTTCCCAGAGCTTGGAGATGATGTCTTCTCCAAGCACCGGGCAGAAGACAGTGCACCCAGGTGCAGTGTAAACGGTGCCAACCCAGGATATTCCCGGGTCGGCGCCGTTGTGGCAAAGGGGTCCGTCTCGGGTCTGACCTGGCTTGGAACAGTGTTACAAATCCCAGGTCAGACCAGAGACTTCTAGTGGAAAAGGGGTATAAGTTAAATATGTGCACACTAGAAAAGAGGCGACTAAGAGGAGACATTATTAATATCTTCAAATATGTAAAGGGTCATTACTAGGAGCTAGCAGCGGATTTGTTTATTAAAAGAACTCTGTATAGGACGCGTGGCCACTCTGAGGCTAGAGGAGAGAAAATTTTGAACACAGCGTAGGAAAGTGTTCTTCATGGTAAGGGCAATAAAAGATTTGGAACTCGCTGCCGGAGAAAGTAATAATGGCAGATTCTGTAAATGCATTTAAAAACTGATTGAGCAAATTTCTAACTGGAAAATATATCCAGGGCTATAGCATTTAACATACTGACATTAAATTATCTGGGAGTGGTAAGACTCATAGCAGCCAATTGGTACTAAACCATTACTCCAGCAGGCGCATTATAATATGAATAGATTAACACAGAATACAGGTTGAACCCGATGGGCATTTTGCCTCTTTTCAACCTCACTGACTATGTAACTATGATTGAAGCTAGGCAGCGTGACAACTTGTCAGGTAAGTTATGCAAAGGAAGGGGGGGGGGGGGGGGTTTCCCAAGGGGAGGGACGATTTGCAAAAGAGGGGGGGGGGGGGGAATCTGCACAGAGAGTGATATCCAGGGGTTAAAGTGAACTGGAACGGGGCAGAACTGCGTTCCATCAGTTCCACTTGAAGACGGAATGCAGTTCCGCCTCACCTCACCCGATGTATGCCAAGTGCCGCAGGGACATGCCAAGAGCCCGCTGAGACTTACCAGCGGGCGCCCGTCTCTCTCTCCACAGCGGAAGCCGGCAGCAGGAGCTCACTACTGAGCTCCGGCTTCCGGTTCGGTCAGTGTGCGCTATGGGAGAGATGTGACGTCTCTCTCAGTGCCGGGAAGCGGACGCCAGGAGGATCACAGTGGTCAGACATGGGAGCAGAGCTTGGCAAGTATGGTGGTTGTTTTTTAAACATATGTGTGGACTATTAGCAGCACGTCTACTGGGGGCAAGCTACATGGGTCATAACTGCAATTGGCTAGCCACTTCTGGGAAGCCAATTGTTTCTGAAAGAAAATGGACAAGGCGGAAATCTGGACTTTCATGGAGCCCAGAAGTAGGCCCACATCCACACCTGCCTGCAGAAAAAAGCAGGAAACGTCCCAGGTGAAAATCCACCGCAGAATAAGTTCTGCTCTCACGCCAAGAGACGCATTTCTTCCTAATACAGTGGTAATGTTTAGAGGTTACCCCCTTCCTGGCTTGGATCATAGTCGAGATAACGGTTAGGGATCCCACTTCTGGCTAGAATCAGCCGTTCAACTTCCATGCCGTAAGTCCTGATAGATGAACGGGCCCTGTTGCAGAAGATCCTCGCAAAGAAGTAGAGGCCACAGATCTTTGAGGAGCATCTCCAGAAGGTCCGTGTACCAGGCCCTTCTTGGCCAGTCCGGAGCAATGAGTATTACTTGAACCTTTTCCTTTTTATTCTTTTGAGAATTCTTGGGATCAGAGGAAGTGGAGGAAACACGTACACCATCTGATAGACCCATGGAGTCGTCAGAGCGTATCAAGCACCTAAACACTTCCAGGTGAAGGCCCCACTCCTCCGGGTGCAGGTCATGTATGCTGAGGAAGTCTGCTTTCGGAATGAAGACCGCTGACAATGCCAGAGCGTTTTTTTCTGCCCAGAGGAGAACACTCGACACCTCTGACATTGCTGTTCTGCTTTTTGTTCCACCTGTCGGTTTACGTACGTCACTGCTGTTACATTGTCCGAGTGGACTTGAATGGCCCGATTCTGAAGATAAGAGGCCTGCAGAAAGGCGTTGTATATGGCGCCGAGTTCCAGAATGTTGATTGGAAGGACAACTTCCTGACTGGACCATCTTCCTTGAAACTGCACCCCCTGGGTGACTGCTCCCCAACCTCGGAGGCTTGCGTCCGTGGTTAACAGGATCCAGTCCTGAATTCCGAACCTCCAACAAGGTGTGAGGTCTGTAGTCACCACAGAAGGGAGACCCTGGCTTTTGGTGAAAGATAAATCCTCTGGTGCATGTGAAGATGTGATCTGGACCATTTGTCCAACAGATCGAGCTGTAAGGGTCTTGCGTGAAACCTTCCATATTGAAGCGCCTCATAAGAGGCCTCCATTTTCCCAAGGAGGCAAATGCATACATGCACAGATATCAGGGTTGGCTTCAGGACATCCCGAATAATTGGATTACAAATGCCTTTTCCAAAGGAAGGAACACTTTCTGCGACTCCGTATCCAGTATCATTCCCAGGAATGGGAGCCTCCGAATTGGCTCTAGGTGAGATTTCGTAAGGTTCAGAATCCACCCGTGATCCTGCAGAAGCTTGGTTGAGAGGCCAATGCTGTACAGCAACCTCTCCCTCAATGGCACCTTTATCAGAAGATCGTCCAGGTACAGAATTATGTTCACTCCCTGCTTGCGGAGTATAAACATCATCTCTGCCATCACTTTAGTGAACACTCTCGGTGCCGTGGAGAGAGCAAATGGCAGGGACTGGAACTGGTAATGGCAGGGACTGGAACTGGTAGTGACAGTCCTGAAGTGCAAAACGTAGATAAGCCTGGTGAGATGGCCAGATTGGAATGTGAAAGTACACATCCTTGATATCCAGAGACACAAGGAATTCCCCTTCTTCCAGATTTGTGATCACTGCTCTCAGAGACTCCATCTTGAACTTGAACACTCTTAAGAACGGGTTCAAGGACTTGAGGTTCAGAACTGGACGTACCTGTTTCGGTACTACAAACAAGTTGGTATAGTCCCCTTTGTTGTGTAGATGAGGTGGAACTGGAACAATGACTGGAGTCTGGACCAGTTTTTGGATGGCCTTCTGTAAAGTTACACTTGCCTCTTGTGAAGCTGGCAAACCCGATTTGAAGAATCTGTGAGGTGGGAGCTCTTGGAACTCCAGTCTGTAGCCCTGGGAATTAAGATCTATTACCCAGGGATCCCGGCACGAACTTGACCAGATGTGACTGAAGAATTGTAGACGGGCTCCCACCTGACAGACCTCCAGGCCTTGCGGTTCACAGTCATGCTGAAGGCTTTGAGGAAGCAGAGCCTGATCTCTGTTCCTGAGCACCTGCAGTTGCTTGTTTGCATGGTTTACCTCTTGCACCTCTGGAGGCTGTAGAAGCACCTCTGGATTTTCCCTTAAACTTGGCTGTCCGAAAGGACTGTAAATTTGAAGCTGAATAAGCTTTCTTGGCTGGTGGAGCTGCGGAAGGAAGATACGTAGACTTCCCCACAGTAGCTTTGGAGATCCATTTGTCTAGTTAGTCTCCAAACAAGGTCTCTCCTGTGAATGGCAGGCCTTCCACGCCTTTCCTGGAGTCTGCATCAGCAGTCCACTGGCGTAGCCACAAGCCCCTGCGTGCTGACACTGCCATAGCGGTGGTGCGTGCATTAAGCAAACCAATCTCTTTTATGGCTTCCACCATAAAGTTCGCAGAGTCCTGTATATGCTGCAGGAGTAAGACAACATCCCCTAGATAAGGAATCTAACCCCTCATTTAGGTTACCTGACCATTTAGCAATGGCTTTTGTGATACACGCACATGCAATAGTAGGTCTTCGAGCCACCCCAGCAGCTGTGTACAATGATTTACAAATTGCTCTTGTACCCTGCGCTCTACTGTTATGGGTATATGTGATGGCAGCAGATTTGCAAATGAGGCTAAACCCACAGCCTCACAAGTAATAATTAACAGAAGAAAGGGGTTTTGCAATTGCGCCTGAAGGTAGATCGATTCACAATGTATGGTATATTAACCTTCGTCTATAAATGGACTATATAAATGTGTGCTATACCAATTTGCATCTACAAATAATGTATATATCTCCACAAAAGAAGAAGAAAAAAAGAAAAATGTATTAGGTACAATGGGGTGGTCTTCTGTATGCCGGCGGTCGGGCTCCCGGCGCTCAGTATACCGGCGCCTGGAGCCCGACAGCCGGCATACCGACACTTATTTTCCCTCATGGGGGTCCACGACCCCCATAGAGGGAGAATAAAATAGTGTGGCGCGCGTAGCGCGCCACCGTGCCCGTAGCGTGGCGAGCGCAGCGAGCCCGCAAGGGGCTCATTTGCGCTCGCCACGCTGTCGGTAAGCCGGCGGTCGGGCTCCCGGCGCCGGGATGCTGGTCGCCGGGAGCCCGACCGCCGGCCAGCCGTAGTGAACCCGGTACAATGATACAGAATCTCTAGATATTAGAAGAAAATAATAAGAATTTACTTACCGATAATTCTATTTCTCGTAGTCCGTAGTGGATGCTGGGGACTCCGTCAGGACCATGGGGAATAGCGGGCTCCGCAGGAGACAGGGCACATCTAAAAAGCTTTTTAGGTCACATGGTGTGTACTGGCTCCTCCCCCTATGACCCTCCTCCAAGCCTCAGTTAGGTACTGTGCCCGGACGAGCGTACACAATAAGGAAGGATCTTGAATCCCGGGTAAGACTCATACCAGCCACACCAATCACACCGTACAACTTGTGATCTGAACCCAGTTAACAGTATGATAACAAAACGAAGTAGCCTCCGAAAAGATGGCTCACAACAATAGTAATAACCCGATTTTTGTAACAATAACTATGTACAAGCATTGCAGACAATCCGCACTTGGGATGGGCGCCCAGCATCCACTACGGACTACGAGAAATAGAATTATCGGTAAGTAAATTCTTATTTTCTCTAACGTCCTAGTGGATGCTGGGGACTCCGTCAGGACCATGGGGATTATACCAAAGCTCCCAAACGGGCGGGAGAGTGCGGATGACTCTGCAGCACCGAATGAGAGAACTCCAGGTCCTCCTTAGCCAGAGTATCAAAATTTGTAAAATTTTACAAACGTGTTCTCCCCTGACCACGTAGCTGCTCGGCAAAGTTGTAATGCCGAGACTCCTCGGGCAGCCGCCCAGGATGAGCCCACCTTCCTTGTGGAATGGGCATCTACATATTTTGTCTGTGGCAGGCCTGCCACAGAATGTGCAAGCTGAATTGTACTACAAATCCAGCGTGCAATAGACTGCTTAGAAGCATGAGCACCCAGCTTGTTGGGTGTATACAGTGTAAACAGCAAGTCAGACTTTCTGACTCCAGCCGTCCTAACTATATATATATATATATTATATATATATATATATATATATATATATATATATATATATATATATATATATATATATATATATATATATATATATATATATATATATTTTTTTTTTTTTAGGGCCCTGACCACGTCTAGTAACTTGGAGTCCTCCAAGTCCCTAGTAGCCGCAGGCACCACAAGAGGTTGTTTCAGGTGAAAACGCTGACACCCCTTCATGAAGAAACTGGAGACGAGTCCCAGTTCTGTCCTGTTCAAATGGAAAATTTTAATATGGGCTTTTGTAAGACAAAGCCGCCCATTCTGACAATCGCCTGGCCGAGGCCAGGGCTAACAACATGGTCACTTCCCATGTGAGATATTGGTCAACAGCATGGTCACTTTCCATGTGAGATATTTCAAATCCACAGATTTGAGCGGTTCAAACCAATATGATTTTAAGAAATCCCAACACTATGTTGAGATCTCACGGTGCCCCTAGGGGCACAAAAAAGCTGTATATGCAATACATCCTTTACAATCTGGACTTCAGGAACAGAAGTCAATTCTTTCTGGAAGAAAATCTACAGGGCCGAAATTTAAATGTTAATGAACCCCAATTTGAGGTCCAAAACACTCCTGTTTTCAGGAAGTGTAGAAATCGACCTAGTTGAATTTCCGTCGTGGAGCCTTCCTGGCCTCACCCACGCAACATATTTTCACCACATGTGGTGATGACGTTGTGCGGTCACCTCCTTCCTGGCTTTGACCAGGGTAGGTATGACCTCTTATGGAATGCCTTTTCCCCTCAGGATCCGGCATTCAACCGCCATGCCGTCAAACGCAGCCGCGGTAAGTCTTGGAATAGACATGGTACTTGCTGAATCAAGTCCCTTCTTAGCTCCCCAGGCCCTTAGTCCTCTGTGAGCATTTCTTGAAGTTCCGGGTACCAAGTCCCTCTTGGCCAATCCGGAGCCACTAGTATAGTTCATACTCCTCTATGTCTTATAATTCTCAATACCCTGGTTATGAGAAACAGAGGAGGGAACACATACACAGACTGGTACTCCCACGGTGTTACCAGAACATCCACAGCTATCGCCTGAAGGTCTCATGACCTGGCGGAATACCTGTCCCGTTTTTGTTCGGGCGGGACGCCATCATGTCCACCTTTGGTCTTTGCCAACGGTCCACAATCATGTTGAAAAACTTCCCTATGAAGTTTCCACTCTCCCGGGTGGAGGTCATGCCTGCTGAGGAAGTCTGCTTCCCAGTCGTCCACTCCCGGAAAGAACACTGCTGACAGTGCTATCACATGATTTTCCGCCTAGCGAAAAATCCTTGCAGTTTTCACTGCCCTCCTGCTTCTTGTGCCGCCCTTCTGTTTACGTGGGCGACTGCCGTGATGTTATCCCACTGGATCAATACCGGCTGACCTTGAAGCAGAGGTCTAGCTAAGTTTAGAGCATTATAAATTTGCTCTAAGCTTATTTATGCGGAGAGAATTCTCCAGACTTAATCACACTTCCCTGGAAATTTTTTCCCTGTGTTACTGTTCCCCAGCCTCTCAGGCTGGCCTCCGTGGTCACCGGCATCCAATCCTGAATGCCGAATCTGCGGCCCTCTAGAAGATGAGCACTCTGTAATCACCACAGGAGAGACACCCTTTTCCTTGGATATAGGGTTATCCGCTGATGCATCTGAGGATGCGATCCGGACCATTTGTCCAGCAGATCCCACTGAAGAGTTCTTGCGGGAAATCTGCCGAATGGAATTGCTTCGTAATAAGCCACCATTTTTACCAGGACTCTTGTGCAATGATGCACTGACACTTTTCCTGGTTTTAGGAGGATCCCGATTAGCTCGGATAACTCCCTGGTTTTCTCCACTGGGAGAAACACGTTTTTCTGGACTGTGTCCAGAATCTTCCCTAGGAACAGTAGACGTGTCGTCGGAAAAAGCTGCGATTTTGGAATATTTAGAATCCACTCGTGCTGTCGTAGAACTACTTGAGATAGTGCTACTCCGACCTCCAACTGTTCTCTGGACCTTGCCCTTATCAGGAAAGCGTCCATGTTTCTTTTAAGAAAAATCATCATTCCGGCCATTACCTTGGTAAAGACCCGGGGCGCCGTGGACCATCCAAACGGCAGCGTCTGAACTGATAGTGACAGTTCTGTACCAGGAACCTGAAGTACCCTTGGTGAGAAGGGCAAATTTGGACCTGTAGGTAAACGTCCCTGATATCCAGTGACATCATATCGTCCCCTTCTTCCTGGTTCGCTATCACTGCTCCGAGTGACTCCATCTTGATTTGAACGCTTGTATGTAAGTGTTCAAATATTTCAGATCTCACAGAGCCGGTTGGCTTCAGTACCACAATATAGTGTGGAATACTACCCCCTTCCTTGTTGTAAGAAGGGTACTTTGATTATCACCTGCTGGGAATACAGCCTGTGAATTGTGTGAGGGGGAGACGTCTCGAATTTCCAATGTACACCTGGGATATTACATGTAGGATCCCGGAGTTCCCTTGCGAGTGTTGCTGAAACTCTTGAGATGACCCCCTACCGCACCTGAGTCCGCTTGTACGGCCCCAGCGTTATGCTGCGGACTTGGCAGAAGCCGTGAGGAGCTTCTGTTCCTGGGAATGAGCTGCTTGCTGCAGTCTTCTTCCCTTTCCTCTCCCCCTGGGCAGATATGACTGGCCTTCGCCCGCCTGCCCGTATGGGGACGAAAGGACTGAGACTGAAAAGACTGTGTCCTTTTCTGCCAATATGTGACTCGGGGTAACAAAAGGTGGATTTTTCAGCTGTTGCCATGGCCACCAGGTCCAATGGACCGCCCCTTTATACGGCAATACTTCCATATGCCGTCTGGAATCTGCCTCACCTGACCACTGTCGTGTCTTCGTCTGGCAGATATGTACATCACATTTACTCTTGATGCCAGAATGCAAATATGCCTCTGCGCATCACACATATATAGAAATGCATCCTTAAAATGCTCTATAGACAATAAAATCCTGTCCCTGTCAAGGGTATCAAAATTTTCAGTCAGGAAATCCGACCAAGCCCCCTCAGCGCTGCACATCCAGGCTGAGGCGATTGCTGGTCGTAGTATAACACCAGTATGTGTGTATATACTGTTATGATATTTTCCAGCTTCCTATCAGCTGGCTCCTTGAGGGCGGCCGTATCTGGAAACGGTAACGCCATGTTTTTTATAAGCGTGTGAGCGCCTTGTCCACCCTAAGGTGTGTTTTCCAACTCGCCCTTACTACTGGCGGGAAAAAAGGTATACCGCCCATAACTTTCTGTCGGAGGAACCCCACGTATCATCACACACTTCATTTAATTTATCTGATTTAGGCAAAACTACAAGTAGTTTTTTCCCACCCTACAAAATACCCTTATTTGTGGTACTTGTGGTATCAGAAATACGTAACACCTCCTTCATTGCCCTTAACATGTAACTTGTGGCCCTAAAGGAAAAATACGTTTGTTTCTTCACCGTCGACACTGGGGTCAGTGTCCGTGTCAGTGTCTGTCGACCGACTGAGGTAAATGGGCGTTTTTACAAGCCCCTGACGGTGTCTGAGACGCCTGGACCGATACTAATTTGTCCGCCGGCTGTCTCATGTCGTCAACCGGCTTGCAGCGTGTTGACATTATCACGTAATTCCATAAGTAAGCCATCCATTCTGGTGTCGACTCCCTAGAGAGTGACATCACCATTACAGGCAATTTTCTCCGTCTCCTCACCAACATTTTCCTCATACATGTCGACACACACGTACCGACCTACAGCACACACATACAGGGAATGCTCTGATAGAGGACAGGACCCACTAGCCCTTTGGGGAGACAGAGGGAGAGTTTGCCAGCACACACCAAAAGCGCCATAATGTATATAACAACCCTAGAAGGTGTTGTTTCTATATATGGGCTCTTAATATATAATTATATCGCCAATTTATGCCCCCCTTCTCTTTAACCCTGTTTCTGTAGTGCAGGGGAGAGTGGGAGCCTTCCTCACCAGCGGAGCTGGTCAGGAAAATGGCGCTGAGTGCTGAGGAGAATAAGCTCCGCCCCTTTCACGGCGGGCTTTTCTCCCGGTTATTAGGAAAACTGGCCTGGGTTAAATACATACATACATATAGCCTTAATGGCTATATGTGATGTATTTATTTGCCAAATAGGTATTTATATTGCTGCCCAGGGCGCCCCCAGCAGCGCCCTGCACCCTCCGTGACCGTGTCAGTGAGCCGTGTAGCAACAATGGCGCACAGCTGCAGTGCTGTGCGCTACCTCTCTGAAGACTGTGAAGTCTTCTGCCACCTGTTTCCAGACCTCCGTTCCGCCGTCTTTCTTCAGCGTCTGTAAGGGGGATCGGCGGCGCGGCTCCGGGACGAACCCCAGGCTGACCTGTGTTCCGACTCCCTCTGGAGCTCAGTGTCCAGTAGCCTAAAACTTCAATCCTCCTGCACGCAGGTGAGTTGCAAGTCTCTCCCCTAAGTCCCTCGTTGCAGTGATCCTGTCGCCAGCAGGAATCACTGATTAGAAACCTAAAAAAAAAAAACTTTACTAAACAGCTCCTTAAGAGAGCCATCCAGTTTGCACCCTTCTCGGACGGGCACAAAAACCTAACTGAGGCTTGGAGGAGGGTCATAGGGGGAGGAGCCAGTACACACCATGTGACCTAAAAAGCTTTTTAGATGTGCCCTGTCTCCTGCGGAGCCCGCTATTCCCCATGGTCCTGACGGAGTCCCCAGCATCCACTAGGACGTTAGAGAAATATAGTTAAGAAATTAATTGTAAAAAATTAAGTGTAGGAAACACAAATGCTAATAGCGAATCCAATTAATGTGCTACAAGGGAGCGTGGCGTCCCACCTCCTCTCTCTGCACTATGAGTGTCCACAATGTCTCTGGCTGTACAATTCAATTTACAACACAGTCCCAGCTTAATACTACTCCAATTGTGTGCAAAAGTCTGTAAGTGATAAAAGTCTGTTCAGGAGTAATTGATAAAGATACAGACGCCGTCCATCAGCCCGATCCAAGGGAAGCGTGCCTGTCTCTGTGTGGAAAGTGACACCGGCTTCGAGACCCGAACGGGACTGTTAGCCATGTCCTTCCCCCCTATACAGAGCTGTTACCTGTGTCTCCTGAGGTTGCTTCACGTCTCCACTTAGTAACGCTGTTCGTCCTGCGGCTCCTGGTCTCTGGTCTTCGTCAAGGACTCCCTGACGAAGCCCCACACGGGTCGATACGCGTAGGAGCGCTACAGAATACAACATTTGTGATTCTCAATGCTGTACAATCACCCAGAAAATTTCGACATTCAATACAGCCCAGCAGTCTTGACGTGCAGTGCCCCCGGGGGTGTCCTGAGAAGAAGGCAGAGACCGGGGTCACGTGACCGCAAGCATCGTAACAAGGAAGTAGACCAGAGATCAGGACGAACAGCGTTACTAAGTGGAGACGGACGCCGGGAAGCAACCTCAGGAGACACAGGTAACAGCTCCATATAGGGGGAAGGACACGGCTGACAGTCCCGTTCGTGTCACTTTCCCCACAGAGACAGGCACGCTTCCCTCGGAGTTCTCCCCCCGCACATCCACCAGGGGTACCCCGTTCACTGAAAAACGCTACTGTTATCGAGGATCTCTAAAAGGAAAACATCTTTATCAATTACTCCTGAACAGACTTTTTTCACTTACAGACTTTTGCACACAATTGGAGTAGTATTAAGCTGGGACTGTGTTGTAAATTGAATTGTACAGCCAGAGACATTGTGGACACTCATAGTGCAGAGAGAGGAGGTGGGACGCCACGCTCCCTTGTAGCACATTAATTGGATTCGCTATTAGCATTTGTGTTTCCTACACTTAATTTTTTACAATTAATTTCTTAACTATATATTTTCTTCTAATATCTAGAGATTCTGTATCATTGTACCTAATACATTTTTCTTTTTTTCCTTATTTTGTGGAGATATATACATTATTTGTAGATGCAAATTGGTATAGCACACATTTATATAGTCCATTTATAGACACAGTTACCGTTCACGCTAGGTGTCTTTCACAGGGCGCTGCGCCCTGCCCCTTTTTTAGACAGCTGAATCCCGCCCTGCCCGTTTTTGTGCGCCCTGCCGTTTGCTGCCCGCCAGACCCTGTAAGCACACTGTCTCCCTGCATGAGAGTCCCCCGCGGCCCGCCCCGCCCGTCCGTAGCTGTCAGCCTCCGCTGTCTCAGCCTTGCACTGACACAGTGACTGACTGCAGCTCCCCTCCTCTGCGAGCAGACTATAGGTCTGCTCATGATCTGGTGTGACAGGAGGGCTGGGTTTGCCTTTCCCGCCGAGGCAAACCCAGCCCTCCTGTGTATGAATGTTTAAAAGGACTCGGAGAAGCCAGGGAGGATCAACAGGTCACCATCTTTAATGCAGCTCCGCAAATGTGGCGGTGATCAGCGCTCCCCCTCTGTGTCTGTGTCCTGGGCTAAATTTACCTTGTAATTACTGCGGCTGTAAAATTCAATCTCAGTGCTCTCTACCTGGTGCAATGCGCCTCAGTGCTCTCTACCTGGTGCAATGCGCCTCAGTGCTCTCTACCTGGTGCAATGCGCCTCAGTGCTCTCTACCTGGTGCAATGTGTATAACATGCTCTATCTGGCGCAATATGTATAACGTGCTCTACCTGTCACAGTGTGTATAGGAGGTTCTACCTGGTGCCATGTGTATTAGGTGCACTACTGTGTGGTGTAATGTGAATTGCCACTATTATGTGGCCACGCCCCTTCCCCACAAAACAACGCCCCTAAATTTTTGCTGCGCGCCTTCGCGCACACTGTCCATGCTTTGACCTATAGGAATGGGAGCACCAAGCATTATAGTATGTACCTAATTTTTTCCCTTCTAACTTAAAAATGTGCCCTCCCGAATGAAAAGTGTGCCCTCCCCGTGATCAGCACCCTGCCCTAAAAAAATTCTAGAGTGAACACTACACGGGTTAAAATACCATACATTGTGAATCGATATACCTTCAGGTGCAATTGCAAAACCCCTTTCTTGTGTACAGATTTGAGTGTAGCCTCAATTTTACGATCAGCCGTATCTTTTAGGGAGGCTGCACCAGGTACAAGCAATACAATATTACGTAATAGCCTAGAGACTAATGCATCCACTATCGGTGGATTTTCCCATTTTTTTCTATCCTCCAGAGGAAAAGGAAAAGATGAGCGCAACCTTTTAGGGATTTGAAATTTCTTATCAGGATTAACCCACGGTTCTTTAAACAGGGTATACAATTCCTTTGATGCAGGAAAAGTGACTGAGGACTTCCTTTTTACATTAAAATAAGATTCCTCCTCTGACACCTTATCAGGAATTTGCAGAACATCTCTGATAGCCTCTATAAGAGCTTCTATTCCCTGTGACAAGAGTAGCATCCCCCCCTCCATGTCTGACCCGTCCGTGTCAGATTGCAGGATATGGGCCAGAGATCGTTTTTGCAGACAAATGGGAGGGGATTGAGACGCTGGTTTGGGGACTGAGGGGGTCATTCAGAGTTGTTCGCTTGTTATTTTTTTGTCGCAACGGAGCAAATAGTCGCTAATGCGCATGCGCAATGTCCGCAGTGCGACTGCGCCAAGTAAATTTGCTATGCAGTTAGGAATTTTACTCACGGCATTACGAGGTTTTTTTCTTCGTTCTGGTGATCGTTGTGTGATTGACAGGAAGTGGGTGTTTCTGGGCGGAAACTGGCCGTTTTATGGGAGTGTGTGAAAAAACGCTACCGTTTCAGGGAAAAACGGAGGAGTGGCTGGAGAAACGGAGGAGTGGCTGGAGAAACGGAGGAGTGGCTGGAGAAACGGAGGAGTGGCTGGAGAAACGGAGGAGTGGCTGGAGAAACGGAGGAGTGGCTGGAGAAACGGAGGAGTGGCTGGAGAAACGCTGGGTGTGTTTGTGACGTCAAACCAGGAACAACAAGCACTGAACTGATCGCAGATGCCGAGTAAGTCTGGAGCTACTCAGAAACTGCTAAGAAGTGTCTATTCGCAATTCTGCTAATCTTTCGTTCGCAATTTTAATATGCTAAGATTCACTACCAGTAGGCGGCGGCTTAGCGTGTGCAAAGCTGCTAAAAGCAGCTTGCGAGCGAACAACTCGGAATGACCCCGAGTCTCTATTCATCAACTTATCCACAGTCTGTCTTATGTATTGAGTCTCTTTCTTTCTTTCTCACTATATATATATTTTTTTTATTTTTCTTGTCACCCTATACACACCAGGATGTAATGGGATAGCGAACATTGACTCAATCTTATCTTCACAAGGAGGAATATGTATCAAACCTTGGAGAGAGATATAGTACCGGCCAAACTGTCCATTTAAAGGTTGAGTTTGAAAAACAGGAGCTGATTGGTTGCTACTTTATCACCCTCCAAGCTATGATACATATACCCCTAAATCCTGCAGTGCCTGGGACTTTACAAAATGAACGTTATGGTAAGAACTTACCGTTGATAACGTGATTTCTCTTATGTCCACAGGTATCCACAGGATAACATTGGGGATATTGTCGAGCGACAGCGAAAATGGCACCAACACGGTCACGAGCTTTCTGGCCTCCCAGGATGCATTGGGGCCTCCACTATATAGTCCCGCCCACTGACTCAGTCAGATCAGATCTTTCCACAGCGATTATAGGCAGGAACATTAGGTAGAGACCTGTACAGGCGATAAGAACACACATGCACACCCTTCCATACAAGAAGGAAGAGGTTTTTAGTGTTTGTCTAGATCCTCAAATCAGATGCGTCCGGGTGGGATCCCTGTGGATACCTGTGGACATAAGAGAAATCACGTTATCAACGGTAAGTTCTTACCATAACGTTCATTTCTCTGGCTGGGTCCACAGGATTATCCACAGGATAACATTGGGATTCCCAAAGCCATTTTAGTGGTGGGGACGCTCCTGATTGCACAGGAGGACCTTTCGCCCGAAGTCTGCGTCATGAGAGGCAAAAGTATCCAAGGCATAATGTCTGATGAATGTGTTTATGGAAGAGCATGTGGCTGCCTTACATATCTGTTCTTCTGATGCACCCTGTTGTGCTGCCCAAGAAGGACCTACCTTACGTGTAGAGTGTGCAGAGACATTAGCCGGAATAGGGAGATCTGGATGAGAATAAGCTTCAGATATTACCATTCGGAGCTATCTCGCCAGCGTCTGTTTACTAGCAGGCCAACCTCTCCTATGGAATCCGTAGAGGATGAAGAGAGAATCCGTTTTCCTGATGGCACTAGTATGATCTATGTAGATTTTTAAAGACCGGACCACGTCCAGTGACGCTTCTCCCGCAGATAGTCCAGATACCTGAAAAGCTGGGACTACAATCTCTACATTCAGGTGAAACTTTGACACCACCTTTGGAAGATAACTAGATCTCGTTCTGAGAACTGCTCTGTCTGGAAAAAACTTAGGAAAGGAGACTTACATGATAATGCTCCTAAATCTGACACTCTTCTGGCTGACGCCATTGCCAGTAAAAAAAGAACTTTAACCGTTAACCACTTAAGATCTGCTCTCTCAAGTGGTTCAAACAAAGGACCCTGGAGAAATTTAAGAACTAAATTCAAATCCCAGGGAGCTGCAGGAGGAACAAATGGAGGTTGAATATGTACTACTCCTTGGAAAAAAGTACGTACATCCTGTAGGTCAGCAATCTTCTGCTGAAACCATACAGTCAACGCTGAGACTTGCACCCTCAAGGAAGCAACCTTCAACCCCTTATCCAATCCTGCCTGCAGAAAAATCCAAAATTCTAGCTACTTTAAAGGCTCTTGGATTGTAATTTTTTCCAGAACACCAATGAATATAGGCTTGCCATATTCTATGATATACACGGGCCGAAGAAGGCTTTCTTGCTCTAAGCATGGTTTGGATTACTTGCTTTGAAAATCCTTTAGCCTCTAAGATAGAGGTTTCAACAGCCACGCCGTCAAAGACAGGCGATCCAGATGACTGTGACAACAAGGACCCTGCATTAACAGATCTGGACGTTGAGGGAGCAGTATCGGTGCTTCCACGGACATTCTCCACAGATCTGTGTACCAATGCCTTCTTGGCCAAGCTGGAGCTATTAGAATGATTGCTCCTTTTGCCTGTTTTATCTTTCTCACTACTCTGGGTAACAGAGATATTGGAGGGAACAGATATGCCAGCTGAAACCTCCATTCTACTGACAGTGCGTCTACCAGGACTGCTCCTGGGTCCCTTGTTCTTGATCCGTACCTCGGAACTTTGTTGTTTAGACGAGACGCCATAAGGTCTATCTCCGGTAGACCCCATCTGTTCACCAGTGTCTGAAACACTTCTGGGTGTAGTGCCCATTCGGTTTCCTGAATGGTGTGCCGCTTCCCAATTTAGTACACCCGGGACAAATACTGCTGACAATGCTGGGAGATGGAGTTCTGCCCACTTTAGAATGGGAGTTACTTCCTCCATCAGACTCTTGCTGTGAGCCCCTCCTTGATGATTTAGGTATGCTACTGCCGTCGCATTGTCTGAGCGGATCTGGACTGGTCTTCCTTGTAGATTGTCCTTTGCCTGAACTAGGGCCAAGTAAATCGCTCTTATTTCTAACAGATTTATCGGCAGGCGACTTTCCCTTGCGGTCCATTTTCCCTGGAACCATAGGCTTCCGAGTACCGCCCCCCAACCTTGCAGGCTGGCATCTGTCGTCAGGACTTGCCACTCTTTTATCCAAAAGGGTCTCCCCTTGTTTAAATGGTCTGTCTGTAGCCACCATGCTAGAGACCTTTTTACATTTACTGGAATCTTTATCATCTGCTTCTTTATTGTTTGATGATTTCCGTTCCATTTTGTCAAAATGAGATGCTGCAATGGTCTCGAGTGGAATTGCGCATATTCCACCATGTCGAACGTTGATACCATCAGACCCAACAGTCGCATTGCTGCATGGACTGACATTGTCTGGGCTTGCAACGCTTCCCGAGCCATGACCTGCACCTTGACTATTTTCTTCTCTGGTAAGAGAACTCTCTGTAGGTCTGAATCCAATATGGCTCCCAAATGAACCATCCGCTGTGATGGATTCAGGGACGACTTCTCCCAATTTATGAGCCACCCGTGTCTCTGTAAACAAACTATCGTCTGTTGGAGATGGCTCAACAGTAAATCTTGCGACTGTGCTAAGATTAATAGGTCGTCTAGGTATGGGAATATCCTTATCCCTTGTTTGCGCAGACAAGCTGCCATAACCACCATGATCTTGGTAAACACCCTGGGTGCTGTAGCTAGCCCGAAGGGCAGAGCTTGGAACTGGAAGTGTTCCTTGAGGATGGCAAACCTGAGGTAACACTGATGTGATAGTGCTATAGGCACATGTAGGTAAGCATCCCGCACATCCAGAGATACCATATAGTCTCCCGATCCATAGCCAACATTATGGAGCGTAACGTCTCCATGTGGAACTTCGGGATCCATATGTAATTGTTCAACATCTTCAGATTTAGAATTGGTCGATATGACCCATTTGGTTTCTGGATTAGAAACAGATTGGAGTAATACCCCTGTCCCTTTTGTGATGGAGGTACTGGGACAATCACACCTGACTGCAGTAATTTTTGGACTGCTTCTTGCAGGGCATTGGCCTTCGACTCTATACGAGACGGGCTGGTGCAAAAAAATCTTTGAGGAGGCTGCCTCCTGAATGGGAACCCATACCCCCTGAGATACTACCTTCTGCACCCAGGCATCTGTTGTTGACTGTTGCCATGTGTGTGCAAATTGCAGGAGTCGGCCCCCAACCCTGGAATCCTCCAGGCGGAGGCCCGTCTCTTCAGGCTGAGGGCTTTTGTTCAGGTTTGGAAGCTGGCTTTTTGCTAGCCCACTGCTTCTTACCCCTGGATTTAAACTGGGGTTGTTTAGGCTCCTCTTTACCTTTCGCTTTGCTTTGCCAGCGAAATGAGCGAAATTTTAAACCCTTGGACTTAGGGTTGTAGGTAGCCAGAAATCTGACCTTCTTCGATTCAGCCTCTGACTCTAGGATATCCGATAAAGGTTTTCCAAATATATTACCCATGAAAGGCAATGCTTCCAATTCCTTCTTGGACTCCGCATCTGCCTTCCAGGTCCGTAGCCAGACTGCTCTGCGAGCGACTACTGCCAGGGCTGAAGCTTTAGAAGCAACAGTGCCTACATCAATGGCTGCTTCTTCTAAATACTGGGCAGATTGTCTTAAACGGCAAAGACGATCCTCTTGCTCCCTAGTAGGAGAGGGAATGTCATTCTCTAGTTCCTCTATCCATTCGCCCATTGCCTTTGCTACCCAGGCCGAAGCCATAGCAGGTCTTACCACTGCACCCACAAGAGAAAAAATATTATTCAATAGGCTCTCTACCCTCCTGTCTGTGACATCATTGAAAGAGGTAGAGGACAGTGGCAAAGCAGATTTGTGCACGAGTCGCAGAACATGTGCATCTACTTTTGGAGGAACTTCTCTCTTCCAACAATCTCCAGCAGGAAATGGATAATAAGAATCCCATCTCCTAGGAATCTTATACTTTTTACCGGGCGCTGCCCAAGACTCATCCATCATTTCCGTCAACTCCTCTGACGCTGGAAATTCAGCTTTCACTGACTTTGTTCGTTTGAATACAGGTGCTTTTGCTTTTAACGCTGTCTTGGCTGGTTCTTCCAGAGAAAGCACAGCCTTTACTGCATTAATGAGTTCAGCTACATCATCTGAACTAAAGCTCTGCGACTGATCATCATACGGAGTTGAATCTATTGTTTCCGCATCATCATCCGATGTATCCTCTTGTGTAGTCTGCCATACAGACGTATCTGTCTTAGTCTTACCTACACCTTGGTTGCTTGTAGAGGCTACTGGAACCAAACCATAGGAAGGGAGCTGCATGTATGGGTTCATAGTGTAACCTAACCCCTGAGGTGGTGCTACTGGAGCTAACCTGTCCGCTATTGAAGACAGAGTCTTTGCGAACATATTCCATGGTGGCTCTACTGGAGGTTGAACTAACTCCTGTTTTTTACTTCGCTGAAAAGCTAAACAGTTTGCACACAAACCCTCATAAGTGACCAATTGAATCATATCAATTACCCCTGACTTACAAGATAAGCATGTTAGAGCTGTAGGAGTGCTTGACAAATTCTCCTCATCACTTTTGCCGCTCACAGACATTTTTTTTTCTGATATTGACTACACAATTTTGTGACTGAACCACACCCTATAATAAGTATATAGAGGTGAAATCAATGTGACCACAGTGCACCTGATTTGAGGGTCAGAACAGGACTGACATTACACAGAAAAGTCAGCACACATACTAGCAGTCAGTCACATGTTAAAGCATTAGACATTGTCATATGAGAATACAACCTCCATAATAACTTATACATAAGTAGGAAATTTGTACTTCTGTTTAACTGGTTCTTTTTCAACATAACATGCAGAAAACACAGTAATATACAGGTCTCATATGCAATAGGTACTAAAAATTAACAGTGCACACTAAGAAGTAGAAGGAATTTTTAGTACTGTATACCCTGCCTCCAGGGAGCGGGATACAGGGAGACTCACCACACTTCCATATCCAAGCAAAGACGCTCGAAAGACGCTGAGTGGATTCAGACGCTACTGGTGTACACTGCCGCTCTTGGTAACTGATAACGGACACGGACGCTCACCAACGGACACGGACGCTGAGCGACTCCACGTGCATGCAGACACTAAAGGCCTGCGACTCAGTCTGGGCGGGTTTATATCCAGTGTACACAACCGCAGCGTCTAAGCTGCGACCGAGTACCCTCGTGGTAGCGTCTGAGCCGGAAGTGAGGTAATTCAGTTCATGAAACGAGAGACCCGCGGGAACTGGCCATGAACTCGGAGAAGGGACGGCCAGGAGAGCGTCTGAAACCCCCTGTTGACAAACTCCCAGGATCGCGGCCTCACCTAGTCCTGGCGCCTATGATCCCCGGAGCGTAGCGCTATCACACTCGAGATGTTCGGCGCATCAACACGCTGTTTGTAGTCTCCACCAAATCAGCGTAGCTGTGTCCTGACCCCTCTAGTAAGAGGAAGTCCATATACTCACTGTCTCCCCATGCTCCGGCCACAGCCTGGCAACGTCTGCTGGACCTGCTAGAACATCCGACACAGACGCCCGTCGAGACAGCACTGTACCGTGAAGGTAAGCGTTGTTGCGACCCGGTGGGGAGTTGTTGGAGCGACTCTTTCTAATACACGTTTAAGACGCTGTTAAGAGAAGTCGCTCAAACAAAAACAGTAAGTCTATAAAAATAAAGTAATGAAAACTTGAGGCTGCTTTCACAGCAGCCCTGTGACCATGCGGCTTCCTGCCGCACCAAGCAAAAAACTGATCTGACTGAGTCAGTGGGCGGGACTATATAGTGGAGGCCCCAATGCATCCTGGGAGGCCAGAAAGCTCATGACCGTGTTAGTGCCATTTTCGCTGTCGCTCGACAATATCCCCAATGTTATCCTGTGGATAATCCTGTGGACCCAGCTAGAGAAATATGCGCATATTACGCCTTCAATGATCTAATGGTTATGGTGTGATCTTTACCATGCCTCGCTAAAGTCTTAAAGTAGCCCATAGAAGGGGAGGGGCGGACACAGTTGGATACACATTAAAATAATTTCCTTATATTACAGACAATGCAATTAGGAGGGCTATATGAAACCTTACTCGTTATACAGTGGAAAGGTTTTCCAAGCACTGCATCTGTAGCTAAAGTGGCATAACATATTTGAAACAATTTCCTCTTAGGGTGCCCACAAAGCATCAGATGGCAGATATATCGGGCAGTCACCCACACATAGGGCAATCCGGTGCCCGACATGCCTGCCCACTCACATCGCTGATCTTTTGAACATGCTGAAAGACCAGTGACGCAGGCTGACAACCCCACGGGTGTGCACAATGGACAACATCATGCTCACACACGGAACTATATAGCTGCTATATTGTTCCAATTCATCAGATTGGCAGCTATGTCAAGCAGTGTGTGTGCACCCTTAATGTAATACATTGGATACATTGATCAATAACATTTTGGGCTGTTTAAACACACATATACTGTATATTCATGCACACACACTCCAGTCCTCAGAGAACCCTGACAGTACGTATTTTCCGTATCTCCTTGCACAGGTGCATTTTTTCCTGTAGTATTTCCCAACTCCAGTCCTCAGTGCATGTTCCACGGATCCCTCGCTGGTGCAGACGGGTTACTACTGACCCACATTTTAAAATATTAACAGGTAGCGCTAATGAGATCACTTGTGACCGGATTGCATCTGCACGCCATGGTAGCAGTGTAGGGTCGCTGAGGACTAGGGTGGGAAGCACTGCATTACCCACATATCTTTAGAGACCCACAAATCGCACCAATTATTTAGCTTGTGATTCTGTGAGGAGCTTGGTGCCATAAGGCAGAACACACCACCCTCTGACCACACACGAGACCTCTCCCCCTGGACTGCTGCAGAATTATTACACTTTCTACTGCACGCTTACCGACCAGCCGCTTCCGGGTTATAACAACAGGCTTCCTCAGTTACCTTACTGCTACGCATGCGCGCACTTTAATAGCCGCGCTGTCCAATTACAGCCGCCGCCTGCTGCCGCGTATGAGCATTAGACGCCTTGCGCTGGTTCATCGGCGCGTGCGCGATGAGGTCTCCGGCGCCTAATCCCGCGCATGCGCGGAGTCGTTTGCTGCTGGCTGTCCCTGATCCCGCGCAAGCGCGGAGTTTTGTATCTGGGAGGTTGAAGGCGAGAAGGAGTCCGGGAGTACCGGAGGGCGCAGAGCGGGCCCGAAAGATCCGGGTGAGCAATTCGGTCTGCCGGTCCTGGGGCTGTTACTTGCATAGCAGTGGTTTATCGCTGAGTGCTGTGCGGCTGTGGCTCTGTAAGGCCGGCGTGGATTAGTTGCCGTGTCATGTGTGGGCAGCAGTCATACTCGGGGTGTATATAGGGATGCATGGCTCCGGTCAAGTCACGCCTCGTTCTGCTGAGCTGTGAGGGCAGAGGCAGCACTCCCTACCGCTGCTGTGTGACAGGGCACTGGCTGCGGCTTCCTCCTCCTGTTACTGCATGTAACTATACAGTGTGCCTGTACAGTATGTACCACCCCCAGTGCTGTTACTCCTTCTGTATTTATCTGTATAATGTGTGTATATTTCTTATCTACCCCTTAACCCCCCCCCCCCCCCCGCACCAGTGCTGTTACTCCTCCATTATATAACTTTATGGTGTGCCTGTATGTAGTGTAAGTACAGTATGTCCTACCCCCAGTGCTGTTACTCTTTCTATATATCTATATGGTGTGTATATTTTTAATATTCGCTCCCCATACCCCCAGTGCTGTGTTACTCCTCCTATATATCAATATAGTGTGCCTGTGTACAGCATCTGCAATTTCCCCCCCCCAGTGCTGTCACTCCCCCTGTATATATCTATAGGGTGTGTGTATTTATCTTTATCCTATCCCACCTGTGCTTTTGTTACTCCTGTATACTGTGTATTTACGGTGTGTCCTATCCCCCCAATTTTCTTACACACACACACACACACACACACACACACACACACACACACACACACATTTATATATATATATGTGTGTATATATATATATATATATATATATTTATTTTATTTTTATATGGTGTGTGTACACTGTATATGTTTCCTATTCCGTGGTACTTTTACTCCTCCTTTGTATGTGTATATGGTGTGCTTTTATACAGTGTATAATACTGTATGTGTTATCCCACCAGTCCTTTGTTATTTCTGTATATAGTACATCTATGTGGTGTATCAGGATACTCTGAAAGAGAACACTTGCAGTGTATTACTCATTTTGCATATACATTATGAGGTGTGCCTAGATACAGTGTATATATTCTATCCCCACAGTACCCTGTAAGAGGACACTGGCTGTGCTTTATTCATAGTGTCTCTATATATTGTATATGTTTCTGCTAGTTCTGCTCTGTGAGAGGATAACTGCAGTTCCTTACTTACTCTATCTAGATTAGGAGTAAATGTCAGGTGGTAATGTATACAATATGTCCTAGTAATGCCCTCATAGGGCTTGGTAATTTCTATAGTGTTGGTGCTGAATCAGGAGGTATGGTCCATTCCCTTCTTATGCTGGCTATACACTAGGACGACCAGCATCCGATTCGATTCTTGTCACAATTTCCCTTCAAGTCCCCTGGGAGCTCTGGACACATGATTTTTTTTTTTTTTTTTTGGATACACGATGTGCATAAAATGAAGCACACGCTCTATTGAGCGATCGTATGCCTCACAAAAAGCACGTGATCACCATGAAAAGATGCCACTCAAAATGACGCTGATCGAATGTTCCATTGAGCGATGCATCATATGTGCATTAAACTTGGTACGATGTGCATGGCCTACATCACAAAACATACCCAGAAAGACTAAAAAAACTCAATATGTATAGTTTGGAGCAGAGAAGGCAAAGGAGGGACATGATAGAAACTTTCAAATATATCAAGGGTTTTAACAAAGTCCAGGAGGGAAACATTCTCCATATGATGAGAAGCAATAGGACACGAGGACATGCACTGAGACTGGAGGGGGGGAGGTTCAGGAGAAATATGAGGAAAAAATTACTTCTCAGAAAGGGTAGTGGACAAGTGGAATAGCCTCCCATCAGAGGTGTTAGAGGCTAAAGGTGGGTACACACTAGTAGATATATCTGCAGATCAATTGATCTGCAGATATATCTATGTACGGATCAGGCAGTGTGCTGTGCATACACACTGCCCGATCTGTCGGGGGACTGACGTCATGAACTGGGCGGGCGTGCGCCCGCCCAGTTCACCTGTCAATCTCCGCCGACCGCCCCGTACACACACAGCGACGCGCCAATATATCGTTAGATAAATTGGCCGTCGGCTGTGCTGCGCGGCCGACGCGATACGTCTGTGAACGACGGAGTTCACAGACGTATCGGCCGTACACACTGGCCGATGGTCCCGCGATATATCGGCTGTTCAAGAGAACGGCCGATATATCGACCAGTGTGTACGGGCCTTAAGACAGTAGAGCAATTTAAACATGCATGGGATAGACATAAAGATATCCTTACAAAGAAATAAGGATCAAACAAGGTTAGAGATAAAAATATAGTTAAAAAAAAGGGCAGACTAGATGGGCCAAGTGGTTCTTATCTGCCGTCAAATTCTATGTTTAATATGGGCTGCACTTACGATCAGAGAAGGCGACATTCAACTCGGGGGTCTGCACATTGCATTGTAATCGTACCCAAAACATACACAATGTGCATACGATGCATTGAACGACGCGATAAAATCGTACATTCATGCACAATATCGTCCTAGGGTATGGCCATAGTTCCGGTTTGTATTTATTGCGTTACATTTCCATATAGTGTATGCTGTGGAAAGACCGTCTGGTGTCACTGACGAAGCAGATAATATGTCTACTCAGATGTGTGGTCACTCATGATTGCTTCACTTCTGTGTCACTTGACAGAGGGTGCAATGTATGTCCTAAGGAAATGTGGAATTCATACTTGAATATGCACTTATTTCTTATTCTGCTTTCTAGAACACGTCATTCTTAGTAGCTGACAGTGTAGAATCAAATACGTCATGGAAATTTCCTAATGAAAGTACACGGAGCATGTCCTGACCTAGAAGTTGCTAGACATCACATTTCTAACTCGTGCTTTATTTATTAGATGTGAATGTAGAGTGTTGGTTTTACCATATAGCAGTCATCAAATGTTTCTAAGAGGTATATACGTTATTATTGATAATAATAATAATAATAATAATAATAATTTTATTTATATAGCGCTCTTTCTCCAATAGGACTCAAGGCGCTTAACAGATACATAGCATAATATAGTACAGAAAATAATGAAGTACATTTTCATAAAATACAGAAGCATGAAGATACTAAAAGGGACACTATGGAAATGCTTGAGTAAACAGGAAAGTCTTGAGTCTACTTTTGAAGGATTCTATAGTTGGGGCCTCTCGCACTGTGCGGGGAAGTGAGTTCCATAGAGTCGGAGCCGCATGACTAAAAGCTCGACCCCCAGACGAATTACGGTAGATTCTAGGTACTGCTAAAAGTCCTTCATCTACAGATCGCAGTAATCGAGTGGGGCAGTATGGGGTCAGAAGCTGTTTCAGGTACCTTGGGCCCTGGTCATGTAATGCTTTGGAACTCAGTAAGCCAATCTTGAAGATGATTCGCCATCTTACAGGCAGCCAGTGAAGGGAGTAGAGGATGGGTATTATGTGGCTAGAACGGGGCTGGTTGGTTAACAGCCTGGCAGCTGTATTTTGCACCAGCTGTAAGCGTTGCAATTCTTTTGCTGGGAGACCAAGGTAGAGGGCATTACAGTAGTCTAATCGAGATGATACAAATGCATGTATGACTTTTGGCATATCATCTGAGGGAATTAAGTGCTTGATTCTGGCTATGTTCCTCAGGTGAAAGAATGAGGATTTGATTGTGGCTGATATCTGATGTTTAAGTGTCAAGCCACCATCCAGGACAACGCCAAGATTCCGCACACGATCACTGGTCTGTAATTCTGAATCCCCGAGTGTAATTCCAGTTGGTTGGCTATGCTGCAGTCTTGTCCTTTGATGTTGCGGTCGTATCATAAGGACCTCTGTTTTATCCAGGTTCAGTCGCAGCCAACTGGCGCTCATCCACTCCTGTAGTTCAGCTAGACAGCCATTTAGGGTTGCTATTGGGTTATCAGTGCCCGGAGCAAAGGACAAGTACAGTTGTGTATCATCTGCATAGCAGTGGTAGACCAGGCCATGGCGCCTGATTATTTCGCCCAATGGGAGCATGTATACTGAAAAAAGCATGGGGGATAGTATAGAACCTTGTGGGACACCACATGGCAATGGCACTGGTGGTGATAAGTATAATCCAGACGATACTCTCTGTGACCTGCCTGTGAGAAATGATTTGAACCAGCTTAGGACCGTGCCATCCAGACCACAGAAATGTATCAGTCGCTCAATCCATGGTCCACGGTATCATATGCTGCCGAGAGATCTAGAAGGATTAATATTGAATAGTCACCTCTGTCTCTTGCCATCAGAAGATCATTTAACACACACACCAGGGCTGTTTCAGTGCTATGTCTTCTCCTGAATCCTGATTGAAATGGATCATAAATATCATTGGTTGTCAGGCGGGTTTCCAGTTGATTTGCAACCACTTTCTCAATAACCTTTCCTAGGAAAGGAAGGTTTGATACCGGTCTGTAGTTGGTCATGCAGACCGGTATCATGCATTAGGTTTTTTAAGCAGTGGTCTAACAATTGCTTCCTTTAGGGGCCCTATTGAGGGACATTCCATGAAATGTCCCATATGTGACACAATTTTTTTTTTAACTGTATCTTTTTAAATGACAGCTTTCTCATAGGTTTTTAGAAAAAGAATAACACAGGCTCTTAATACAAAAGGAGCTGAATCAGTTGTGGCACGTGCCACCTGCTGGCCGTCTAAAGCAGGGATGGGGAACCTTCGGCCCTCCAGCTGTTGTTGAACTACACATACCAGCATGCTTTGCTATTTGGCCATGCTAAAACTGTTGCAGGGCATGCTGGGATGTGTAGTTCAACAACAGCCGGAGGGCCGAATGGGTGTCTATAGAGCTATTCACTTGTTGCTCCGATAGATGCTCATTAGCCGCGCCAGCCTCAGGAGGTGTTGGAAAAAAATTGTTAATGTCTGTCGTTTGTGCCCCCAAAGGCCAAATCCAGACCCTGGACACCCATTCAACTGCTTTAGACGTGTTCAGGTGCCTTAACTGGCAATAGGCGTCTGATCGGAGCAACAATTGAATAGCTCCTATAGACACTTAGCTTGGGGCTCGGTAAACAGTTGAATCGGCTGCAAAGAGTTGAGCTGAATTATCAAGTAAAAGTTAACTTTACAGTATGTCCCATGACATAGAATGGCTCTTGAGCAGTTATTTGGTGTTGCTATTGGATTGATCTATATGGCTGCTCCCGGCTGCATATAGATCAATCCAATAGCAACACCAATTATCCTTGATGCGTTTCGTGCTCCATCACGAAACGCGTTGGTTGCTGGGAACCGGTCGCACGTCACACCGGAAGTCGCGCAACGAGTACTTCCGGTATTGCGGAGAACGCCGTGTTAAGAGGAAGACCGCAAGGACGAGTGACCAGCGCCGCAGGGATGGAAGGTAGGAGAGGGATAGTTGGCTAGAGACACCACCTCCCGCCCTCAAAGACACGGAAACTCGAACAGCAGCGAACCTCGTTATCAGCAACCCGGTCCCAATAACAATCACTCTGGAAAGAGCTTAAACATTACTGTAGAACCAGTATTATCGTTTTTAATCACTATTGTTTTTAAAGTTTTTTTCTTGACTGTGCAGGTACACACATACAACATACATTAGCACTCCCATACCCTATTTTAAATTATGTCACCTGTTGCTGACAATTCTTCCTACATTAAGTTTTTCTGTGTCAGATAATATTTTATTATTGAGATATGAAAGCCATTAGTGAAGAAATAAAATATATACCTGACACCTTAGTGTATCCTTAAATTGCAGCAATAACACATTTTCTCTAGCAATAAGGCATATTGGGGACAGAGTTAGTATGATGGGGTATAGACGGGTCCAAAGGAGCCAGTGCACTTTAAATTTATTCAACTGGGTGTGCCCAGTCTCCCCTCTGTGCCCCCTCCCACAGGCAGTTTAGAAAAAAGTGCCCTCAGGAGAGGATGCACACTCTGAAGCTCCAGAGTTTTTTTTTTCCCTTCAATTTCATTTAAAACTTTAGTTTGTTTTGGTATGCTGCGCCATGGGAGTTAGGGAGGGGAGATGGTCACCGGCCTCATGAGGTGCAGAGCCGCTTCTCTGCTGCAGGACCACCGTGCTGAGGGTTGTTTGTTCTGCCGGGCACTGCGCCTTAGCTGTCGCAGATGTAGCTTGCCACACACCCCTAACAGAGGGGGTAATTCCAAGTTGATCGCAGCAGGACATTTTTTAGCAATTGGGCAAAACCATGTGCACTGCAGGGGGGGGCCAGATATAACATGTGCAGAGAGAGTTAGATTTGGGTGGGTTATTTTGTTTCTGTGCAGGGTAAATACTGGCTGCTTTATTTTTACACTGCAATTGAGATTGCAGATTGAACTCACCACACCCAAATATAACTCTCTCTGCAAATGTTATATCTGCCTCCCCTGCAGTGCACATGGTTTTGCCCAATTGCTAACAAAGTTCCTGCTGCGATCAACTCAGAATTACCCCCAGAGCCTGAAGGTGATCGTCGTGGGGAGTACAAACCAGGGGCTCTGCAAGGGGGGGCCTCTGAGTTCATTGTGCGGCAGACGCGTAGTTGAGGCGTACGGGTCCCTCCTGGGCGGGAGGTATGTTGTACCAAGCATTTATGTGAGGCTACAGAGCCTGTGGAGACATTGGTGGTCATTCCGAGTTGATCGCTAGCTGCTGTTGTTCTCTGCGTAGCGATCAGTGGAAAAAAACGGCTAACCTGCGTATGCACCGAAATGCGCACGCACGTCGTACGGGTACGAAGTCCTTTGTGGTTTTGCACTGGTTCTAGGGACGAGCGCAAGGAGATTGACAGGAAGTGGGAGTTTCTGGGTAGCAACTGACCGTTTTCTGGGAGTGTTTCGAAAAACGCAGGCGTGGCCGGGCGTTTTCTGGGCGGGTATCTGACGTCATTACCGTGTCTTGTAACAAAGTATTTGTTGAAAAGAAACAACAAAAGAAGTAGACTCGTCGCAGCAATCATCGCACAGAATAACTACAGGGCTGTTCTTGTTCTGCACAAAATGTGTTTGCTGCCGCGCGTCTGCACAGGCGTTCGCACTTCTGCAAAGCGAAAATACACTCCCCTGTGGGCGGCGACTATGCGTTTGCACGGCTGCAAAAAGTAGCTAGCGAGCGATCAACTTGGAATGAGGGCCATTGCCAGTATAAAAATCTTATAGTAGCTCCGGCGCCATATCGGGGGCGGAGCTACATCAGAGCGGGCTCAGCGGCATTTTGGCGCCTTCCTCTGCATAAGCGAGCAGCAGCAGCCTCATACAGCTCCTCAAAAACGGTCACAGGAACGCTGGTTCAGGGTGTAGAGGGGAAGAGCCGCTATTAGTGCATAGTTTACAAATTATCTGTACAGAAGTATCACTGTTTTATTGTACTAAATAAAACGCTGACCGTCTCACTGGGGCTGTGCAGTGTTGGGTGCGCTGGGGTCCTCTTTTCTGTGTCTCCTCTCACATGCAATAGGGCAGGCTTGTATTGTATTCAGTCTGTGTTGTATGCGTATATTGTCTATATTTCATTATGGTGAAACAGAAGTTATGCAGTGTATGCAATGCCAGATTCTCCCCTAGTTCATCTGGCTCCATATCATGTGAGCAATGTAGTCAGTCCTCACAAAATGCTGATAACAACATGGGGAGAGTCCAGAGCCTTCCTGGCTGGGGGCTATAAAAACTATGATGTCGGATATGTCAATATGCCAATAAAACACAATAACTGCAACAAGCAGTGGCTAACATAACTGCTAAGGCTGATGCTTCCCTTCCGCCGCTGTCTACAGGTGCACAAAAATACTTCTCTGGGCGGAAAGAAATGCAAGAGCGTTGTCCGCAATTTTCATCCAAGCAGTGGACAACTGGGAAGCGGACTTCCTCAGTCGCCACGACCTCCAACCGGGGGAGTGGGGATTACATCCTCAGGTGTTTCAACAGATTGGGATACCCGCAGATCGAAATGATGGCATCTCGCCTCAACAAGAAGCTTTGCTGCTACTACTCGCGACCCAGGTACCCTCAGGCGAGTGCAGTGGATGCGCTGACTTCACCTTGGCCTCACCGGCTGGTCTACCTATTTCCTCCGATTCTGTTGATCCCAAGGGTGCTCCAGCGGATCAGCGTCCAAGCAATCCTGATTGCACCGGATTGGCCCCGAAGGGCGTGGTACGCAACTCTTCTGGACATGTCCATAGAAGACCCTTGGCCTCTGCGAATGGATCCTCTACAGCAGGCTTTCCCAACCACGGTCCTCAAGGCACACCAACAGTGCAGGTTTTAGTGATATCCAGGCTGCAGCACAGACGGTTAAATCAAAATAAGTGAGCTACTAATTAAGTCACCTGTACTGAAGCCTGGATATCACTAAAACATGCACTGTTAGTGTGCCTTGAGGACCGTGGTTGGGAAAGCCTGCTCTACAGCAAGGACCGTTCGTCTACCCGGACTTATGGCAGCTTTGTTTGACGGCATGGAAGTTGAGCTGAATATCCTAGCTCACAAAGGGCTTTCCATAAAGGTCATTGCCACTATGGTGCAAGCCAGAAAACCTGTGACGTAAAATTATTATCATATCTGGAGAAGATATGTCTCTTGGTTCGAGGAACACACGTATCCGCCTGCGGAGTTTCACTTGGGAAGTTTCCTGCAGGCTGGTGTGGATAAAGGCTTACGTCTGGGTTCCATTAAGGTCCAGATTTCAGATCTCTCAATTTTCTTTCAGAAGAAATTAGCTGTGTTGCCAGAAGTTCAGACCTTCTTACAAGGGGTACTCCACATAAAACCTCCCTTTGTGCCGCCTACGGCACCCTGGGCTTTGGATGTAGTATTGAAATTTCTACAGTCCTCCTGGTTTGAGCCTCTGATGTCAATAGAAGACAAGTACCTCACATGGAAGACAGTGATGTTATTGGCCCTGGCTTCTGCTAGACGCGTCTCAGCATTGGGGGGCCTTATCGTGTAAAAGTCCATACTTGGTCTTTTACGGGGACAGAGCAGAGCTCCGGACTAGAGAGCAGTTCCTGCCGAAGGTTGTATCCACGTTCCACCTGAATCAACCTATTGTGGTTCCGTCCTGTTCTGATGCTAAAGGGAAAAAGATTGGAAGACAACCTCCTATCTTTTTACACACTGACGTGTTCCCGTATGTGTAAGACACCTGAGTGGGTCATTTAGCTGTGCGCAGTTGAGGTAGTACTCATTCTTTTTGTATAACTGTTTTACCTATAACTGCCTGTGGGAGGGGGCATAGAGGGGAGGAGCCAGCACACCCAGTTGAAGAAATTTAAAGTGCACCGGCTCCTTTGGACCATGTCTATACCCCATTGTACTAATTCTGTCCCCAATATCCCTTATGTACCACGAGAAAAGGATTTACCGGTAAGTATTTAAAATCCTATTTTTGTGTCTGTACTTTCAGCATATCACTGCAAAAATCTGTGAATAGAACCCTAAAAGAATGTTTTTTCTCTAGCCAAGGTTCCAGCTTAGAGCCTGTTAAGAATTTCCCCGAATACAGAATAAAGATTGTCCGTAAGCTGCTACTTTTCACGTCTGTACAAGAGTAGAATATTAAATATAGAAGTTTGTATTGCTGTAACTAGTGGCATTTACTTGAGCAAGCAAGCAGTTCTCTTAAAAAAAAGATGTTTGAACCTTGTAGAATTCTTTAATTGCAAACCTGTATCCCTCACTCTTCAATGTTTTTTTTATTTTTAAATAAAATGCATTAAAATAAACACATTGTTCTGTGATAACTATGAGAATGAGTATTAACATCACTGGTCCTTTTTCCTGTGCGTGAATTGACCAATCCACAAAGCAAGTTTGCCAAGCTACCAGTCTTTCTATATCTGTTGACTCTTCTTTACTATGATAGATAATAAATTTTTCAATGTTATACATACGCACCACTGTTAACAGTTTCATGTATGAACCATTGTTCAGTGTTAACCTCTGCAAGCTTTAAATTGTAAAATAATATCTATCATAGTAAATCACAGACTTTGCCTGAAATTGTACAGTGTAATGAAGAAAGAAAGCCGCCTAATCGGCACGCAAAATGGAGATTTCTCTTACGTCCTAGAGGATGCTGGGGACTCCGTAAGGACCATGAGGTATAGACGGGCTCCGGCAGGAGATAGGGCACCTAAAAAGAACTTTGACTATGGGTGTGCACTGGCTCCTCCCTCTATGCCCCTCCTCCAGACCTCAGTTAGATCTTGTGCCCAGAGGAGAATGGGTGCACTGCAGAGAGCTCTCCAGAGTTTTCTGTGGAAAAAGAATTTTGTTAGATTTTTTATTTTCAGGGAGTCCTGAAAATAAAAGCCGAAGATAGAAGCCGGGTGAGTATTGAGGAAAAGACTTCAGGCGGCAGAAGACATCAGATCTTCATGAGGTAAGCACGCAGCGGTAAGCTGCGTGCCATTGCTCCCAGTCACACACACAAAGCAGGCACTGAAGGGCGCAGGGGGGGGGGGGGGGGCGTCCTGGGCAGCAATAAACCTCGATTTGGCCATAAATAAGGTGGATTAGGCTGGGGGACAGTAAATCCGCGGACCCCCGCCATTTTATTAATATGATGAAGGGACCGAAGCCCGCCGTCGGGTGGGCGGGGCTTGATCCTCGGCACTAGCCAGCGCCATTTTCTCCACAGAGGCTGCACGAGAAAACGCTGGCTCCCTGTTCTCTCCCCTGCTGAGCTTCACAGGTTGGAAAAAGGAGGAGGGGGGCACTTTGGCGACGCAGTGAGTGGAGATTACGATTATAAACATATAAAAGCGCTATCTGGTTGTATATTCCAGTGTTTTTAAGCGCTGGGTGTGTCCTGGCATACTCTATCTCTCTGTCTCTCCTAAGGGCGTGGTTTGGGTTTTGTCCCCTTATAGGTAAATCCCTGTGTGTGTGGGGTGTCGGTACGTGTGTGTCGACATGTCTGAGGCGGAAGGCTTCTCCAAGGAGGAGGTGGAGCAAATGAGTGGTGTGTCCCCGTCGGTTGTGCCGACTCCTGATTGGATGGACATGTGGCATACGTTGCATGCAAGTGTGGCATCTTTACATAAAAGGCTTGATAAGGCTGGTTTAGGGGGGACATCAGGCGGTCAATCCTCAGATTGGACTGACTCACAGGGCCCGTCGGGGTCTCAAAAGCGTCCCTTAACACAAGACACTACTACTGACACGGATTCTGATTCCAGTGTCGACTATGACGAAGTAAAATTGCACCCTAGGGTGACTAAAACTATTCAGTGTATGATTGTGGCAATAAGGGATGTGTTGCATAGTGTGGATGAACCCTCAGTCCCTGACACAAGGGTACACATGTTTAAGGAAAAGAAACAGATTATTAATTTTCCCACATCTCATGAATTAAATGAGTTCTTTGGAAAAGCTTGGGAGACTCCGGATAAGAGACCACAGATCCCCCCCAATTTTTTTTATGGAATACCCTTTCCCTAAGCAGGACAGGGAGATTTGGGAATTACCCCCCACTGTGGACAAGGCCCTGACGCGCTTATCCAAGAAAGTGGCGCTACTGTCTCCTGACACAGCGGCCCTTAAAGACCCAGCAGATCGCAGGCAAGAAACTACCTTAAAGGGTATTTATTCTCATACGGGTGCTGTGCTAAAACCGACGATTGCGTCGGCATGGGTGTGTAGCGCAATTGCAGCTTGGACAGATGAGCTGACAGATCAAATTGATACTATGGATAAGGACACTATATTCCTAACTCTAGCCCATATAAAAGACGCAGTCTTATTTATGAGGGATGCTCAAAGGGACATTGGATTGCTAGCTTCTAGGGCCAATGCCATGGCTATCTCAGCGAGAAGATCCTTATGGACTCGCCAATGGACGGGTGATGCGGATTCCAAGAAACATATGGAAGTACTACCCTATAAGGGGGATGTATTGTTTGGGGATGGGCTGACGGACCTGGTTTCCACAGCTACAGCAGGTAAATCTAATTTTTTACCATATATTCCCCAACAGCAAAAGAAAGTAACACCCTATCAGATGCAGTCCTTTAGGTCGCACAAGTCCAAAAGAGGTCGGGGATCCTCTTTCCTCGCCAGAGGTAAGGGCAGAGGCAAGAGAGCACCTGCTGCGGCAGGTGCCCAGGAACAAAAGTCCTCCCCGGCTGCTCCAAAACCCACAGCATGACGCTGGGGCTCCCCTGAGGGAGTCCGCACCGGTGGGAGCACGTCTTCGACTTTTCAGTCAGGCCTGGGTCAGTTCGGACCTGAATCCCTGGGTATTGGAAATAGTTTCCCATGGTTACAAACTGGAATTCGAGGAGGTGCCCCCGCGCCAATTTTTCAAATCGGCCCTACCAGCTTCCACATCGGAAAGGGATGTAGTGTTAGCTGCAATTCAAACGCTGTGTATACAGCAAGTAATAATCAAGGTTCCCCTGCACCAGCAGGGAAGAGGTTACTACTCAACCCTATTTGTGGTACCGATTTTGAATCTGAAATCCCTAAACCTGTACATAAAAAGATTCAAATTCAAAATGGAATCACTCAGAGTGATAATAGCCAACATAGAGGAGGGGGAGTTTACGGTGTCTCTGGATATAAAGGATGCGTACCTTCATGTCCCCATATATGCCCCCCATCAGGAATACCTGAGATTCGCTGTACAGGATTGTCATTACCAATTTCAGACGTTGCCGTTTGGACTTTCCACGGCCCCGAGGATTTTCACCAAGATAATGGCGGAAATGATGGTGGTCCTGCGCAAGCATGGTGTCACAATTATCCCATACTTGGACGATCTCCTGATAAAAGCGAGATCAAGAGAGAAATTGCTGAACAGTGTGGCGCTCTCTCTGAGAGTGCTCCAGCAACACGGTTGGATTCTAAATCTACCAAAGTCACAGTTGATTCCGACAACTCGACTGCCGTTCCTAGGTATGATACTGGATACGGAACAAATGAAGGTCTTCCTCCCAATAGAGAAAGCCCAAGACATCCAGAACATGGTCAGAGAACTGCTAAAACCGAAAAGGGTGTCAGTTCACCAATGCACTCGAGTTCTGGGGAAAATGGTGGCGGCCTACGAGGCCATTCCCTTCGGAAGGTTCCATGCAAGGACTTTTCAATGGGACCTTCTGGACAAGTGGTCCGGGTCCCATCTGCATTTACAACGGAAAATAACTGTCCCCAGGAACCAGAGTGTCCCTCCTGTGGTGGTTGCAAAGTGCTCACCTGCTGGAGGGTCGCAGGTTCGGGATTCAGGACTGGATTCTGGTTACCACGGACGCGAGCCTCCGAGGATGGGGAGCGGTCACACAGGGAAGGACTTTTCAGGGTCTTTGGTCAGACCAGGAGTCCTGTCTACACATCAATGTGTTGGAACT
This sequence comes from Pseudophryne corroboree, assembly GCF_028390025.1. Lineage (NCBI taxonomy): Eukaryota > Metazoa > Chordata > Amphibia > Anura > Myobatrachidae > Pseudophryne > Pseudophryne corroboree. The sequence goes on along the minus strand of NC_086451.1, from coordinate 99,638,395 downwards.
CAGGGCCATTTACAACGGCCTTCGACAAGCGGAGAGTTTTCTTCGAAACCTACCGGTTCTGATTCAATCAGACAATGTCACAGCAGTGGCTCATGTGAACCGCCAAGGCGGGACAAGAAGCAGAGTCGCGATGGTGGAAGCCACAAGGATACTTCGCTGGGCGGAAAATCTTGTAAGCGCTCTGTCGGCTGTCTTCATTCCGGGAGTGGACAACTGGGAAGCAGACTTCCTCAGCAGACACGATCTCCATCCAGGAGAGTGGGGACTTCATCAAGAAGTCTTTGCAGACGTAACACGTATTTGGGGAACTCCTCAAATAGACATGATGGCGTCACGCCTCAACAAAAAACTTCGGAGTGATTGCGCCAGGTCTCGGGACCCTCAGGCAGTAGCAGTAGACGCACTGGTAACACCGTGGGTGTTCGAGTCGGTCTATGTGTTTCCTCCTCTTCCTCTCATCACGAAAGTGTTGAGGATCATAAGACGAAGAAGAGTACAGACGATACTCGTTGTCCCAGACTGGCCTCGAAGGGCCTGGTACTCGGATCTACAAGAGATGCTCACAGGAGATCCCTGGCCTCTTCCTCTGAGGGAAGACCTGTTGCAGCAGGGGCCCTGTGTATTTCAAGACTTACCGCGGTTACGTTTGACGGCATGGCGGTTGAACGCCGATTCCTAGCAAAAAAGCGGATTCCGGAAGAGGTCATCCCTACTTTAATAAAGGCTAGGAAGGAGGTGACGATAAAACATTATCACCGTATCTGGTGAAAGTATGTGTCTTGGTGTGAGACCAAGAATGCACCTACGGAAGATTTTCATCTGGGTCGTCTTCTCCACTTCCTACAGACAGGAGTGGATATGGGCCTGAAATTAGGCTCGGTTAAGGTACAGATTTCGGCCCTCTCGATTTTCTTTCAGAAGGAATTGGCTTCTCTTCCAGAAGTCCAGACGTTTGTAAAGGGAGTGCTGCACATCCAGCCCCTTTTGTGCCTCCAGTGGCACCATGGGACCTGAACAGGGTGTTGCAGTTCCTAAAATCTCACTGGTTTGAACCGCTTAACAAGGTTGAGTTGAAATTTCTTACCTGGAAGGTGGTCATGTTGTTGGCCTTAGCATCAGCAAGGCGAGTGTCAGAATTGGCGGCTCTTTCACACAAGAGCCCCTACTTGATTTTTCATGTGGATCGAGCTGAATTGAGGACACGTCCGCAATTTTTGCCTAAAGTGGTTTCGTCGTTCCATATGAATCAACCTATTGTGGTGCCTGTGGCTACCGGTGACCTGGAGGATTCCAGATCCCTGGACGTAGTCAGGGCCTTAAAGATTTATGTAGCCAGGACGGCTAGAATTCGGAAAACAGAGGCTGTTTGTCCTGTAGGCGGCCAATAAGATTGGCGCTCCTGCTTCGAAGCAGACTATTGCTCGCTGGATCTGTAATACGATTCAGCAGGCTCACTCTACGGCTGGATTGCCGGTACCAAATTCGGTTAAGGCCCATTCCACTAGGAAGGTGGGCTCTTCTTGGGCGGCGGCTGCCCGAGGCGTCTCGGCTTTACAACTTTGCAAAGCGGCGACTTGGTTGGGGTCGAACACTTTTGCTAAATTCTACAAGTTTGATACCCTGGCTGATAAGGACTTAGCGTTTGCTCAGTCGGTGCTGCAGAGTCATACGCACTCTCCCACCCGATTGGATGTTTTGGTATAAACCCCATGGTCCTTACGGAGTCCCCAGCATCCTCTAGGACGTAAGAGAAAATAAGATTTTAAACCTACCGGTAAATCTATTTCTCCTAGTCCGTAGAGGATGCTGGGCGCCCGTCCCAGTGCGGAAACTCTGCAAGACTTGTATATAGTTGTTGCTTACATAAGGGTTATGTTACAGTTGACATCGGTCTTGGACCGTTACTGTTGTTGTTGTTCATACTGTTAACTGGTTATGTATGTTCCAGGTTACATGGTATGATTGGTGTGGGCTGGTATGAATCTTGCCCTTGGATTGCTAAATCCTGCCTTGTATTGTCCATCTCCTCTGGGCACAGTTCTCTAACTGAGGTCTGGAGGAGGGGCATAGAGGGAGGAGCCAGTGCACACCCATAGTCAAAGGTCTTTTTAGGTGCCCTATCTCCTGCCGGAGCCAGTCTAGACCCCATGGTCCTTACGGAGTCCCCAGCATCCTCTACGGACTAGGAGAAATAGATTTACCGGTAGGTTTAAAATCTTATTTTCTAGTTATAAAAGATCGTGTCAAATACATTTTTCAATGTTATACATATGCACCACTATATACCATTAACGGTTTCATATATGAACCATTGTTCAGTGTTAACCTCTACAAACTTTACATTGTAAAATATTTGGACACGATTTTTCATAACTAGAAATCTCAGTTTTGTGTGCATTGCTCAAACTGGTGCATGATGTTAAACATATTGAAAACTGTGTGGTATTACAATAGCAGGCAGTTTGCTATTTATTGTCCACTTGCTGCCTTCTGTTACATTGGCTAAGCTGCATAATTAATTGCTTGGGGATGCACCTTTCCCTTTAGTTGTTGCTATGTTTCACACATGTTTTGACTCTTGCTATTTAATTTGTTAGAGATGTTATGACACTCCTGCACAGTTACAGTGTGCATGGCTAAGAGAGCAGCAGCAGGTGCTGATCACTTTTTACTTCACGATATTGGCTTCTATTTACTAAGCCGTAGAGCAGTGATTTTCAACCTTTTTTTTACTAGCGGCACACCGAACAATATTTTAAAACTGCCAAGGCACACCATCAGTTCCCCACATAAAAAAACAAAAAACAAACATTGGCCCTCATAGTAAAATAAAATCCACACATGCAGTGGCCTACACAGAAAAAACAATCACATTGCTCCCCACATAAATCATATTGCTCCCTACATAAATCCTATTGCTCCCCACATGAATTATTCACATTGTTCCCCCCCATAAATCCTTATTCTCCCCACATAAATCCTATTTCTCTAACGTCCTAAGTGGATGCTGGGGACTCCGTCAGGACCATGGGGTTTAGCGGCTCCGCAGGAGACAGGGCACAATAATAAAAGCTTTAGGATCAGGTGGTGTGCACTGGCTCCTCCCCCTATGACCCTCCTCCAAGCCTCAGTTAGATTTTTGTGCCCGGCCGAGAAGGGTGCAATCTAGGTGGCTCTCCTGAGCTGCTTAGAATAAAAGTTTAAGTTAGGTTTTTTATTTTCAGTGAGTCCTGCTGGCAACAGGCTCACTGCTACGAGGGACTTAGGGGAGAGAAGTAAACTCACCTGCGTGCAGGATGGATTTGCTTCTTAGGCTACTGGACACCATTAGCTCCAGAGGGAGTCGGAACACAGGTCTCACCCTGGGGTTCGTCCCGGAGCCGTGCCGCCGACCCCCCTTGCAGATGCCGAAGTTGAAGAGGTCCAGAGGTCCAGAAACAGGCGGCAGAAGACTTTCAGTCTTCATAAGGTAGCGCACAGCACTGCAGCTGTGCGCCATTGTTGTCAGCACACTTCATACCAGCGGTCACTGAGGGTGCAGGGCGCTGGGGGGGGCGCCCTGGGCAGCAATGTATTATACCTTTTTTATGGCTAAAATACATCACATATAGCCCTTGAGGCTATATGGATGTATTTAACCCCTGCCAGAACTCACAAACTCCGGGAGAAGAGCCCGCCGTTTTAGGGGGCGGGGCCTATTCTCCTCAGCACACGGCGCCATTTTCCTGCTCAGCTCTGCTGTGAGGAAGGCTCCCAGGCTCTCCCCTGCACTGCACTACAGAAACAGGGTTAAAACAGAGAGGGGGGGCACTTATTTGGCGATATGATTACATATGTGAAAATGCTATAAGGGAAAACACTTGTATAAGGGGTTGTCCCTGTATAATTATAGCGTTTTTGGTGTGTGCTGGCAAACTCTCCCTCTGTCTCCCCAAAGGGCTAGTGGGGTCCTGTCCTCTATCAGAGCATTCCCTGTGTGTGTGCTGTGTGTCGGTACGTGTGTGTCGACATGTAGGAGGACGATGTTGGTGAGGAGGCGGAGCAAATTGCCTGTATTGGTGATGTCACTCTCTAGGGAGTCGACACCGGAATGGATGGCTTATTTAGGAATTACGTGATAATGTCAACACGATGCAAGGTCGGTTGACGACATGAGACGGCCGGCAAACAAATTAGTACCTGTCCAGGCGTCTCAGACACCGTCAGGGGCTTGTAAAAACGCCCATTTACCTCAGTTGGTCGACACAGACACGGACACTGACTTCAGTGTCGACGGTGAAGAAACAAACGTATTTTCCTTTAGGGCCACACGTTACATGTTAAGGGCAATGAAGGAGGTGTTACATATTTCTGATACTACAAGTACCACAAATAAGGGTATTATGTAGGGTGGGAATAATCTACTTGTAGTTTTTCCTGAATCAGATAAATTAAAGTGTGTGATGATACGTGGGTTTCCTCCGATAGAAAATTATTGGAGGTATACCTTTTCCCGCCAGAAGTGAGGGCGAGTTGGGAAACACACCTTAGGGTGGATAAGGCGCTCACACGCTTATAAAAACAAGTGGCGTTACCGTCTCCAGATACGGCCGCCCTCAAAGAGCCAGCTGATAGGAAGCTGAAAAATATCCTAAAAAGTATATACACACATACTGGTGTTATACTACGACCAGCAATCGCCTCAGCCTGGATGTGCAGCGCTGGGGGGGCTTGGTCGGATTTCCTGACTGAAAATATTGATACCCTTGACAGGAACAATATTTTATTGACTATAGAGCATTTTAAGGATGCATTTCTATATATGCGAGATGCGCAGAGGGATATTTGCATTCTGGCATCAAGAGTAGATGTGATGTCCATATCTGCCAGACGATGTTTATAGACACGACAGTGGTCAGGTGATGCAGATTCCAGACGGCACATGGAAGTATTGCCGTATAAAGGGGCGGTCCATCGGACCTGGTGGCCATGGCAACAGCTGGAAAATCCACTTTTGTTACCCCAAGTCACATCTCAGCAGAAAAGGACACAGTCTTTTCAGTCTCAGTCCTTTCGTACCCATAAAGGCCGGCGGGCAAAAGGCCAGTCATATCTGCCCAGGGTTAGAGGAAAGGGAAGAAGACTGCAGCAGGCAGCCCATTCCCAGGAACAGAAGTCCTCCACAGCTTCTGCCAAGTCCGCAGCATGACGCTGGGGCCATACAAGCGGACTCAGGTGCGGTGGGGGGTCATCTCAAGAGTTTCAGCACGCAGTGGGCTCACTCGCAAGTGGACTCCTGGATCCTACACGTAGTATCCCAGGTGTACATTGGAAATTCGAGACGTCTTCCCCTCACAAGTTCCTGAAGTCTGCTTTACCAACGTCTCCCTCCGACAGGGAGGCAGTATTGGGAAAAAATTCACAGGCTGTATTCCCAGCAGGTGATAATCAAAGTACCCCTCCTACAACAAGGGAAGGGGTATTATTCCACACTATATTGTGGTACTGAAGCCAAACGGCTCGGTGAGATCTAAAAGATTTGAACAATTACATACAAGGGTTCAAATCAAGATGGAGTCACTCAGAGCAGTGATAGCGAACCAGGACGATATGGTGTCACTGGATATCAGGGACGCTTACCTACATGTCCAAATTTTGCCCTTCTCACCAAGGGTATCTCAGGTTCGTGGTACAGAACTGTCACTATCAGTTCAGAAGCTGCCGTTTGGATTGTCCACGGCACCCCAGGTCTTTACCATGGTAATGGCCGAAATGATGATTCTTCCTAAAAGAAATATGGACGCTTTCCTGATAAGGGCAAGGTCCAGAGAACAGTTGGCGGTCGGAGTAGCACTATCTCAAGTAGTTCTACGACAGCACGAGTGGATTCTAAATATTCCAAAATCGCAGCTTTTTCCGACGACACGTCTAATGTTCCTAGGAATGATTCTGGACACAGTCCAGAAAAGGATGTTTTCTCCCGGAGAAGAAGGCCAGGGAGTTATCCGAGCTAGTCAGGAACCTCCTAAAACCAGGAAAAGTATCAGTGCATCATTGCACAAGGGTCCTGTGAAAAATGGTGGTTTCTTACAAAGCGATCCCATTCGGTAGATTTCACGCAAGAACCTTTCAGTGGAATCTGCTGGGAAAATGGTCCGGATCGCATCTTCAGATGCATCAGCGGATAACCCTGTCTCCAAGGACAAGGGTGTTTTCTTCTGCGGTGGCTGCAGAGTGCTCATCTATGAAAGGGCCGCAGATTCGACATTCAGGACTGGGTCCTGGTGACCACGGATGCCAGCCTGAGTGGCTGGGGAGCAGTCACACAAGAAAAAAAAAAAAAAAAAAAAATTTCCAGGGAGTGTGATCAAGTCTGGAGACTTCTCTCCACATAAATATACTGGAGCTAAGGGCAATTTACAAGGCTCTAAGCTTAGCAAGACCTCTGCTTCAAGGTCAGCCGGTATTGATCCAGTGGGACAACATCACGGCAGTCGCCCACGTAAACAGACAGGGCGGCACATGAAGCAGGAGGGAAATGGCAGAAACTGCAAGGATTCTTCGCTGGGCGAAAAATCATGTGATAACACTCTCAGCAGTGTTAATTCCGGGAGTGGAAAACTGGGAAGCAGACTTCCTCAGCAGGCATAACCTCCACCCGGGAGAGTGGGGACTTCAGCGGGAAGTCTTCCACATGATTGTAAACCGTTGGGAAAAACCAAAGGTGGACATGATGGCGTCCCGCCTGAACAAAAAACTAGACAAATATTGCGCCAGGTCAAGGGACCCTCAGGCAATAGCGGTGGACGCTCTGGTAACACTGTGGGTGTACCAGTCAGGGTATGTGTTCCCTCCTATGCATCTCATACCAAAAGTACTGAGAATCATAAGAAGGAGATGAGTAAGAACGTTACTCGTGGTTCCGGATGGGTCAAGAAGGACTTGGTACCCGGAACTTCAAGAGATGCTCACGGAAGAACCGTGGCCTCTACCTTTAAGAAAGGACCTGCTCCAGCAGGGGCCTTGTCTGTTCCAAGACTTACCGCGGCTGCGTTTGACGGCATGGCAGTTGAACGCCGGATCCTGAAAGGGCATTCCAGATGAAGTCATCCCTACCCTGGTCGAAGCCAGGAAGGATGTAACCGCAAAAACATTTTCACCGCATTTGGCGAAAATATGTTGCGTGGTGTGAGGCCAAGAAGGTCCCTACAGAGGAATTCCAACTGGGTCGTTTCCTACATTTCCTGAAAACAGGACTGTCTATGGGCCTAAAATTAGGGTCCATTAAGGTTCAAATTTCGACCCTGTCGAATTTCTTCCAGAAAGAACTGGCTTCAGTGCCTGAAGTTCAGACGTTTGTAAAAGGGGTACTGCATATACAGCCTCCTTTTGTGCCTCCAGTGGCACCTTGGGATCTCAATGTTGTTTTGAGTTTCCTAAAGTCACATTGGTTTGATCCACTCACCACTGTGGAATTAAAATATTTCACATGGAAGGTGAAGATTCTATTAGCCCTGGCTTCAGCCAGGCGTGTGTCAGAATGGGCGGCTTTATCATATAAAAGCCCTTACTTAATTTTTCATTCTGACAGGGCAGAATTGAGGACTCGTCCTCAATTTCTCCTTGAGGTGTTTTCTGTTTTTCACATGAACCAACCTATTGTGGTACCTGCGGCTACTAGGGACTTGGAGGACTCCAAGTTACTTGACGTTGTCAGGGCCCTGAAAATATGTTTCCAGGACGACTGGAGTCAGAAAATCTGACTCGCTGTTTAGCCTGTATGCACCCAACAAGATGGGTGTTCCTGCTTCTAAGCAGACGATTGCTCGCTGGATTTGTAGTACAATTCAGCTTGCACATTCTGTGGCAGGCTTGCCACAGCCAAAATCAGAAAAAGCCCATTCCACAAGGAAGTGGGCTCATCTTGGGCGGCTGCCCGAGGGGTCTCGGCTTTACAACTTTGCCGAGCTGCTACTTGGTCAGGGGCACACCCTGACTGAGGAGGACCTGGAGTTCTCTCATTCGGTGCTGCAGAGTCATCCGCACTCTCCCGCCCGTTTGGGAGCTTTGGTATAATCCCCATGGTCCTGACGGAGTCCCCAGCATCCACTTAGGACGTTAGAGAAAATAAGAATTTACTTACCGATAATTCTATTTCTCGTAGTCCGTAGTGGATGCTGGGCGCCCATCCCAAGTGCGGATTGTCTGCAATACTTGTACATAGTTATTGTTACAAAAATCGGGTTATTCTTGTTGTGAGCCATCTTTTCAGAGGCTCCTTCGTTGTTATCATACTGTTAACTGGGTTCAGATCACAGGTTGTACGGTGTGATTGGTGTGGCTGGTATGAGTCTTACCCGGGATTCAATATCCTTCCTTATTATGCACGCTCGTCCGGGCACAGTATCCTAACTGAGGCTTGGAGGAGGGTCATAGGGGGAGGAGCCAGTGCACACCACCTGATCCTAAAGCTTTTATTATTGTGCCCTGTCTCCTGCGGAGCCGCTAAACCCCATGGTCCTGACGGAGTCCCCAGCATCCACTACGGACTACGAGAAATAGAATTATCGGTAAGTAAATTCTTATTTTAGTGTTCACTCTAGGCTGTTTTAGCAGGCAAAACCCGCCCTGCTCCCCACATGAATTATTCACATTGTTCCCCACCATAAATCCTTATTCTCCCCACATAAATCCTATTTAGTGTTCACTCTTGGCTGTTTTAGCAGGCAAAACCCGCCCTGCCCCTTTTGCGGCGCCCTGCTAGAACAGCCGCCCGCATCCTGCCCTCCCGGCCTGAATAGATGCCGTGCGCATGCGCGCTGCATCCATTCACGCATTGGGAGAGGGCTGGGGGAAGCCCAGCACCGACGGAGGTGCTGGGCACGCCCCCAACAGTGACGTCACCGGCCACAGACGCTCTCTATGGTAGCGTCTGTGGGCCGCACCGCCCCCTAAAATGACGTAGGCGTGGCCACGCCCCCTAATTTGCGTGGTCACGCCCCCTGTTTCGCCGCGCGCACATGTGCGCCCGGAGTCCGCCGCCCTGCTCCCTGTTCCCCAAGTAAGAAACCCCCCCCCCCCAAAAAAAAAATATTAGCCCCTACCGGTCAGCTGTCCTCCACCCTGTCCCTCAGTGGCGGGGATTGTTCATAGTGGAGTGCTGCGAATACTGAGCACTGGGCGGTCGGGCAGATGTGGGTGGGTAAGGAAAGCTGTGTATACAGGCAGGAACTGGAAGATGTCTGTGCAAGTGTGTGGGCTGGCTGGGTGGTGAGAAGCGGCGGCCGTGACCTATGATATCACACCACTGCGTCTTCAAGGCATAGGTCACGGCCGGAGCACGACTGATCCTCTAAGAAGAGCCCAACAGTTCACTCTGAAGGTGCAGGAAGCTGCTCTGTCTCCGCGGCACACTAGTGTGCCACGGCACACTGGTTGAAAAAGCATGCCGTAGAGAGACTAGTACCAACCTACCAGCTCTTGTCATTTTTCAAACACAGCTTGTAACATGAAGTTAGGAGCTGATTGGTTTGTACTTCATCACTCTCCAAGGCTTAGTTTAGTAATACCCCTTTCGGACCGCATTCCTGGGTCCAGAACGGGTTGCTGAACATGGGTTTTAAGCAGTGTCATAGCTTGAAACTTGTTCACACCGCTGGCTGGACCCAGGATATTGCTGGTGCTTACCTCTGTTGTCGCTTGGAGATGACATCCTCTCCAAGGTCCTGGACTGCTGCTCACCCTATGCAGTGAACGGTACTCGGGTCGGACAACCCAGGTTACCCGTTCACACTACTCTGTAATACCCCTTTCTCTTACGTCGCTTATTAAGACTTACCGCTGCTTCGTTTGACGGCATGGTGGTTGAACGCCAGATCTTAGCGCGGAAGGGTATCCCGAGTGAGGTCATTCCTACCCTGATACAGGCCATGAAGGGGGTAACATCTAAGCATTACCATCGCATTTGGAAGAAATATGTCTCTTGGTGTGAGGCCAAGAAGTTCCCAGCGGTGGAGTTTCAACTGGGACGTTTTCTCCTTTTCCTGCAAGCAGGGGTGGATATGGGACTGAGACTGGGCTCCATCAAGGTCCAGATCTCTGCTTTGTCCATCTTCTTCCAAAAACAATTGGCTGTTCTTCCTGAGGTTCAGACCTTTTTGAAGGGGGGTTCTGCACATCCAGCCTCCCTTTGTGGCGCCTATGGCTCCATGGGATCTTGATGTGGTGCTGCAGTTCCTACAATCTGCTTGGTTTGAGCCTCTACAGGAGGCTGATCTCAAGTTCTCACATGGAAGGCGGTCACCTTGTTGGCCTTGGCTTCTGCATGACGCGTGTTGGAATTGGGGGCTTTATCTTGTAAAAGCCCCTATCTGATCTTCCATGAGGACAGGGCGGAACTTAGGACTCGTCCACAGTTCCTACCTAAGGTTGTGTCGGCTTTCCACACCAACCAACCTATTGTGGTGCTACTGACTCCTCAATTACTTCAAAGGCCTTGGATGTGGTGAGGACTTTGAAGATTTACGTGAAGAGGACGGATCATCACAGGAAAAGTGACTCCCTGTTTGTCCTCTATGATCCAAAGAAAATTGGATATCCTGCTTCTAAGCAGTCGATTTCACGCTGGATCAGGTTCACTATCCAGCATGCTTATTCCATGGCAGGATTACCGTCTCCGAAATCCATAAAGGCCCACTCTACTCGTAAAGTGGGCTCTTCCTGGGCGGCTGCCCGGGGTGTCTCGGCGATACAACTCTGCCGAGCAGCTACTTGGTCTGGGTCGAACACGTTTGCCAAGTTTTACAAGTTCGATACTTTGGCCTCTGATGACTTCCAGTTTGGTCAAGCAGGGTTGCAGGAGCCTCCGTGCTCTCCCTCCCGTACTGGGAGCTTTGGTACATCCCCATGGTGGACCCGTCTATACCCCATGTTACTAATATGGACCCCAGCATCGTCTACGGACTACGAGAAAAGGATTTACAGTTTCAGGTAATTAAAATCCTATGTTCACACCGCACAAATAACCCGGTATCGACCCGGCATATTGCGGGGTCGACGCGGGTCAGCGTGCGGTGTGAAAGGGGCATAGCCGAAATCCCGGGTCGCCTGACCCGGCAATTCAACCCGGGAATAAAGCAGTGTTATGCCCGGGTTGAATACCGGGTCAGTGGCTGCGTAAACGGGCTCCCGGGTTGATGCGTAGCGGGACCCGTTTACTACAGCAGGGAGAGGCGGGGTGGAGATGATCTAATCTCCCAGCGCCGCCTCCACCTCTGCCCCTGCCGCCGGCTTCGCTGCTATGGCAACCCGCCCGGCATATTGCCGGGTCGGAAGCCTGCAGCAGCAGCCAATGCCGGATCCGACCCGTTTCCAATACCCATGTGGGATCCGGCATTGGCAGTGTGAAAGGGGTATAACCTGGGTAGTTCCCAGACCAACCTGGCAATAACTCCAGGTTTTTGCTGCTGTGTGGAAAGAGTATATATAGACCCCTTTATCCTAAAGGTCATATTTAAGAAATACAATAAATTTGGCTACACTTATGTTAGGGAGTGGAAGTGGGAAGTGCTTTAATCATATATTGTTTGTGGGTGAGCATTCCAGTAGAAAGGCATAACTTATGTATTTTAATTTGTAACATTCTGCATAAAGATGGTATTTAGCAGTATTATAAGGTTTTTGATAGTATTACTCTGTTATTAGACTTGGAGGGTGATGGGGTTCAATTCAATGCAATTTGTTGCTGGACATTGCCTGACTGTACACGTATCAGCCAATTACAATGGCATTGCAAGCTTTCCTGTGCTTCTCTAGTGTACAGTATGTGGGGCAGAGCTTGCAATATAAATGATTCACAGCATTGAATTGATAGTGTTCATAACAAATCAGGCACAGGCGTTCATGATCAAAATAAATAAATGACTGTATTGATTGTTACAGACAATTCCACCTTTTTGTTTTGAACATCAAAATCGGTAGAAAATAGTAAATCTATTGGAGACAGTTCTAGCTATGTCTGTACCATGTATCTATTAACAGATTTTTATATAGTGCAACATATTTCGTTGCGCTCTACAGTTGGAACAACAGTGAAAAACTGTACAAAACTGGGTAATAGACTGTCGAAGTCAAAAATATTCCATAAAAAGAACATACAAACTACACACATTGTGAGTCGCTATACTTGCAAATACGCGCAGCGAGCACAGCAAAATATGGTAACACGCATTTACACGGACATGCCACAGAGATGGATTCGACACTTAATTCATACAGTACATAATTATAATAATATCAAGTGCCAGACATCATGATGAGTTAAAATTATATAATGAAGTAATGTCATGTATGTGTATTATTTGAACGAAGCAAGATACACCTGTCATATTTGGTATTTAAGCAACCAGATTAATGTGTAGATTAACTTGATACTTGTTGTTTGTTGCAATGTCCTACAACTTAATAATTATGATTAAATGTATGATAGCTAAAAATCACTCTTATTAGTACAATGGACAGGAAACTCAGGCCAGCCCCTTTGGATGTCTTCAAGGTTGAACCTGTGGAGCATATACAAATAGACTAGTGACTCATCATGAATGAGAAAGTCCCCTCCCCCAAAAACTAGATAACACATTGCTGATCACACAGGAGGCAGTTGCTGTTTTTGTCCCAGACGATGATGGAGTGCCTGCATGATTTTACACAGAGAGAGAGTGATATGGAGAGACGAATTTATATGAGAAAGATAATGGTTTTGTATGCTTACCTGTAACTGTATGTATTAACTGCTTACTATATAAATTGTAATCATATAATTATGTGTATTCTGTACATTGTAATATATTGAATCCATATCCTTTTAATAACAAATATATACATCAATGAGCTTTGGAACTCGGATAATGTGTGGGTGTATTGTTTTCTCTTATGGGATGCAGTGTTTTGCTATGTATAGCGCACATTCATGGCACATGGTAATAAGAGGTGCAGGCGTTTACAATATATATTAGAGCGGGCATTTTAAATATTTGTAAGAAAGCAATTTGGCATTCACAAGACAGATATAGCGCTGTATTCAATTGTTTTGCACCCTTGATCGCCCGTCTAAGTGATGGGAGATCACAGGGCGCAATTCAATTGTTATTTTGTTTGTGCTGATGGTGCCTATAAAGGTCGGGTTTACCCACGTAAAGCAGCTAAACAAGTGCTGGGCGCAATTGCGAATAGTGCCGTTTGGTTGTCCAAACAAGTTACTTTTTTTGCATTTAAGCTCACCACCTCCGGGGGTTGCAAGCTGAAATGCAGACTCCAGGAGCCATCATGCCCGAACGGAGCTACAATTGAATATCTCCGTTTGGGCGCCATCTAGTGGCAGCTGGCGGACAAACAATTGAATTCTGCCCAAAGAGGTAGGAAGTCCCTGCTTGCAAAGTATGTAAATATTAGTTTATTGTTCCTGAACAGAAAGAAATTAGAACAGCTATAATATCGTGTATATTTCACTGAGTTTTGGCCTCGCTTATGAAACCATTAATATGTGAAATGTTGAAGTAGCTATGTGCGTGCAGTTATTCTTGATATGTCAGCTATTATTCTTGGTGACCGTACATTGCATTGGAACAAGCGCAGTTGTTTTATCCTGACAACTTGCTGATACAAGCAGGCAATATTCATTGTAACAAACTCCCAATATTCTCGCACTAAGGGGGGGGGGGGAATTAAATAGTCATTGTTGAATAGTGCCCGGGATGAATGCCTGGAGCTATTCAATTATTCGTATTGCGCCCAACACTTAAGTCGGGAGATGCAGTTTACCGCACATAATGACCGTGGTCTAGTGGCAGTAATTTGCATTTTCTATCTTTGGTTCCTGGTGCGATGCTCTTAGCGCACGTGGTAAGCCTGCAACTGGCTTAGTGGCACTAGCTTAGTTAGATTCTGCTCGTACCTCAGGAAGAAGCGAGTAGAAATCCTTTAGAGTTGGGTTTACAGCATGGCCAATTCAATAGCTCCAGGCACTCATTCCCGACACTATTTAACACTGCATTCCAGTGCCGTAACTAGGCATTTTAGCGCTGTGTGCAAGAAACGACATTGGCGCCCCTCCCCATCCAAGATAAGGGCAGTGCGCGGCGTAGGCGCGCGAAAAATTCATAGGGGCGTGGCTTCATGGGGAAGGTGCGTGGCCACAAAATAATACCAATACATAATAATACATTATATATTACGGCATAATACATTACGGCAGACCGCATCCCCTTTTTACACATTACGGCAGACAGCATCCCTCTTTTTACACATTACGGCAAACGGCGTCCCCTTTTTACACATTACGGCAGACAGCGTCCCCTTTTTACACATTACGGCAGACAGCGTCCCCTTTTTACACATTACGGCAGACAGCGCCCCCCTTTTTACATATTACGGCAGGCAGCATCCCACGTTTTACACATTACGGCAGACAGCATCCCTCTTTTTACACATTACGGCAGACAGTGTCCCCCTGTTTACACATTACGGCAGACAGTGTCCCCCTTTTTACACATTACGGCCGACCGCGTCCCCCTTTTTACACACACAGCCTGTCAACACCCCCCCCACACACACACCGTTCCCCCTCCAGTCCTTATACACACACAGCCTGCCCTCACTAGCCCGCACGCACGCACGCACGCACACACACACACACACACACACACACACACACACACACACACACACACACACATACACACACATACACACATACTGTCTGTCCCCTCCAGTCACCGCACACTTTACCTCCAGGGTGAATGGCAGCAGGAATTGTCAAAAGGTGAGAGGATATCGAGCAGGTAGGGCTGCACACAATTGCCCCAGGCCAAGTCGGGGGCGTGGCCTAATTGCGGATCTCTGTGACCACGCCCCCTTTTTTAAACCATTTCCAACCCATAGAGCAGGCACCTCCAACTGATCTGTCTGCCTGGGAGAGGAGATCCGGTAACGCAGGCAAGCACCTGCAATGCCCAGCACTACAGCACATAAATTTAGGTCAGGTGCTCCTCTCAAGCTGGGCCGGCGTGGGGGCGTCACCAACAGGTGTTGCTGGGCGGAGTCTCCGCCTTGTTGTCTCGGGGACTTCAGCAGCAGGCAATTGTGAGGGGCGTTGATGGGGCTCCAGAGGTCACTTCCCCCCTCCTCATCCCCTCACTCCGGCGGCAGCAGCCACAGCACACATCACGGGCAGCTTGTAGTGAGTCAGTCTGACTCATTACAATGCCGCACTCTTGAATGGGGATGCGGGTAGTTGCGCCCTCAGGGCGACTGCGCTGTGTGCCAGGCACACCTGGCACACACGTAGTTACGGCCCTGCTGCATTCAGTTGAATTGTTTCTTAATCTGTTATTTTTATGGAGGAATGTAATAGGGTTTGAAAATCTGAAAGTGAGAGACTTTGTGAGAGTTTTTTTAAATGGCATTCATTTACATGGCAAAACCAGGTTGATTTTGCTAGGTAAATCATTGCTACTTTAAAAAAACAGGAGAACTCTCAAAATCTCTCACTTACTGTTTCTCACACCCTATTACATTCCCCCTTAGTATTTAAACTGCTTTTCATCTTGTGTTTTCCACACGATTTAGAAACTGCTTTTCATCTTGTGTTTTCCACACGATTTAGAAACTGCTTTTCATCTTGTGTTTTTCACACGATTTAGCTGGGTTCACACTCTACAATAGGGGTGGGCAAAATACGGCCCGCGGGCCGGATGCAGCCCGCGATCCGATCCTGCCAGCCCGCTGCCTCTCACCAGCGTGCAATGGCAAGCGGCTCGACAGGCTGATCGGCTCGTCATTGCACAGTACTGCAGTACCTCTGAAGCTGCCGGCGCCGCTGAGGAAATTCTGGTCGCGGGTCTCGCTGCTCGCTATGTGCTGGCTGCTGCTGCCGGCCGGGCTATGGGCTATGTGCTGGCTGCTGCTGCCGGCCGGGGATCCGACGCATATGTGGGCTATGTGCTGGCTGCTGCTTCCGGCTGAGTCTCCTGCCTGTCCACGCCGGTGTAAATAGCAGTTCAGAGGAGGCTGCTGCCGTGCCCCAGCTACCGCTGCCAATAGCAATTGGCAAGCATCCTCGGATAACAGCCACCCCTGCTGAATCTGCAGCCCATATCTCCCAGCCCTATTATCTGCTCCTGCCTGTGGAATATAAGGTGCAGATAAAAACATCCACAGGACCCCATCTGGAGAAAGGTATGTTGGGTGCTGCAGGAGGGTCCTCTGGGAGGCCCTAAATGTGAGTGTTGGGCACAGTGTGTAGGGATATTTGTATGACCTCTTCATGGATGCCCTCTATGTGTACCACTGCTGCTGCTGTGTCCATGTGCTGGGCTTCCTCTGTCATTTAGGAGCCAGTAGCAGAACTGAAAGAGATCTGTGGCTCTTGGACATGTTATTGTGCATCTTTCCTGAAGCCGCCATCCTCAACACACCATGTGCCAGAGACAGCCTAAAGTGCCCTTCCTGCTGCCAACCCACCACATCCTAGCAACGGTCCTGCTTCTGCACCAGGTAACTGCTGTATCCATCACACTCGCTAGGCTACGTTTTCGTACAGCCAGCGATCAGGTCTGAACTGCGCATACACCGCAATGCACGACGGGATGGTGCAAAAAAAGTGATCACATGGGCAATCGCAAGGTGACTGACAGGAAGAGGCCGTTTGTGGGTGGCAACTGACCGTTTTCGAGGAGTGTCCAAAAAAACGATTCCCAGGGAGGGATTCTGACATCAGCTCCGGCCCCGATCATCGCAGCGGGTGAGTAAGTGCTGGTCTGTGCAGCTCTCTGCACATGTGATCGCACCCCTGCACAGCGATTTCCCCCTCCCCCTGTAGGCGGCTACTACCTGATCGCAGCAGTTCAAAAAACGCACCCTAGCGATCAGGTCTGAATTAGGCACATAATGCGGAGGGGGGGGGGGGGGGGTGCGGTCCTCCGATATTCACTGGAAAGTGTTCGGTGGCCCCTTAGCTGAAATAATTGCCCACCCCTGCTCTACAATGATCTATCTGACAGTCAGTTCTCAGCTGCCCAGTTGTATTATTGCACAGTGCGTACACAGCACCTGGGGGCCACAATAGTTTCAAAAGCAGTCAGATCTGCTACCAAAGTGTGTACTGCAGCATGACATTTATCGATCCAGATATCAAGCCACAAATGTAGTTTGTATAGAGATTGTCCAACCATAGTGCATTTATAAACATCACCTCAGCAATCTTTAGGGACATTTATTGTTCAGATAGAAACTATAATGGAGTAGTGCGCACACTGGAAATCGGATGTTCTTTGTATTGAACTGGCAGAATTTTTTTTTCTGCTGCGGGGTACACTGGGCTCCACAAGGAAAGACATAGGGGTGTAGAGTAGGATCTTGATCCGAAGCAACAACAGGCTCAAAAGCTTTGACTGTTCCTAGAATGCATAGCACCGCCTCCTCTATAACCCCGCCTCCCTGCACAGGAGCTCAGTTTTGTAGTTGGTGCCGCAGATAGCAGGCACATAACAGAGGGGCTGCTCTGGGCAGCCCTAAGAAGAGCTTTTTTGAAGAAAAGTGAAAACTTCAAGGGCTGTGGCAGTGTGTACATGTCTAGTGACATTCACTGCTGCAGCTCCATCTCTCCCCAGCGGCGCTGTACACTCCCGAGCCCTGTTTGCCAGGTAACTACAGCAGGAGGCTCCGGTTTTCTTCTGGTCAGGCACACACGACGGGGGGCTCTCCGGGATCGCACGGCCGCGCTTCGGGAGGTGGTGAGTGGGTCCCGCTTTCGAGACCCGTGCTTTATCGCGATCCGGCGCGGCTGGTGGGAGGCGGGCCACGCGCGCTGGCGGTGGACACTGTGGCAGTACAGGCGATCCCACTAGATCACCAGGGCATGGGTGCAGGTCAGGTTTTTCCTTAAAACCTTTTTTATGTGTAGCCCGCAGTACCTGGTGGTTTTGCCAGCAGAGGGGATAAGGCTTAGACCTGGAGCCCCTCCCCCAGCCCCAGGCGCCATTTCCAGCATATGTTCCCGCCCTGGAGCTGCATATTTGTCTCTCCCTCACTACCTGTCAGTGTCTGGGCGCCATTTCTCTCAGCTACACTGTTCCTGGGACTGCTTGGGCAAATCCTCCTGTGTATAGCCGCCTGGTTGTCAGCGCTGTGACTTTACATGACACTTAAGTATTCTACATGTCGGTTAGACAGTATTAAGAGAGAGTGCATTTAGTCAGGGTTCTCTGGTACAAGTACCCTGTGATATACATCTAGTTCTTACTGTGCAGTGTTATATCTATTGACTACATAGCTATATAATAAGCTAGTCCAGTGCAGTATTATTGTTAGTAATAACCTCTGCATTGTTTAACTGTGACTATATGTGTGTGCATTAGCTTGCTGAGTGGTGTCCATTTCGTGTCTCTCACTCAACTTGCTATCCCTATATTCTATAACCTGAGGGGGCTTGGTGTGTCAGGTTCTATATTTATATAGGATTTTCATAAGATATACTTTAATTCGTATTTTTCTCTGTGATTTTAGTCACTATATCTCTCCTGTATCTCTGCTTGTGCTGACTACACTGCACAGGGGTTTGGGCAAGAGGTATTGTGCTGCTGACATCTGTACTGTGTTACCTGATATTGTAAATCATATCATGTCTGCTTCTGAAGGTAACTGTTCAGGGGCTGAACACACTGCCGGTGTTGCTGACGCCACAGATCGCTATGAGGAGACTACGGTAGCTGTGGGCTCTGGTTCTGGGGGCTGCTTGCCCCCCAGTGGGACTGTGGCAATGGGGGTACATAATGACCCACCATGGGCTACTTTTTCCACGCTTCACATACGCTATTTACTAAACTAACACCCCCTATGGGACCTCCTATGCCGTTGCAACCGTATGTGGTCCCCGCAGGTAACCCGCCGTGGGTGGATAATTTATCTGCTCAATTGAAGAAGTTGAACCAGTCCTTGACTAATAAAAAGTCTGACTCTCGCTCGCCTAAGACCAAGGGGTCCTCTAAGCGAGCTCTTATCTCCTCACAATCCACTGCTGTAACTGACACCTCGTCTGATGAAGATGGCGCTTACACTGAGCCCACAGATTCTGACACAGATACTGCTGATGGGGAGGGTAGTTCACATGTGGATGTTCTTGATCTTTTGGAGGCTATTATGTTAGTTTTACAGATTACGGATGATCCCGAGCCATCCGACCCTCCTAAGAAACCAGATAGGTTCAAGCGTCAGAAGGTGGTTAAACATGTTTTACCTCACTCTGACCACCTAGTGGATATACGTCAGGAACCCTGGGGAAACTCTGGTAAGAAGTTTGTGCCTCAAAAGAAGATGCTGGCTCGCTATCCCATCGCGCCAGAGCTGTCTAAAAATTGGGAAACGCCTCCTCCAGTGGACTCCACATGTGGCTAGGATGGTGGTTTCCTCAGCTCTATCTGTCACTACCGTCACGTCTCTAAAACATGTGGAGGGTTGTCTGAAAGCGATTTACACCCTCACGGGGGCTGCACAAAGGCCCACTATTGCAGCAACATGGGCTGCAGAGGCTGTTGAAGCTGAAATCTCTTCTGACCATGCTAGACCATGCTTGTCCTATATTTGTCACAGCTTCTCACTATATTAAAGAGGCGGCTTCTGATGCAGGTATCCTAGCAGCCAAGGCCTCTACTACATCAGTCCTGGCTCGCCGGATATTGTGGCTGAGATCCTGGTCTGTGGATCTGGATTCTAGAAAAACCCTGGAGGTACTCCATTTCAAGGGAGATATTCTGTTTGGGGAGGACTTAAATAAGATAGTGGCTGACTTGGCTACTGCCAAAACTGCCTGTCTGCCAAGTACCGCTCCTTCTGTGTCGAAGGCTAAGGGTACGTCCTTTCGTCCTTAAAGTAAAGCAAAGGGTCAGGCGTACAGCAAACAGGCCCGCACTTCCAAACCTGGTAAGCCGAAGCCCAAAAGAGCCTGGGCTGCTCGTCAGCCAGCTGCCAAGACCGATAATCCTGCCGCAGGACAGGGCGGGCCTCCCCCTGGGGGATCCCAGGGTGGGGGGCCGGCTTCTAGGGTATACCCAGGAATGGTTGAAGACGACTTCAGATGCCTGGGTACGGGAAGTCGTCACACGAGGTTACGCCATAGCCTTCAAAAACCGACCCCCTCATCGATTTTGCCGGACAGACGTCCCATTGGACCAGACAAAGGCAAACACTCTACATTCGGTGGTACAGACCCTCCTGGATGCAGGAGTCGTCGTACAGGTGCCTCTTGCTCAGAGGGGCCGGGGGTACTATTCTCCGCTGTTTCTGGTCCCGAAACCGAATGGGTCCTCCCGGCCCATTCTCAATCTCAAGGCATTGAACAGGTTTGTGAAAGTTTCCAAGTTCCGTACGGAAACCCTTCGCTCTATAGTTCTGGCCTTGGAACCTGGGGACTACATGGTCTCCCTGGACATACAGGATGCTTACCTGCATATTCCTATAGCAGTGTCACATCAGCAATACCTGAGGTTTGCGATTGGCAACCTCCTTTACCAGTTTCGGGCGTTACCTTTTGGTTTAACTGCGGCTTCGCGAGTCTTCACCATAGTTACGGCGGTGTTAACGGTGGTACTCCGCCGTCAAGGAGTCAGGATACTGCCGTATCTGGACAACTTGTTAATCCTGGCAAATTCCCCAGAACTTCTCCTACGTCATCTGGATATGACTGTCCGGTTTCTACAAGCCCACGGGTGGCTCATCAACTGGAAGAAATCCTCCCTGGTCCCTGCTCAGAGCATGGTGCACCTGGGAGCGCTATTGGACACTCACAACCAGCGGTTGTTCTTGTCTCATGAGAAAGTCCTGAAGCTTCAGGACAGGATTCGTTGCTTCCTTTCTCGTCCGCAAGTGTCGATACATTCGGCGATGCAGGTGCTGGGCCTCATGGTGTCAGCATTCGACATGGTGGAGTATGCTCAATTTCATTCTCGCCCCCTCCAGAGGCTAATTCTATCCACGTGGGACGGCCTACCTCAACGTATCAGGTCTCATATGATCTCATTGACTCCGGAGGTCCGTCTGTCGCTGCACTGGTGGCTCCAGGACCAACGATTGTGCAGGGGCCGTCCCTTCTGGATTTCCGACTGGGTCCTGTTGACAGATGCCAATCTCAGAGGTTGGGGAGCGGTGATGGAGCAACACTCCCTGCAGGGTCGGTGGACCAAGGAGGAATCTCTCCTCTCGATCAACATTCTGAAATTGCGGGCGGTCTTCAATGCGTTGACCCTGGCCCAGCATTTAATTCAGAACCGTCCTGTTCAAGTACAGTCGGATAGCGCCACCACAGTGGCTTACATAAACCATCAAGACAGCACTCGAAGCCGTTTGGCAATGAAGGAAGTCTCACGGATTCTACATTGGGCAGAACGCCATCTACCGGCCATAAAGGCAATATTCATTCCGGGAGTCCTGAATTTGGAAGCGGACTTTCTCAGTCGTCAGGATGTACACGCCGGAGAGTGGGGCCTCCATCCAGAAGTGTTTCAATTCCTAGTGGAAAAATGGGGCCTTCCAGACGTGGATCTGATGGCGTCTCGACACAATCAGGAGGTTCCAGTCTTCGGAGCAAGGACAAGGGATCTTCAAGCAGCATTAGTGGATGCGCTGGCAGTGCCGTGGAGTTTTTGGCTGCCGTACGTGTTCCCTCCGGTGTCACTCCTGCCCAGGGTAATTCGGAAGTTCAAGCAAGAAAGAGGAATTCTGCTTCTCATAGCTCCAGCGTGGCCCAGAAGGCACTGGTTCTCAGACCTGCAGGGTCTATAGTCAGAGCGTCCAATTCTACTTCCACAATGCCCAGACCTCCTCGTTCAGGGCCCCTGTGTCTACCAGGACCTAGCCCGGCTCTCTTTGACGGCGTGGCTCTTGAAGCTTCCGTCTTAAGGGCTAAAGGGTTTTCTGAGGCGGTCATTCAAACTATGTTGCGGGCCCGGAAACCGGCTTCTGCGCGGATTTACTATAGGGTCTGGCATTCTTACTTTGTTTGGTGCGCATCTAACAATTATGACGCTTCCAAGTTTAGTATAGCCAAGTTGTTGGCCTTTCTTCAGGAGGGCCTGGACTTAGGCCTGCGTCTGGCCTCCCTCAAGGTTCAAGTATCTGCCTTGTCGGTGTGGTTTCAGAGAAAGATTGCGACTTTACCTGATGTGCATACCTTTACTCAGGGTGTGTTGCGTATCCAACCTTCCTATGTCCCACCTGTGGCTCCTTGGGACTTGTCGGTGGTTTTAGAGGCGTTACAAGAGTCTCCGTTTGAACCTCTTGGTTCAGCTGATCTTAAGTGGCTTTCCCTTTAAGGTGGTGTTTCTGCTGGCTATTGCTTCAGCTAGAAGAGTGTCTGATTTGGGTGCCTTGTCTTGTAGTTCTCCATATCTGATATTTCACCGTGACCGGGTGGTTCTTTGAACTCGTCCCGGATATTTACCTTAGGTGGTTTCTTCGTTCCACTTTAACCAGGAGATTGTGGTTCTGGCACTTGTTTCTCCTGATCTGTCTCTCAAAGAGCGGTCTTTGGATGTGGTACGGGCTCTCCGTATCTATGTGAAGAGAACTGCTTCTATTAGGAAATCTGATTCTCTGTTTGTGCTGTTTGGATTTCACAAACGGGCCTGGCCTGCTCACAAGCAAACTTTGGCCAGATGGATTAGAATGGTGATTGCACATGCTTATGTGAGGGCTGGTCTATCAGCTCCTGCTCACATTACGGCCCAATCTACTCGGTCTGTTGGACCTTGCTGGGCGGCCCGCCGTGGTGCGACCCTTGAACAATTGTGCAAGGCGGCTACGTGGTCCTCTGTGAACACGTTCATAAGGTTCTATGCCTTCGATACTGCCGCTTCCCAGGATGCTTCATTTTGGACGATGGGTTCTTGTGCCCGCTACAGTGCGTCCCCTCCCATAAGGAACTGCTTTAGGACATCCCTTATGTCTTTCCCTGTGGAGCCCAGTGTACCCCACAGCAGAAAACGAGTTTTATGGTAAGAACTTACCTTTGTTAAATCTCTTTCTGTGAGGTACACTGGGCTCCACAAGGCGCCCACCCTGACGCACTTAGCTTCTTTGGGTTGGTATGGCATTAGCCGCTGACACTTCTCCTGTCGTGAGAGTGTGGTGTATGTGGCTACTAACCGTTGTCATCTCTTTTCCTGCTACTGCATTGGGCTGGTTAACTAAAAACTGAGCTCCTGTGCAGGAAGGCGGGGTTATAGAGGAGGCGGCGGTATGCATTCTGGGAACAGTCAAGGCTTTTGAGCCTGTTGGTGCCTTGGATCAAGATCCTACTCTACACCCCTATGTCTATCCTTGTGGAGCCCAGTGTACCTCGCTCAAAGAGTTTTAACAAGGGTAAGTTCTTACCATAAAACTCGTTTTTTTCTTTTTATATTTTTCGATTGTGTGTACCTAGCTTTATTTTGCCCCCCGGTAAAGGGCCCCATACACTACAAGCATCACACTGGAAACATGACCGGTGGCATTGTCGTCCTGATAATGTAGAGAGTAAAGAGTTATCGACAGCATCTCCATACTTACCAGAGATGTGGCCATGCATTACAATTAGTGGACCCATGCAAAACCAGCTAAAACAGCCCCATAGCATAACACCGCCACCTCCATGCTTTCTTGTAGGTACTGTACACTCTGGCATCAGATGGTCTCCTGGCAACCTCCAAACCCAAACACGCTCATCTGATCTGAAAAGTGTAAACCGCAATTCCTCACTGCCGTTGTTCCACATTCCAATTTTTGAGCTCTTTACACCGTACATCGTAAGCACTGGGCAGTATTCTTTTGATTAGAGGTTTATAAGCAGCTGCTCGCCCATAATATCTAAGTGCATGGGCCTCCTTATGAAGTGTTCTTGTAGAAACCGGCACATTAGTGTACATTTGGAACTCGTGTGCAATGGTATGCATGGGACAACACCTGTTCTTTCACAGCTCCCTGTTAGCACTCTCTGGTCCATGGATTGCAGTTTCTATGGTCTTCCAGGGCGAAGTGCTTTCCTAAAATGACTGTTCTTCCTCACATTAATGACAAAAGACACAGTGGGTTTAGGAACCTTCCTAACATCTCCAGTGCTTCTCACACTCATACCTCTAATCGGGGTTCACTATGGTATGCTGGCGGTCGGGCGCCGGGAGGCCGACCGCCGGCTTACCGACAGTGTGGCGAGCGCAAATGAGCCCCTTGCGGGCTCGCTGCGCTCGCCACGCTACGGGCACGGTGGCGCGCTACCACGCTATTTTATTCTCCCTCCAGGGTGGGTTGTCGTGGACCCCCACGAGGGAGAATAAGTGTCGGTATGCCGGCTGTCGGGATCCCGTCAGTCGGCATACTGAAGACCACCCCTCTAATCGAGCAGCCTATGATTCCCTTTTTAAACTCTGTTGGCTCCTTCCGGCCAGCCATATCGTTAGCAAATGATCTTATCGGAACACACCATTTCGCTTGCGTTGGGGTGTCCATTTACTTTTGTCTACGCAGGGGGAAATTCAATTGTTATCGCGCGCCACACTATTTTATTCTCCCTCCAGGGTGGTCGTGGACCCCCACGAGGGAGAATAAGTGTCGGTATGCCGGCTGTCGGGATTCCGGCGCTGGTATACTGTGCGCCGGGATCCTGACAGCCGGCATACTGAAGACCACCCATAAGTAGATGCCTCCTGCTTGTATTAGTGATTCGTACTGAATCCCTATCACCCATGACTCTCAAACACAACAGACGAAAATGGCCATTCAGATAAATTGGTTAAATCCATTTGATTTAATCAATTTATCAAAATGACCATTTCAGTCCATTTCCTGTCTTTTGGGAGCTAATGGTTGCTTGTCACTTTCTCCCATACATGACCATATTCTTACTGCAACAAGAATGATTGGACAGTCAATCTTAAGGTCCATACACACGGAGCGATTTTGACTGAGTGATTTACCTTGAACTGGCAGTAGGCAATTTTGACTAAGGGGGCCATTCAGACCCGATCGCACGCTGAATTTTTTTCGCAGCCGCGTGATCGGGTCTGAACTGCGCATGCGTGTGGCCAGCAATGCGCAGGCGCATCTGCCACCGGCGACGGCTGTTGGCGGGCAGCGTCGAATCCTACGTCCAAAAGTGATCGCACCGTCGATCGCAAGAAGATTGACAGGCAGAAGGCGTTCGTGGGCGGCAACTCACCATTTTCTGGAAGTGTCTGGAAAAACGCAGGCGTGCCCAGCCGTTTCCTGGGAGGGTTCCTGACGTCGGCAACATCCCGGATCGTCGCAGCGTCTGAATAAGTCCTGGGCTGTGCAGAAACTGCACAAACCGTTCGCACCCCTGCACAGCGTTTACCTCCTCCCCTGTAGGCGGCGATTACCTGGTCGCAGCAGTGCAAAAAAATAGCCTGCGTGCGACCAGGTCTGAATTAGGAGCATAGTTTGCAAGCGATTTTGGCTATGTGCGATTTTGACTAACTCCTCTAAATAGGGGGATGTTTTACTTTTTTCCAGCGACAGTCAAAAGTGACTTGCCTGCACAGTCTATTTTTCCTAGCGATAGCGACCTGCCGGGGACGCGTATCGCTATCGCTCGCTGTGTACACACGTAGCGATATGCACTAACTTTCTTTGCGATTTTGACTATATAATAATAATCGCTGAGCCATATTGCTCCGTGTGTACACACCTTTATAGTGTGTATCAGTTGGTTTTTGTGATGGGAAGTGGCATAATTATGGCATGGAGGGAAATTATATTTTAGTTGCATATGTTGTCCTGTATGTACCAAACAAACTAGTACTTGTGAGAAAATAGTTTAATCCAGTTATTAACATATTTTTTTCCAATTGCACTAATTAGAGCAGCTTTGAACTCCTGTCTCGCTTTTTCTTCTGTCTTCACTGTCTCTTCCCATTCTTGTGTCTTCCAGTGCTAGATAATTGTATACTCCAAATGCACCATGCCGGCTCATAAATGTTCATAGAAATACAGTATGTATTTATTTATTTATTTATAAACAGCATTTTATATAGCGCAGCATATTCCGTTGCGCTTTACAATTAGAACAACAGTAATAGAACAAAACTGGGTAAAAATAGACAGACATAAAGGTAGGAAGGCCCTGCTCGCAAGCTTACAATCTATAGGGAAATAGGCATAGATACACAAGGATAGATGTTACCTATTGCATAATGGTCCACCAGATTGCTAGATTCTTAATGGGTTGTATGAGGATACCCCGCAATGTATGGTGGCCAAGTGTTAGGAGGGTGTGAGAGTAAAGAAAGACAAAATATGTGATGTTATGTATAATGTACTGAGAGGATGTAATTAGATAGGGAAGCACTGAAGGTTATGTGGGTGGGTCTGGAATTTGATAGGCTTGTCTGAAGAGGTGAGTTTTCAGGGAACGTTTAAAGGTTTGGAGACTAGATGCGAGTCTTATTGTGCGTGGGAGGGCATTCCACAGAGTGGGTGAAACCCGGATAAAGTCCTGTAATTTTGAGTGGGAACAAGTATATGTGTGGATGAGAGACGTAGATCTTGTGCAGAGCGGAGAGATCGAGTAGGGAGATATTTTGAGATCACTGAAACCTGGCTCTCCTCCTCTGACACCACCTCCCCTGCTGCCCTCTCTTACGGAGGCCTCTCCTTCACCCACACAGTCAGAACTGATGGTCGCCAGGGTGGAGGCGTGGGCGTCCTTCTCTCCCCTAACTGCACCTTTCGTGTCATCCCACCTGAGCCCTCTCTCACCTTCTCCACCTTCGAGGTCCACACTATCCGCCTCTTCTACCCCATTCACCTTCTTGTGGCAGTGATCTACCGCCCCCCTGGCCACTGTTCACCTTTCCTTGACAACTTTGCTGCCTGGCTTCCCCACTTTCTCTCCTCCGACCTCCCCTCTGTCATCCTCGGAGACTTTAACATCCCTATTGACATCACTAATGCCGCTTCCACTAATCTTCTCGCCCTTTCCACCTCCTTTGGACTTTCTCAATGGACCTCCACCGCTACTCACAATCTCGGCCACTCCCTCGACCTTGTCTTCACCCACCGATGTGATCTCTCTGATTTCTCAAACTCTCCCTTCCCTCTCTCTGACCACCATCTGCTTTCTTTCACCCTCTCATCCTCCCTCCTCCTCTCCACACCCAGACCCACCACCACCAGACGCAATCTCGGGTCTCTCAACCCCACTTTCATGTCCTCCCTCGAGACTTTCCTCTTTCCTCTTTCCACTATGACTTGTCCCAACCAGGCAGCCACCTTCTATAACTCTTCCCTAACCGCTGCTCTCGACTCTGTGGCCCCCCTCTCCTCTGTCCCCCTCCGCCGCTCCAAACCCCAACCCTGGCACACCAAACTAACACGTTTCTTACAAAAATGCTCACGATCTGCTGAACGCTCCTGGAGGAAATCTCACTCTCTGGCGGACTTCCTCCATTTCAAGTTTATTCTCTCCTCCTACAGCTCTGCTCTTTCCCTCGCCAAGCAATCCTTTTTCCAAGCACTCATCTCTTCTCAGTCCTCCTGTCCACGCCGTCTCTTTGAAACTTTCAACACTCTCCTTCGCCCCCCTCCTCCTCTCCTCCCATCCTCCCTCACTGCCACTGACTTTGCCTCCTTCTTCATCTCCAAAATTGAGGATATCCGACACGACATCTCCCGCCGTCACCCCTCTGCTACCCCCCTGCCCCCTTTATCCCTCCCCTCCATCTATCCCACCCTGTCCTCCTTCCATCCCACTTCAGAAAAGGAAGTCCACTCCCTCATCTTATCCTCCCCCCCCCCACCACCTGCCCCCTGGACCCCCTTCCCTCCCGTCTTCTCCGCTCCATCTCCCCCACTGCCTGCTCCCACCTTGCTCACCTCTTTAACCTGTCCCTCTCCACCGGCATCTTCCCCTCACCATTCAAACATGCTCTGGTCTCACCTATTCTCAAGAAACCCAACCTCGACCCCTCATCACCCACTAACTACCGCCCCATCTCTCTTCTCCCTTTCGCCTCCAAATTACTTGAACGACTAGTCTACAGCCGTCTCACAAGCTACCTCTCTGACAACTCCATCCTCGATCCACTACAATCTGGCTTTCGCCCACTCCACTCAACTGAGACTGCCCTGGTGAAAGTCACCAGTGACCTGCTTTCGGCCAAATCCAGGGGCCACTTCTCTTTGCTCATCCTTCTGGACCTCTCTGCTGCCTTTGACACCGTAGATCATCCTCTCCTCCTCGGCACACTCCAAAACGCTGGCCTCTCTAGCACTGTCCTTGACTGGTTTTCTTCTTACCTCACTAACCGCTCCTTCTCTGTGTCTGCCTCAAGCACCACCTCACACCCTTCCATCCTTCCTGTTGGTGTCCCTCAGGGTTCTGTCCTTGGACCCCTTCTGTTCTCCCTGTATACCTCTTCCCTGGGTGCGCTCATTAACTCATTTGGCCTTCAATACCACCTCTATGCTGATGACACACAACTCTACCTCTCATCTCCTGATCTGTCCCCCTTTGTCCTCTCTCAGGTTTCCAGCTGCCTCTCTGCAATCTCCTCCTGGATGTCTGAACGCTCTCTAAAGCTCAACATAGACAAAACGGAACTCATCATCTTCCCCCCCATCCAGAGCAACACCCCCGACCAATATCTCCATCATTGTTGACAACACCACCATCTCCCCCGTTCCCCAACTCCGCTGCCTGGGCGTCACTCTTGACTCCTCCCTCTCCTTTGCACCCCACATCCAAGCTCTGGCACAATCCTGTCGTTTCCAGCTACGCAACATTGCTCGTATCAGGCCATATCTCTCCCAGAGTGCAACTAAACTCATCCACTCACTGGTCATCTCACGACTTGACTACTGCAATGTCCTCCTCACTGGCCTTGCTTGCTCCCATCTTGCTCCCCTCCAATCTGTCCTGAACTCCGCAGCTAGGCTTATCTTCCTCCTCCGCCGCACCACATCTGCCACTCCCCTTCAACAAAATCTGCACTGGCTCCCATTCCCCTACAGAATCCTCTTCAAACTCCTCACCCTCACATACAAGGCCATCTCTAATTCCACTGCTCCCTACATCTCCAACCTCCTTTCCCTTCATACTCCCTCCCGCCCCCTGCGGTCGACTAATGACCGTCGCCTCTCCACCGCCCTGGTCACTGCTTCCCATGCACGAGTTCAGGATTTTGCCCGTGCTGCACCCCTTCAGTGGAACGCACTCCCCCCGCTCCATTAGACTCTCCCCAACCTTGCAAAGCTTCAAACGGGCACTAAAAACCCACCTATTCATCAAAGCATACCCTCCCGATGCATAACCCAGTGCTTTAGCCGTGCCTCCACCCCCCTGCCCCATGCCGTGAACATCTCAGCTTTGCTTGCATACTGCCATCAGGCTACCTCCCACTTGCCTGCACCTCTTGTCATCTGTCTGTCGCCCCTCCCCAATAGATTGTTAGCTCTTCAGAGCAGGGCCCTCTTTCCTCTTGTTATCTAAGCCCTCGTCTCAACACATTTCACTCACAGCTCTCCCCTACTCAATGACCATCTTTATCCTGCTAGTAAAGGCTCATCTCCATCTATGGCCACCAGCCTCTAGTAGTACGATGATCACTCCCTCAATACTAACATCTTAGCTGTATTATGTCTTGAGAATGTGTGGTGCTCTGTTACCTGTACTCTATTTGTTATTTATTTACTGTAATGCAATGTTTTGTCCCCTGTACTGTCCTTTGTACGGCGCTGCGAAACACATGTAGCGCCTTATAAATAAAATGTAATAATAATAATGAGTGAAGAGATGTATGTTGGTGCAGTTTGGTTAATAGCCTTGTATGTCAGTAAAAGTATTTTATATTTAATATGGTAGAATACCGGTAACCAATGGAGGGACTGACAGAGCGGATCTGCAGACGATGAACGTCTAGCGAGGAAGATTAGCCTCGCAGCTGCATTCAAAATGGATTGTAGTGGTGAGAGCCTATGTTTGGGAAGACCGGTCAGGAGACTATTACAATAATCAGTGCAGGAGATAATGAGAGCATGGATTAGAGTTTTTGCTGTGTCTTGTGTAAGATATGGTCGTATTTTGGATATGTTTCTTAGGAGTATGAAACATGATCTTGAGACAGATTGAATGTGGGGAACAAAGGACAGATCAGAGTCAAGGATGACACCTAGGCAGCGAGCTTGTGGGGTAGGGATGATTGCCGAGTTCTCAACAGTGATAGAGATATCAGGTTGGAAACTACTACTGGCCGGTGGAAATATAATTAATTCTGTTTTGGAATTATTAAGTTTGGGGTGGCGAGATGTCAGCCAAGATGAAATGGCAGAAAGGCATTCACTGACACAGACCAATACAGATGGTGACAAATCAGGGGAGGATAGGTAGATTTGAGTATCATCCGCGTACAGATAGTACTGAAATCCGAAAGAGTTGATTAGTTTGCCAAGAGATGTGGTATAGATAGAGAAAAGCAGAGGACCTAAGACTGAGGCATGCTGAGCCTAAGGCAAAAGCTGAAAAAGGAACTATTGCCAGGAAGGAGACTGGGACTTTTTAGTTGCTAATGCTTTCTAAAATAAGTCCTGACCTAACCCCCTGCATATAGTGGTTGCACAGGAGAAGGCTACATGTTAGCAAGCCTACTATGCTGTCTTGCGTCCTCTTCACCTGAGGTTTTGAGTCAAGCAGACAACTCGCCCATGTACATTAGCCCATCCTGTGCTTCTAATTAACTGGGTGAATGGACAGTAGCAGTTAGGCAATATAGATAAATGTGTATTGGGCTTGTTGCCATGCAGTCTTAATCCTGGCCACAGAGGGAAAAAATCTTCTATCTTAAAATATATATATATAGAAATATATATTTTAAAAAAATGGTAAATCCGACACTCTGCAGTAAGCTCCAATGATAACTTCCTAGGAGGAACTCACCCCATAAGTAACACTGCAGAAGAAGGTGGCACTCCAAGGGCGCAATTCAAATGTTTTGTCTGCTGGCAGCTACTAGATGGCGCCCAACAGAGCTATGCAATTGTAGTTTCGTTAGGGTGTGATGGCTGCCGGTGTATGTGTATCAGCTCGTATACTTCTGGGGGTGGCAAGCTGAACTGCGTGTAAAGTGACCCATTTGGGCGCCCAAATGGCACTTTCTCTAACGTCCTAAGTGGATGCTGGGGACTCCGTAAGGACCATGGGGGATAGCAGCTCCGCAGGAGACTGGGCACAACTAAAGAAAGCTTTAGGACTACCTGGTGTGCACTGGCTCCTCCCACTATGACCCTCCTCCAGACCTCAGTTAGAATCTTGTGCCCGGCTGAGCTGGATGCACACTAGGGGCTCTCCTGAGCTCCTAGAAAGAAAGTATATTTAGGTTTTTTATTTTCGGTGAGATCTGCTGGCAACAGACTCACTGCAGCGAGGGACTAAGGGGAGAAGAAGCTAACCTACCTAACAGGTGGTAGTTTGGGCTTCTTAGGCTACTGGACACCATTAGCTCCAGAGGGATCGACCGCAGGACCCGACCTTGGTGTTCGTTCCCGGAGCCGCGCCGCCGTCCCCCTTACAGAGCCAGAAGAGTGAAGAGGTCCGGAAAATCGGCGGCAGAAGACTTCGGTCTTCACCAAGGTAGCGCACAGCACTGCAGCTGTGCGCCATTGCTCCTCATGTACACCTCACACTCCGGTCACTGATGGGTGCAGGGCGCTGGGGGGGGGGGCGCCCTGAGGGCAATATAAGACACCTTGGCTGGCAAATCTACATCATATATAGTCCTAGAGGCTATATAGATGTAAAAATACCCCTGCCAGTATTCCAGAAAAAGCGGGAGAAGTCCGCCGAAAAAGGGGCGGGGCTATCTCCCTCAGCACACTGGCGCCATTTTATCTTCACAGTGCAGCTGGAAGATAGCTCCCCAGGCTCTCCCCTGTAGTTTTCAGGCTCAAAGGGTTAAAAAGAGAGGGGGGCACTAAATTTAGGCGCAATATATGTATACAAGCAGCTATTGGGGAAAAATCACTCAGTTATAGTGTTAATCCCTGCATTATATAGCGCTCTGGTGTGTGCTGGCATACTCTCTCTCTGTCTCCCCAAAGGACTTTGTGGGGTCCTGTCCTCAGTCAGAGCATTCCCTGTGTGTGTGCGGTGTGTCGGTACGGCTGTGTCGACATGTTGGATGAGGAAGGTTACGTGGAGGCGGAGCAGAGGCCGATAAATGGGATATCGTCCCCTGTGGGGCCGACACCAGAGTGGATGGATAGGTGGAAGGTATTAACCGACAATGTCAACTCCTTACATAAAAGGCTGGATGACGTAACGGCTGTGGGACAGCCGGCTTCTCAGCCCGCGCCTGCCCAGGCGTCTCAAAGGCCATCAGGGGCTCAAAAAACGCCCGTTACCTCAGATGGCAGACACAGATGTCGACACGGAGTCTGACTCCAGTGTCGACGAGGTTGAGATATATATATATACACAATCCACTAGAAAAATCCGTTGCACGATCTCGGCAATGATAAATGTGTTACGCATTTCTGACATGAACCCAAGTACCACATAAAAGGGGTTTTATTTTTGGGGAGAAAAAGCAGCCAGTGTTTTGTTCCCCCATCAGATGAGTGAATGAAGTGTGTAAAGAAGCGTGGGTTCCCCCGATAAGAAACTGGTGATTTCTAATAAGTTACTGATGGCGTACCCTTTCCCGCCAGAGGATAGTTCACGTTGGGAGATATCCCCTAGGGTGGATAAGGCGCTCACACGTTTGTCAAAAAAGGTGGCACTGCCGTCTTAGGATACGGCCACCTTGAAGGAGCCTGCTGATAAAAAGCAGGAGGCTATCCTGAAGTCTGTATATACACACTCAGGTACTATACTGAGACTTAAAATTGCCTCAGCATAAATAGTGCTGCTGCAGCGTGGTCTTATACCCTGTCAGATAATATTAATACCCTAGACAGGGATAATATTTTGCTAACATAGAGCATATTAAAGACGTCGTCTTATATGAAGGATGCACAGAGGGATATTTGCCGGCTGGCATCCAGAATTAATGCAATGTCCATTCTGCCAGGGGGGTATCAGAGATCCGGCAGTGGACAGGTGATGCTGCCTTAAAAGGCACATGGAGATTCTGCCTTATAAGGGTGAGGAATTGTTTGGGGATGGTCTCTGGGACCTCGTATCCACAGCAACAGCTGGGAAGAAATTTTTTTTACCTCAGGTTTCCTCACAGCCTAAGAAAGCACTGTATTTTCAGGTACAGTCCTTTAGGCTTCAGAAAAGCAAGCGGGTCAAAGGCGCTTCCTTACTGCACAGAGACAAGGGAAGAAGGAAAAAGCTGCACCAGACAGCCAATTCCCAAGATCAAAAATCTTCCCTCGCTTCCTCTGAGTCCACCGCATGACGCTGGGGCTCCACAGGTGGGGGAGCATCTCGGGAACTTCAGGGACCCGTGGGCTTGCCCACAGGTGGATCCCTAGGTTCTGCAAGTAGTATCACAGGGATACAAGCTGGAGTTCGAGGCGACTCCCCCTCGCCGTTACCTCACATCAGCCTTGCCTGCTGCCCTCGGAGAAAGGGAGGTAGTACTGGCGGCAATTCACAAGCTGTACTTCCAGCAGGTGAAATCAAGGTAACCCTCCTTCAACAAGGCCAGGGTTACTATTCCAAAATGTTTGTGGTACCGAAACCAGACGGTTCGGTGAGACCCATTCTAAAATTGGAATCCTTGAACACTTATATACGAAGGTTCAAGTTCAAAATGGAATCGCTCAGGGCGATTATTGCAAGCCTGAAGAATTTCATGGTATCACTGGACATCAAGGATGCTTACCTGCATGTCCCTATTTACCCTCTTCACCAGGTGTACCTCAAAATTGTGGTACAGGATTGTCATTACCAATTCCAGACGTTGCCGTTGGTCTGTCCCCGGCACCGAGGGTATTTACCAAGGTAATGGCCGAAGTACTTATCCCGTACTTGGACGATCTCCTTATAAAGGCGAGGTCCAGGGAGCAGTTGTTCGTCGGAGTAGCACTATCTCGGGAAGTGCTACAACAGCACGGCTGGATTCTGAATATTCCAAAGTCGCAGCTGGTTCCTACGACGCGTCTACTGTTCCTGGGTATGGTTCTGGACACAGAACAGGATAAAAAGGGTTTCTCCCGGAGGAGAAGTCCAAGGAGTTGTCGTCTCTAGACAGAGACCTCCTAATACAAATACAGGTGTCGGTGCATCAATGCACGCGAGCCTTGGGAAAGATGGTAGCTTCTTACGAAGAAATTCCATTCGCCAGGTCCCATGCAAGGATCTTCCAGTGGGATCTGTTGGACAAGTGGTCCGGGTCGCATCTTCAGATGCATCGGCGGATAACCCTGTCTCCAAGGGCCAGGGTGTCGCTGTTGTGGTGACTGCAGAGGGCTCATCTTCTAGGGGGCCGCAGATTCGGCATACAGGACTGGGTCCTGGTGACCACGGATGCCAGCCTTCAAGGCTGGGGGGCAGTCACACAGGGAAGAAACTTCCAAGGCCTATGGAAAAGTCAGGAGACTTCCCTACACATAAATGTTCTGGAACTATGGGCCATTTACAATGCCCTAAGTCAGGCTAGACCCCTGCTTCAACACCGGCCGGTGCTGATCCAGTCAGTCAACATCACGGCGGTCGCTCATGTAAACCGACAGGGCGGCACAAGAAGCAGGATGGCGATGGCAGAAGCCACAAGGATTCTCCGATGGGCGGAAAATCATGTGTTAGCACTGTCAGCAGTGTTCATTCCCGGAGTGGACAACTGAGAAGCAGACTTTCTCAGCAGACACGACCTCCACCCGGGAGAGTGGGGACTTCATCCAGAAGTCTTCCAAATGATTGTACACCGTTGGGAAAGGCCACAGGTGGACATGATGGCGTCCCGCCTCAACAAAAAGCTACAAAGATATTGCGCCAGGTCAAGGGACCCTCAGGTGATAGCTGTGGACGCTCTGGTAACACCGTGGGTGTACCAGTCGGTGTATGTGTTCCCTTCTCTGCCTCTCATACCCAGGGTAATGAGAATAATAAGAAGGAGAGGAGTAAGAACTATACTCATTGTTCCGGGTTGGCCAAGAAGAGCTTGGTACCCAGAACTCCAAGAAATGATCTCAGAGGACCCATGGCCTCTGCCGCTCAGACAGGACCTGCTGCAGCAGGGGGCCTGTCTGTTCCAAGACGTACCGCGGCTGCGTTTGACGGCATGGCGGTTGAACGCCGGATCCTGAAGGAAAAGGGCATTCCGGAGGAAGTTATCCCTACGCTATTTAAAGCTAGGAAAGAAGTGAACGCAAACCATTATCACCGCATATGGCGGAAATATGTTGCGTGCTGTGAGGCCAGTAAGGCCCCAAAGGAGGAATTTCAGCTAGGTCGATTTCTGCACTTCCTACAAGTCAGAGGTGACTATGGGCCTAAAATTGGGTTCCATTAAGGTCCAGATTTCGGCTCTATCGATTTTCTTCCAAAATACAACTGGCTTCACTGCCTGAAGTTCAGACTTTTGTTAAGGGAGTGCTGCATAGTCAGCCCCCGTTTGTGCCTCCAGTGGCACCGTGGGATCTCAACGTAGTGTTGGATTTCCTGAAGTCGCATTGAGTTGAGCCACTTAAATCCGTGGAGCTACAATACCTCACGTGGAAAGTGGTCATGCTGTGGGCCTGGGCGTCGGCCAGGCGTGTAAAGTATATGTTTCCAGGACGGCTGGAGTCCGGAAAACTGACTCGCTATTTATCCTGTATGCACCCAACAAGCTGGGTTCTCCTGCTTCTAAGCAGACTATTGCTCGCTGGATCTGTAGCACGATTCAACTTGCACATTCTGCGGCTGGACTGCCGCACCCTAAATCTGTAAAAGCCCATTCCACGAGGAAAGTGGGCTCTTCTTGGGCGGCTGCCCGAGGGGTCTCGGCTTTACAAATTTGCCGAGCTGTTACTTGGTCGGGTTCAAACATTTTTGCAAGAGTCTACAAGTTTGTTACCCTGGCTGAGGAGGACCTAGAGTTTGCTCATTCGGTGCTGCAGAGTCATCCGCACTCTCCCGCCCGTTTGGGAGCTTTGGTATAATCCCCATGGTCCTTACGGAGTCCCCAGCATCCACTTAGGACGTTAGAGAAAATAAGATTTTACTCACCGGTAAATCTATTTCTCGTAGTCCGTAGTGGATGCTGGGCGCCCATCCCAAGTGCGGATTGTCTGCAATACTTGTATATAGTTATTGCCTAACTAAAGGGTTATTGTTGAGCCATCTGTTGAGAGGCTCAGTTGTTATCATACTGTTAACTGAGTATTGTATCACGAGTTATACGGTGTGATTGGTGTGGCTGGTATGAGTCTTACCCGGGATTCAAAATCCTTCCTTATTGTGTCAGCTCTTCCGGGCACAGTATCCGAACTGAGGTCTGGAGGAGGGTCATAGTGGGAGGAGCCAGTGCACACCAGGTAGTCCTAAAGCTTTCTTTAGTTGTGCCCAGTCTCCTGCGGAGCCGCTATCCCCCATGGTCCTTACGGAGTCCCCAGCATCCACTACGGACTACAAGAAATAGATTTACCGGTGAGTAAAATCTTATTTTTTCGCAGTCACGCACAGCATCTCTTGTTGCATGGCATATTGAAGCTAGATGAAAGAGGACATTTCTGTACATTAGAAAGGTATTTTTCTGATGAAAACTCATCAATTTAATCATACAACACGGGCATCAAAAAGTGTATATAGATACGTTAGGTTGTACTTTGGCCATGAATTTGGTACCTGGAAATGAATTTGCAAATGTGATGGTTTAATGTTTTTGTTTGTCTTCTACCGGTATAGCGGTTATTAATATGCCGTCATTACCAATGACCTGAAGGAAACTTGTGAAGATAGGAATGTAAACAACATACACAGTGTAACCTAAAATAGCACTGATCCCCTCTATGAAAGAACAGTGCTTGGCAGGGATCTAGTATAGGCACTTTGCTGGGTGGGTGGTGTAAACCATTTAACTTTTGCTAAACTTCCTAGTGTTATGGCGTCTTCCAGATCCAGGCTGTGTCTGTAAAACTGTCAACCTGTAACAACACGTTGCTGGGAAAGGCAGTCTTTATATTAGCAATGTTTTTGGGACATCTGAAGACCTGAGAGATTTAAAACTTTAGGCATTTTCTCTTACACTTTTAATATGAATGTGGTGTGTACTGTGCTTTAGCTATGTAACCTAGTAACACATAGAGGAAGCTCTGTTCTTAGCTGTTCCATCTGCCAGGGGAAAACACTGTGCAGTTCATAGTGACACAAGTATCACTGGGACAATACTTCCTCTTGCAGCCTTGCTTTTATTTTAATTTTCTTTTTCTTAATTTTCCATTTATACAAGTTTTCAGTATATATGAAAGGGAGCTCTCTGCAGTTTTGTTCAGTATTGATCTTTTCTATTTTGTTTTATAGCATGTGAATTATTTATAATAGGTCCACTGTTTCTTGCTGAAAATAATTGTGCATATTATTGTTAAGTAAGAAAAAACAACTAATTTCAATGTACTTTTATTAATGTACGTACCATAACAAAGATGAATAAAAACAGTGGTTTAGATATTTCAGTTTGCTGTTTGAGTACCCCAATTCCTGTGGTACAGCTCATGTGATGAATCAGACCCAATGTGCTGAAAGCTGGCAGCTTCCTTATATCACAGGAGGTCTTTGAAGAGCACAGTGAGCCAGCTCCAACCAACATATGAGCTGTTCATGGTCTTCAATTATCAGAGTTGGCCAGAAATAATCAACTCTATGGACGGAATGTAATTTGTTTTTCTCTGACGTCCTAGTGGATGCTGGGACTCCGTCAGGACCATGGGGATTAGCGGCTCCGCAGGAGACAGGGCACAAAAATAAAGCTTTAGGATCAGGTGGTGTGCACTGGCTCCTCCCCCTATGACCCTCCTCCAAGCCTCAGTTAGGTTTTTGTGCCCGTCCGAGCAGGGTGCAATCTAGGTGGCTCTCCTGAAGAGCTGCTTAGAAAAAGTTTTAGGTTTTTTATTTTCAGTGAGTCCTGCTGGCAACAGGCTCACTGCATCGAGGGACTTAGGGGAGAGAAGTGAACTCACCTGCGTGCAGGATGGATTGGCTTCTTAGGCTACTGGACACCATTAGCTCCAGAGGGATCGAACACAGGCCCAGCCATGGAGTCCGGTCCCGGAGCCGCGCCGCCGACCCCCCTTGCAGATGCCGAAGATTGAAGAGGTCCAGAAACAGGCGGCAGAAGACTTTTCAGTCTTCATGAGGTAGCGCACAGCACTGCAGCTGTGCGCCATTGTTGTCAGCACACTTCACACAGCGGTCACTGAGGGTGCAGGGCGCTGTGGGGGGCGCCCTGGGCAGCAATGTATAATACCTTTCTTATGGCTAAAAATACATCACATATAACCCTTGAGGCTATATGGATGTATTTAACCCCTGCCAGATCTCACAAACTCCGGGAGAAGAGCCCGCCGAAATAGGGGGCGGGGCTTATTCTCCTCAGCACACAGCGCCATTTTCCTGCTCAGCTCCGCTGTGAGGAAGGCTCCCAGGACTCTCCCCTGCACTGCACTACAGAAACAGGGTAAAACAGAGAGGGGGGGCATTTTTTTTGGCGATATTACTATATTTAAGCTGCTATAAGGATACAACACTTATATAGGGTTGTTCCCATATATATTATAGCGCTTGGGTGTGTGCTGGCAAACTCTCCCTCTGTCTCCCCAAAGGGCTAGTGGGGTCCTGTCTTCAATAGAGCATTCCCTGTGTGTCTGCTGTGTGTCGGTACGTGTGTGTCGACATGTATGAGGACGATGTTGGTGTGGAGGCAGAGCAATTGCCGGTAATGGTGATGTCACCCCCCAGGGAGTCGACACCGGAATGGATGGCTTTGTTTATGGAATTACGTGATAATGTCAGCACATTACAAAAATCAGTTGACGACATGAGACGGCCGGCAAACCAGTTAGTACCTGCCCAGGCGTCTCAGACACCGTCAGGGGCTGTAAAACGCCCTTTACCTCAGTCGGTCGACACAGACCCAGACACGGACACTGAATCTAGTGTCGACGGTGAAGAAACAAACGTATTTTCCAGTAGGGCCACACGTTATATGATCACGGCAATGAAGGAGGCTTTACATATCTCTGATACTGCAAGTACC
Organism: Pseudophryne corroboree; assembly: GCF_028390025.1. Lineage (NCBI taxonomy): Eukaryota > Metazoa > Chordata > Amphibia > Anura > Myobatrachidae > Pseudophryne > Pseudophryne corroboree. Next base: position 99,599,198 of record NC_086451.1, on the reverse strand, counting down.
ACAAAAAGGGGTATTATGTGGGGTGTGAAAAAACTACCTGTAGTTTTTCCTGAATCAGAGGAATTGAATGATGTATGTGATGAAGCGTGGGTTAACCCAGATAGAAAAGTGCTAATTTCAAAAAAGTTATTGGCATTATACCCTTTCCCGCCAGAGGTTAGGGCGCGCTGGGAAACACCCCCTAGGGTGGATAAGGCGCTCACACGCTTATCAAAACAAGTGGCGTTACCGTCTCCTGATACGGCCGCCCTCAAGGATCCAGCTGATAGGAGGCTGGAAACTACCCTAAAAAGTATATACACACATACTGGTGTTATACTGCGACCAGCCATCGCCTCAGCCTGGATGTGCAGTGCTGGGGTGGTCTGGTCGGATTCCCTGACTGAAAATATTGATACCCTGGATAGGGACAGTATTTTATTGACTTTAGAGCAATTAAAGGATGCTTTTCTTTATATGCGAGATGCTCAGAGGGATATTTGCACTCATGCGATGTCCATATCTACCAGAAGAAGTTTATGGACGCGACAGTGGTCAGGTGATGCGGATTCCAAACGGCATATGGAAGTATTGCCGTATAAAGGGGAGGAATTATTTGGGAAAAAGACACCGTCTTTTCAGCCGCAGTCCTTTCGGTCCTATAAGAAGCGGGCAAAAGGACAGTCATATCTGCCCCGAGGCAGAGGAAAGGGTAAGAGAGGGCAGCAAGCAGCTCCTTCCCAGGAACAGAAGCCCTCCGCGGGTTCTGCAAAGCCCTCAGCATGACGCTGGGGCTTTACAAGCGGACTCCGGAACGGTGGGGGGTCGACTCAAGAATTTCAGCGCGCAGTGGGCTTGCTCACAGGTGGACCCCTGGATCCTGCAGGTAGTATCTCAGGGTTACAGGTTGGAATTCGAGAAGTCTCCCCCTCGCCGGTTCCTAAAGTCTGCTTTGCCAACGTCTCCCTCAGACAGGGCGACGGTATTGGAAGCCATTCACAAGCTGTTTTCTCAGCAGGTGATAGTCAAGGTACCCCTCCTACAACAGGGAAAGGGGTATTACTCCACGCTATTTGTGGTACCGAAGCCGGACGGCTCGGTAAGACCTATTCTAAATCTGAAATCTTTGAACCTGTACATACAAAAATTCAAGTTCAAGATGGAGTCACTCAGAGCAGTGATAGCGAATCTGGAAGAAGGGGACTTTATGGTGTCCCTGGACATCAAGGATGCTTACCTGCATGTCCCAATTTGCCCTTCACACCAAGGGTACCTCAGGTTCGTGGTGCAAAACTGTCATTATCAGTTTCAGACGCTGCCGTTTGGATTGTCCACGGCACCTCGGGTCTTTACCAAGGTAATGGCCGAGATGATGTTTCTTCTGCGAAGAAAAGGCGTATTAATTATCCCTTACTTGGACGATCTCCTGATAAGGGCAAGGTCCAGAGAACAGCTGGAAGACGTAGTAGCACTAACCCAAGTAGTGCTGCAACAGCACGGGTGGATTCTGAATTTTCCAAAATCTCAATTGAACCCGACGACACGTCTGCTGTTCCTGGGAATGATTCTGGACACGGTTCAGAAAAAGGTGTTTCTTCCGGAGGAGAAAGCCAGGGAGTTATCCGAACTTGTCAGGAACCTCCTAAAACCAGGAAAAGTGTCTGTGCATCAATGCACAAGAGTCCTGGGAAAGATGGTGGCTTCTTACGAAGCGATTCCATTCGGCAGATTCCACGCACGAACTTTTCAGTGGGATCTGCTGGACAAATGGTCCGGATCGCATCTGCAGATGCATCAGCGGATAACCTTATCGCCACGGACAAGGGTGTCTCTTCTGTGGTGGTTGCAGAGTGCTCATCTGTTAGAGGGCCGCAGATTCGGCATACAGGACTGGGTCCTGGTGACCACGGATGCCAGTCTGAGAGGCTGGGGAGCGGTCACACAGGGAAGAAACTTCCAGGGAGTATGGTCAAGCCTGGAGATGTCTCTTCACATAAATATACTGGAGCTAAGAGCGATTTACAATGCTCTAAGCCTGGCAAAACCCCTGCTTCAGGGTCAGCCGGTGTTGATCCAGTCGGACAACATCACGGCAGTCGCCCACGTAAACAGACAGGGCGGCACAAGAAGCAGGAGAGCAATGGCAGAAGCTGCAAGGATTCTTCGCTGGGCGGAAGATCATGTGATAGCACTGTCAGCAGTGTTCATTCCGGGAGTGGACAACTGGGAAGCAGACTTCCTCAGCAGACACGATCTACACCCGGGAGAGTGGGGACTTCATCCAGAAGTCTTCCACATGATTGTGAACCGTTGGGAAAAACCAAAGGTGGATATGATGGCGTCTCGCCTCAACAAAAAACTGGACAGGTATTGCGCCAGGTCAAGAGACCCTCAGGCAATAGCTGTGGACGCTCTGGTAACACCGTGGGTGTTCCAGTCAGTGTATGTGTTTCCTCCTCTGCCTCTCATACCAAAAGTACTGAGAATTATACGGCAAAGGGGAGTAAGAACGATACTCGTGGCTCCGGATTGGCCAAGAAGAACTTGGTACCCGGAACTTCAGGAGATGCTCACGGAAGATCCGTGGCCTCTACCTCTAAGACGGGACCTGCTTCAGCAGGGACCGTGTCTATTCCAAGACTTACCGCGGCTGCGTTTGACGGCATGGCGGTTGAACGCCGAATTCTAAGGGAAAAAGGCATTCCGGAAGAGGTCATTCCTACACTGGTAAAAGCCAGGAAGGAGGTGACTGCACAACATTATCACCGCATTTGGAGAAAATATGTTGCGTGGTGTGAGGCCAGGAAGGCCCCCACGGAGGAATTTCAACTGGGTCGATTCCTACATTTCCTGCAAACAGGATTGTCTATGTGCCTCAAATTGGGGTCCATTAAGGTTCAAATTTCGGCCCTGTCGATTTTCTTCCAGAAAGAATTGGCTTCAGTTCCTGAAGTCCAGACTTTTGTAAAAGGAGTACTACATATACAGCCCCCGGTTGTGCCCCCAGTGGCTCCGTGGGACCTTAATGTAGTTTTGGATTTTCTCAAATCTCATTGGTTTGAGCCACTCAAATCGGTGGATTTGAAATATCTTACGTGGAAAGTAACCATGCTACTGGCCCTGGCTTCAGCCAGGAGAGTATCAGAATTGGCGGCTTTATCGTATAAAAGCCCATATCTGATTTTCCATTCGGACAGGGCAGAACTGCGTCCTCAGTTTCTGCCTAAGGTGGTGTCAGCGTTTCACCTGAACCAGCCTATTGTGGTGCCTGCGGCTACTAGCGATTTGGAGGATTCCAAGTTGCTGGACGTTGTCCGGGCATTGAAAATATATATTTCAAGGACGGCTGGAGTCAGAAAATCTGACTCGCTGTTTATACTGTATGCACCCAACAAGCTGGGTGCTCCTGCTTCTAAGCAGACGATTGCTCGTTGGATTTGTAGCACAATCCAACTTGCACATTCTGTGGCAGGCCTGCCACAGCCTAAATCTGTCAAGGCCCATTCCACAAGGAAGGTGGGCTCATCCTGGGCGGCTGCCCGAGGGGTCTCGGCATTACAACTCTGCCGAGCAGCTACGTGGTCGGGGGAGAACACGTTTGTAAAATTCTACAAATTTGATACCCTGGCTAAAGAGGACCTGGAGTTCTCTCATTCGGTGCTGCAGAGTCATCCGCACTCTCCCGCCCGTTTGGGAGCTTTGGTATAATCCCCATGGTCCTGACGGAGTCCCAGCATCCACTAGGACGTCAGAGAAAATAAGATTTTACTTACCGATAAATCTATTTCTCGTAGTCCGTAGTGGATGCTGGGCGCCCATCCCAAGTGCGGATTGTCTGCAATACTTGTACATAGTTATTGTTACAAAAAAATCGGGTTGTTATTGTTGTGAGCCATCTGTTCAGAGGCTCCTACGTTTGTCATACTGTTAACTGGGTTCAGATCACAAGTTGTACGGTGTGATTGGTGTGGCTGGTATGAGTCTTACCCGGGATTCAAAATCCTTCCTTATTGTGTACGCTCGTCCGGGCACAGTATCCTAACTGAGGCTTGGAGGAGGGTCATAGGGGGAGGAGCCAGTGCACACCACCTGATCCTAAAGCTTTATTTTTGTGCCTTGTCTCCTGCGGAGCCGCTAATCCCCATGGTCCTGACGGAGTCCCAGCATCCACTACGGACTACGAGAAATAGATTTATCGGTAAGTAAAATCTTATTTTTACATTTTTTTATTTTTTAAGGCTTCTAAACTAATCTGAGCTGTTCAATTGTTGCTCCAATCAGACGCCCATTAGCTGTGGCAGTCAAATTTCACCTCGCACCCCCACCCTCACAGATTTGTCTACTGTTTGGGCGCCCAAACAGCACTCTTCTGTTCGTGTCCATTAATTTAGACGTGTTTAGCCACTTTACGCGGCTACATCCTGACTAATTGGGTGAGATAAGCATGATAATTAAGGGGCACCGAAAGTAATTGAATTGCAACAGTGGGCGCCCATTAATTATCGCGTCTTAAACAACTGAATTCCACCAAATGAGCAATAAGATAAATGTGGGGGAGACTAAACAACTGTAACACACACCTGTAATAATAATAAAAAAAACATACGCTCTAGTTCTGTTGTATCGTAAGAGTTTTTGACGAGATCATAATTTCAACTAATAGTCAATGGGGACAATTCAGTTCCAAGTTATGTACAATCTCAGTGTGGGGCTGCACACATTACTGGGAATTAGAGTTTCCCAATATTGCAATCTGAGGATGAGGAAAAATCTGCGATGTTGGTGGATTTGAGGTGCTGGCAAAACGGTTGGAACACTGGTAACTCATGGCCATCGATCCAAATTGACTAATTTATGACATTTTTGCATCTCCCATAAAATGTCAGCAGATTAATAAGCCTCTCCGTGATCCATTCGCATATCTACCAAAGCTGCCACCTGGCACATATCAGCCAGTTACGGTAGTGCCACCTTCACAAGTTTTTCCCTCACACCTTTATGGGATGTAAGGGTAAACTTGCAATGACAGCAGCATGATTTGCTGTTGTGGAACAGCCCATTGCATCCATCATTTGGAGGCTAGGGTAGATATTTATGATATTTTAACTTCCATTTGAAATGAAGACGTGCTCAGTTTGTATCCTAGAATGTGACTGCAGATAAGACCCACTTGGCCCATCTAGTCTTCCCATTATTTACCTCAAACCTTATTTGATCCTTATTTCTTTGTAAGGATATCCTTATGTCTATCCTATGCATGTTTAAATTGCTCAACTGTCTTAGCGTCTACCACCTCTGATGGGAGGCTATTCCACTTGTCCACTACCCTTTCTGTGAAGTAATGTTTCCTCGAATTTCCCTTGAACCTACCTCCATCCAGTTTCAGTGCATGTCCTCATGTTCTAATACTTCTCTTCATTTGAAGAATGTTTCCCTCCTGGCCTTTGTTAAACCCTTGATATATAGTTTCTATCATGTCCCCCCTTTCCCTTCCCTGCTCCATACTATACATATTGAGATTTTTTTTTTTGTCTTTCTGGGTATGTTTTGTGATGTAGGCCATGCAGCATTTTAGTTGCCCTTCTTTGTACAGTCTCTAATGCAGTGTTTTTCAACCACTGTGCCGTGGCACACTAGTGTGCCCTGAGCAGTCTCCAGGTGTGCCACCATAGAAGCAGAGCCAGTCCCATTAATGTTTTGCTGCTACTGAGTCCCAGGAACGATCAATAATGGTGGGTTTAGTGGTTGCAGAGCCAGTTCTAATTTTGGGCCTGGGCAGTGTTGGGCTCTTCTGGCCTTCTCAGATGTGGCTCAGGCGTTGCCTATGGAGAAGCTGCGACATGACATTCTAGGACACGCAACGGCCCCATACATCACCAATATATGTGAGTGTGCCTTGGCAATATTTAAATCTTGTCCAGTGTGCCACGAGTTGTAAATGGTTGAAAATCTCTGCTCTAATGTATTAATATCCTTCTGAAGATATGGCCTCCAGAATTAAACACCGTATTCTAGATGAGGCCGTACCAATGACCTATATAGTGACATTATTACTTCTTTCTTTCTGATGCAGATTCCTCTCCCAATGCAGCCAAGCATCTGACTAGCCTTCCTCATTGATTTGTTACATTCGTCCTAGATCCCTTTCCTCCTCAGTAGTTTCCAGTATGGTGCCATTATTATACTATATTTAGCCTTTGGATTTTTGAGACCCAAGTGCATGATTTTGCTTTTTTTGGCATTAAGCTGTAATTGCCACGCTTTTGACCTTTTCTCTAGTCTACCGAGATCCCCAATGATTTGTTTTACCCCTCCTGGTGTGTCTACCCTGTTGCATACCTTTTGTGTCATCTGCAAAAAGGCATTGTTTGCAGAAAACACTGTACAGAAAAAAGAATCATTGTGAGAGCACACGGGGTCACTGGAAACATGAATTCTGTTTTCATGTACTAGAGTTAAAAGTTAATGCAACTCACTAAATTGATTACACTACTTTAATATTCAGTAAAAGAAACCCCTTTATATTAAAATTCCATGCAAAAGGAATTTGGCCTCCTATATATGTCTATGGTAGGGCAAATAGATTACAGGCTCCAGTGGAGCAGGTACTGATGTGCCTGCATGAAGTTATCTGAGTGCACAGCACTGTCGAAAATGTTTTCTCTGAAAATAGTGATTCCCGGAGCCCCGCTCCTTCCTTTTGAAAAGAGATCCAGGGTTGCGATGAGGGATCAGACCTTTGGCCATACACATGCATGAACTCGGGTCACACGTGCAGTTGGCCGGGTCGTCTTCGGTAAGCAACACTGCTACTTCTGTAAAAGTTTTGGGATCGTGAGGACAGCTGCTTTTCGGAGCAGCTTTTCCAGCACCGAAGTATTACTGAATTGCTCCAGTATTTATGCATTCACGTGGCAAGGTGAATAGATCCCTATATGTTACGGATAAGGTTCAAGTTCAGATCATGGGTTCACTGGCTTATCAAGTGGTGTCTGTCCCCTCCACAGCTTCGGTATATGTATAACAGGCCAGCTCCGGATCCCGACCCCCGTCATCCATCCTCTCTGGCAGCACTCCCTCCTGAAAGTTGCAAACAGCTGGTGGTGGTGTACCAGCTTAATGTGGAAACAGCCAGCACGCACTCTATGGGGCACTCAGAACCTTAGGGTGATCTCTCAGTCCAGTCAGGCAGTGTACTCCATGGTCTTAACTTCAACCAAGGATAAAAGTGGTAATCCCCGCACAAGTGAAAGTGTTGTAAAAGCATCTATGTAATCCTATCCGTTTGATAGATAGACAGTGTCTAGTTAGACAGTCACTAGATAGACACCATATATTAGACAGGGTCAAAAGGTCGACAGGGTCAAAAGGTCGACAGGGTCAAAAGGTCGACATGAAAATTGTCGACATGAAAAAGATAGACAAATGTGTTTTTTTAAATGTAACATGTTTTTGGATTATTTCATACTTTCTCTATCCATGTCGGCATAGAGTTGGTTATAAACCTTGTGGCGAGCCACCGTGCCCGAAGCGTGGCGAGCCCCGCGAGGGTATGCCTTTCTACAATTGGGGGTCCCAGATGACAAAACTATCCACACAAACCACAAAAATGCAAAAAACATGGTGTCGACCTTTTGACCTGTCGACCTTTTGACTTGTCGACCTTTTCCATGTCGACCTCTTGACCCTGTCGACCTTTTGACCCTGTCGACCTAATGTCCATCTAACATATGGTGTCTATCTATTGACTGTCTAACTAGACACTATCTATCTTTCATACCGGAACCCTATGTAATACCACCCTGGGAGCTGCTGCGGTATGATTTCCCTGAATTGACCATATAATGCCATATACTCAAATCAACCAGTGATTTGCTTGAAGAATAATTGTTGTTGTTTTTTTAAACGTTTTTTTCCCTTTAACTGGTAAAACTATAAGGGTGCTGTCTATTGGTCAGTCATTGACTATCAGTGTTCTCTCCAGAAATATTTTCCAGTTGGGCGGGGGCCTTCGCAGTAATACGTTTTTATACAGTGCCCAGATTCTGCCCAATTGTTTTTTGGATGAAAATTATTTATTTTAACAGCTTCCAGATACTGCCCCCACTTGCTGACACCACAGATTTTTTTTTTTCATAGTTCCAGTGGATACACAGAACAGAGAGTGAACGCAGGAGGACCACTCTCTTTAATGTGCTCAGGCGACTGTTCTTGCCTGGACAGTGCACCCTTTCTTTTATTCAGGCGGAGGGATCTCTGCCCTCCAGCCTGACGCTGCCCTGCACTGCGACACAGGGCTTAGTTGCACCATTGTCACAGCCACTCTAACCACCCTTGGTTCCCAGTACCCTCACCAATAAATCCTTTTTGCCGGCGGGCTCGAATGCCGAACAAAGCCCCTAATGGGAAGATCATGTGACCGTGGCGTCAGTGCAGCTCTGCCGTGTCACAGTCACTTGATCTTTCCATTGGGGGTTCAAAAAAAAAAAAGCCTGGGGAGAACATAGACTAGGGATGCTAGTCTTTCATAGTCTGGCTGGGTCCAGTATACTTCTTACTTTTTTTGTTTGTTTTGTTTATTTAGCAGTTCTGAAGTCCTGTGAAGAGAGAATTATGTATTTATAGAGCATTTCAAAATATATCCTTTCACATTTATCTTTTAGAATACGTAACCCTGTATTTTATACTATGTTACTACAAAATTATATTGTATAGTTGAAAGATCATTTTGGATTCTGGCTTTGACAAGGTTTATGAGACCATGTGGTTGCAGTGAAAAGGAGCTTAAATGTTTTGTTTCAGTTTCTACATGATAACCAGTTTTAGGAACATGAAACCAGTCTATGTGCATGTGAAAGATATTTTACAGATTAGAGACACGCATACACATCTTACAATAAAGGTGGGTACACACTAGGCGATACGCTTCATGAGCGATATCGCATAGTGGGGCTAATTCAGACCTGATCGCTGCTGTCAGTTTTCGCACAGCAGGCGATCAGGTCCGTGCATGCACCGCAGCGATGGGGAGCGCCGGGCAGCGATGGGATGATGCGAAAAATCCGATCGCACTGGCGATCGCAAGAAGATTGACAGTGTTTGTGGGTGGCAACTGACCATTTCTAGGGAGTGTCCGGAAAAACGCAGGAGAGACTCTGCGTTTTGTGGGAGGATTTGTGACATCACCTCCGGCTCCGATATTCGCAGCGGCTGAGTAAGTCCTTGGCTGTGCAGAGACTGCACAAACTTTTATGTTTGTGCAGCTCTCCTGCACATGCGTTCGCACACATGCACAGTGAATTCCCCTTCCCCCTGTAGGCGACGACTACCTGATCACAGAGATGCAAAAAACACACCCTAGCGATCAGGTCTGAATTACCCCCTGTGTTTCCCCTCCCGGCCCGCTGTCCTAGTGCATACACACTGGGGTAAGTGTATGATCCATCGGTGTGGGGGAGATGTGTTATCAGTGCTCTGATACTGCTACTCCCCCATGTATGACAGAAGTGGTGCGGGCTCAGTGACAGTGGAGCTATGAGCCCCTGTCCATATCTGTGCAGCTATCTATAAGATAGCACGCCAATGTGACACCTGCCGCTATCGATTTTGACAGCTGCAGGTGATGATGACTTATCTCCATAGCAGGGACAAAGCTGTGGCGGGTGCCGGCTCCGTACTGCTCAGGGGATCTCACGTGAGTAGCGAGATCACGCACGTGCAGTGGAGCCAGCCGGGCAGGGAGACGCAGCGCATCAGCACTGTGCTGACGCGCCGTGTGCTCAGGGCGGCATAGCCGGAGGGGGTAGTTTTCACTCCCCCGTTTCGGCAGACAAGATGTTAATACATATTGTCGATGTCCCTTCCTGCTTCGCCTCGCTAATGAGGCGAAGCAGGGAATGTTATAGCGGCACGATCTGTACCCCTATAATACATTTGACCAAATTGTGCTATATTGCACAGTGACATCATTCCGCGGCTGGGCCCGAACATGCCGCTTCTGACGATATTGTCAGATTGAGCTGCATGTACAGCCAGTAGCGGAAGTCTTTAATGACCACCGGGAGCGCACATTAGGGATCGCTGATAGCATACACACTGAGCGATGTTGTAAACAATATCGTTCAGGAGGGTAAAAATGAGTGAGATTGTTTACAATATCGGCTAGTGTGTATGCACTTTAACACATACATGAACGTGTCAAAGGAGATGAAAATGCATTAAAAGCTCAGAGTAGCGTTCTCCTTATTGTACATTAGCTTACAATCTGTTTATGTAAAGGAGATGTGAGTTCAGGAGGTTGCAGTGCTAGCAGATGGTTAATGCAGGGATACAAATGTAAGATAATCACATGTATACTAACAATGTAACCAGACTTTTAAAAATGTATTCCTGATAGGTTGCGATCAGATAAGTGCACTGTTAATTAGTAACTCTTACTGGGAGCTTTATTTAGAGTTCTTATTTGCTAAACTTTATATAGTGCTTACACCACTCTCGGAGAATATTTAACCATTCACATCAATTCCTACCCTATTTGAGTTTACAGTTTAATGAGAAGAATTAAATGTGGTTAAAGAACAGCACATACATTGCATCCTGCTGGCATCGCATGTTATCCAAAACTATTGTGTCGGCCCTACCATAAGTGGACAATATGTCCCGATTGTTCTGCAAAGTTTAATCCCATCGCCGCCCTAACCCCCCATCCCCCGCCTCATTTTGTTGATACACAAATATAACGTACTCTCATTAGAAGATATGTAACCTATAATTTTGTGCTGCAAGGTTTGGTGCAAATCATGGCCCCATAATGGCCTATCTCTTAAATGCAGTCCAGTGTCCAGTAGAGATACTGTCCAGTATCTCTGGTACGCATGCAAAAGTGGACAGTGGTTACCCTGCATGCAGAATAGAGTACCTTTTGTACCTGTTGTTTTTGGCAGGTGCAAATTTGAACCTTTTAACTGGATTCTCTCATAATTCTAGGGGGAAAGGGGTGGGGAATTAATTAGCCCTTTTTAAGATAATTTCTCTTACGTCCTAGAGGATGCTGGGGACTCCAAAAGGACCATGGGGTATAGACGAGATCCGCAGGAGACATGGACACACTATAAGACTTTTACTGGGTGTGAACTGGCTCCTCCCTCTATGCCCCTCCTCAATAACCTCAGTTAGATTCTGTGCCCAGGAGAGACTGGACACGCACTAGGGGAGCTCTACCGAGTTTCTCTGGAAAAGACTTTGTTAGGTTTTTTATTTTCAGAGAGACCTGCTGGCTACAGGCTCTCTGCTTCGTGGGACTGAGGGGAGAGAAGTCAGACCTACTTCTGCTGACTTAAGGGCTCTGCTTCTTAGGCTACTGGACACCATTAGCTCCAGAGGGTTCGATCACTTGGTGCGCCTAGCTGCTTGTTCCCGGAGCCGCGCCGTCAACCCCCATCACAGAAGCCAGAAGAAAGAAGTCAATTGGTGCTATATAATACAGCACAAATTATCATATATTATTGTTTTTAGTAGTATATGGGCGCTGTGTTCTCTCTACAGGCTTCCCTGTGGGTCTGTCTTCTTTTGCCAGTGTGTGTGTGTGTGTGTCGGTACCGTGTGTCGACATGTCTGAGGCTGAGTGCTCCTCCCCGGAGGAAGTTACTGGGGGCGCAGAGAAGGATTTGGGAGTGGCTCTGTCGGCACAGCCAACTGCTGATTGGGTGAATATGTTGAGTACACTGAATGCAAATGTGGCGTTATTATCTAAGAGGCTGGATAAATCTGATTCTCAGACACAAACGTGGAGAAAATCCATGGAGGACGCCTTGTCTCAGGTACAGGCCCCCTCAGGGTCACAGAAACGTTCCTTTACCCAGATGGCAGATACGGATACCGACACGGACTCTGATTCCAGTGTCAACTTTAGTGAAGCCACTTTACATCCGAAATTGGTAAAGAGTATTCAGTACATGATTGTGGCTATTAAAGATGTTTTACATATCTCTGAGGAACCTCCTGTTCCAGATACAAGGGTTTGTTTATTTAAAGGGAAAAAGCCTGAGGTGAAGTTTCCCCCCCTCTCATGAACTGAACGCTCTTTGTGAAAAGGCTTGGGAGTCGCCTGACAAAAGGTGGCAGATTCCCAAGAGAATTTTTATGGCATATCCTTTCCCCTCTGACGACAGGGAGAAATGGGAGTCGTCTCCCAATGTGGACAAGGCTCTGTCCCGACTGTCCAAAAAAGTGGCGCTTCCGTCTCCTGACACGGCTGCTCTCAAGGATCCTGCGGATCGCAAGCAGGAAACTACTTTAAAAGCCATTTATGTCACTACGGGTGCACTCCTCAGGCCTGCCGTAGCATCGGCGTGGGTGAGTAGTGCTATTGCTAAGTGGGCCGATAATTTGGCATCTGACATGGATACCCTTGATAAGGATAACATTCTTTTGACTCTTGGTTATATCAGGAACGCTGCAGCTTACCTAAAGGATGTGGCGAGGGATGTTGGCCTCTTGGGATCAAGGGCCAATGCCATGGCGGTTTCTGTCAGGAGGGCGCTGTGGATTCATCAATGGAATGCTGATGCCGATTCCAAGAAAGCTATGGAAGCTCTCCCTTTTAAAGGTAGTGTCTTGTTTGGTGACGGCCTTGCTGACCTGGGCCACTATTTACTAATATTCGTGTTTGAGTCGGTTTGTGTAGTGTTTAAACTAGAGATGAGCGCCTGAAATTTTTCGGGTTTTGTGTTTTGGTTTTGGGTTCGGTTCCGCGGCCGTGTTTTGGGTTCGAACGCGTTTTGGCAAAACCTCACCGAATTATTTTTGTCGGATTCGGGTGTGTTTTGGATTCGGGTGTTTTTTTCCAAAAACACTAAAAAACAGCTTAAATCATAGAATTTGGGGGTCATTTTGATCCCAAAGTATTATTAACCTCAAAAACCATAATTTACACTCATTTTCAGTCTATTCTGAATACCTCACACCTCACAATATTATTTTTAGTCCTAAAATTTGCACCGAGGTCGCTGTGTGAGTAAGATAAGCGACCCTAGTGGCCGACACAAACACCGGGCCCATCTAGGAGTGGCACTGCAGTGTCACGCAGGATGTCCCTTCCAAAAAACCCTCCCCAAACAGCACATGACGCAAAGAAAAAAAGAGGCGCAATGAGGTAGCTGTGTGAGTAAGATTAGCGACCCTAGTGGCCGACACAAACACCGGGCCCATCTAGGAGTGGCACTGCAGTGTCACGCAGGATGGCCCTTCCAAAAAACCCTCCCCAAACAGCACATGACGCAAAGAAAAAAAGAGGCGCAATGAGGTAGCTGACTGTGTGAGTAAGATTAGCGACCCTAGTGGCCGACACAAACACCGGGCCCATCTAGGAGTGGCACTGCAGTGTCACGCAGGATGGCCCTTCCAAAAAACCCTCCCCAAACAGCACATGACGCAAAGAAAAAAAGAGGCGCAATGAGGTAGCTGACTGTGTGAGTAAGATTAGCGACCCTAGTGGCCGACACAAACACCGGGCCCATCTAGGAGTGGCACTGCAGTGTCACGCAGGATGTCCCTTCCAAAAAACCCTCCCCAAACAGCACATGACGCAAAGAAAAAAAGAGGCGCAATGAGGTAGCTGACTGTGTGAGTAAGATTAGCGACCCTAGTGGCCGACACAAACACCGGGCCCATTTAGGAGTGGCACTGCAGTGTCACGCAGGATGTCCCTTCCAAAAAACCCTCCCCAATCAGCACATGATGCAAAGAAAAAGAAAAGAAAAAAGAGGTGCAAGATGGAATTATCCTTGGGCCCTCCCACCCACCCTTATGTTGTATAAACAAAACAGGACATGCACACTTTAACCAACCCATCATTTCAGTGACAGGGTCTGCCACACGACTGTGACTGATATGACGGGTTGGTTTGGACCCCCCCCAAAAAAGAAGCAATTAATCTCTCCTTGCACAAACTGGCTCTACAGAGGCAAGATGTCCACCTCATCTTCACCCTCCGATATATCACCGTGTACATCCCCCTCCTCACAGATTATCAATTCGTCCCCACTGGAATCCACCATCTCAGCTCCCTGTGTACTTTGTGGAGGCAATTGCTGCTGGTCAATGTCTCCGCGGAGGAATTGATTATAATTCATTTTAATGAACATCATCTTCTCCACATTTTCTGGATGTAACCTCGTACGCCGATTGCTGACAAGGTGAGCGGCGGCACTAAACACTCTTTCGGAGTACACACTTGTGGGAGGGCAACTTAGGTAGAATAAAGCCAGTTTGTGCAAGGGCCTCCAAATTGCCTCTTTTTCCTGCCAGTATAAGTACGGACTGTGTGACGTGCCTACTTGGATGCGGTCACTCATATAATCCTCCACCATTCTATCAATGTTGAGAGAATCATATGCAGTGACAGTAGACGACATGTCCGTAATCGTTGTCAGGTCCTTCAGTCCGGACCAGATGTCAGCATCAGCAGTCGCTCCAGACTGCCCTGCATCACCGCCAGCGGGTGGGCTCGGAATTCTGAGCCTTTTCCTCGCACCCCCAGTTGCGGGAGAATGTGAAGGAGGAGATGTTGACAGGTCGCGTTCCGCTTGACTTGACAATTTTGTCACCAGCAGGTCTTTCAACCCCAGCAGACCTGTGTCTGCCGGAAAGAGAGATCCAAGGTAGGCTTTAAATCTAGGATCGAGCACGGTGGCCAAAATGTAGTGCTCTGATTTCAACAGATTGACCACCCGTGAATCCTTGTTAAGCGAATTAAGGGCTGCATCCACAAGTCCCACATGCCTAGCGGAATCGCTCCCTTTTAGCTCCTTCTTCAATGCCTCCAGCTTCTTCTGCAAAAGCCTGATGAGGGGAATGACCTGACTCAGGCTGGCAGTGTCTGAACTGACTTCACGTGTGGCAAGTTCAAAGGGCATCAGAACCTTGCACAACGTTGAAATCATTCTCCACTGCACTTGAGACAGGTGCATTCCATCTCCTATATCGTGCTCAATTGTATAGGCTTGAATGGCCTTTTGCTGCTCCTCCAACCTCTGAAGCATATAGAGGGTTGAATTCCACCTCGTTACCACTTCTTGCTTCAGATGATGGCAGGGCAGGTTCAGTAGTTTTTGGTGGTGCTCCAGTCTTCTGTACGTGGTGCCTGTACGCCGAAAGTGTCCCGCAATTTTTCTGGCCACCGACAGCATCTCTTGCACGCCCCTGTCGTTTTTTAAAAAATTCTGCACCACCAAATTCAAGGTATGTGCAAAACATGGGACGTGCTGGAATTTGCCCATATTTAATGCACACACAATATTGCTGGCGTTGTCCGATGCCACAAATCCACAGGAGAGTCCAATTGGGGTAAGCCATTCCGCGATGATCTTCCTCAGTTGCCGTAAGAGGTTTTCAGCTGTGTGCGTATTCTGGAAAGCGGTGATACAAAGCGTAGCCTGCCTAGGAAAGAGTTGGCGTTTGCGAGATGCTGCTACTGGTGCCGCCGCTGCTGTTCTTGCGGCGGGAGTCCATACATCTACCCAGTGGGCTGTCACAGTCATATAGTCCTGACCCTGCCCTGCTCCACTTGTCCACATGTCCGTGGTTAAGTGGACATTGGGTACAACTGCATTTTTTAGGAGACTGGTGAGTCTTTTTCTGACGTCCGTGTACATTCTCGGTATCGCCTGCCTAGAGAAGTGGAACCTAGATGGTATTTGGTAACGGGGGCACACTGCCTCAATAAATTGTCTAGTTCCCTGTGAACTAACGGCGGATACCGGACGCACGTCTAACACCAACATAGTTGTCAAGGACTCAGTTATCCGCTTTGCAGTAGGATGACTGCTGTGATATTTCATCTTCCTCGCAAAGGACTGTTGAACAGTCAATTGCTTACTGGAAGTAGTACAAGTGGGCTTACGACTTCCCCTCTGGGATGACCATCGACTCCCAGCAGCAACAACAGCAGCGCCAGCAGCAGTAGGCGTTACACGCAAGGATGCATCGGAGGAATCCCAGGCAGGAGAGGACTCGTCAGAATTGCCAGTGACATGGCCTGCAGGACTATTGGCATTCCTGGGGAAGGAGGAAATTGACACTGAGGGAGTTGGTGGGGTGGTTTGCGTGAGCTTGGTTACAAGAGGAAGGGATTTACTGGTCAGTGGACTGCTTCCGCTGTCACCCAAAGTTTTTGAACTTGTCACTGACTTATTATGAATGCGCTGCAGGTGACGTATAAGGGAGGATGTTCCGAGGTGGTTAACGTCCTTACCCCTACTTATTACAGCTTGACAAAGGGAACACACGGCTTGACACCTGTTGTCCGCATTTCTGGTGAAATACCTCCACACCGAAGAGCTGATTTTTTTGGTATTTTCACCTGGCATGTCAACGGCCATATTCCTCCCACGGACAACAGGTGTCTCCCCGGGTGCCTGACTTAAACAAACCACCTCACCATCAGAATCCTCCTGGTCAATTTCCTCCCCAGCGCCAGCAACACCCATATCCTCCTCATCCTGGTGTACTTCAACACTGACATCTTCAATCTGACTATCAGGAACTGGACTGCGGGTGCTCCTTCCAGCACTTGCAGGGGGCGTGCAAATGGTGGAAGGCGCATGCTCTTCACGTCCAGTGTTGGGAAGGTCAGGCATCGCAACCGACACAATTGGACTCTCCTTGTGGATTTGGGATTTCAAAGAACGCACAGTTCTTTGCGGTGCTTTTGCCAGCTTGAGTCTTTTCAGTTTTCTAGCGAGAGGCTGAGTGCTTCCATCCTCATGTGAAGCTGAACCACTAGCCATGAACATAGGCCAGGGCCTCAGCCGTTCCTTGCCACTCCGTGTGGTAAATGGCATATTGGCAAGTTTACGCTTCTCCTCCGACAATTTTATTTTAGGTTTTGGAGTCCTTCTTTTTTTTACTGATATTTGGTGTTTTGGTTTTGACATGCTCTGTACTATGCCATTGGGCATCGGCCTTGGCAGACGACGTTGCTGGCATTTCATCGTCTCGGCCATGACTAGTGGCAGCAGCTTCAGCACGAGGTGGAAGTGGATCTTGATCTTTCCCTAATTTTGGAACCTCAACATTTTTGTTCTCCATATTTTAATAGGCACAACTAAAAAGCACCTCAGGTAAACAATGCAGATGGATGGATTGGATACTAGTATACAATTATGGACGGGCTGCCGAGTGCCGACACAGAGGTAGCCACAGCCGTGAACTACCGCACTGTACTGTGTCTGCTGCTAATATATAGACTGGTTGATAAAGAGATAGTATACTCGTAACTAGTATGTATGTATGTATAAAGAAAGAAAAAAAAAAACCACGGTTAGGTCACTGGTATATACAATTATGGACGGGCTGCCGAGTGCCGACACAGAGGTAGCCACAGCCGTGAACTACCGCACTGTACTGTGTCTGCTGCTAATATATAGACTGGTTGATAAAGAGATAGTATACTCGTAACTAGTATGTATGTATAAAGAAAGAAAGAAAAACCACGGTTAGGTCACTGGTATATACAATTATGGACGGGCTGCCGAGTGCCGACACAGAGGTAGCCACAGCCGTGAACTACCGCACTGTACTGTGTCTGCTGCTAATATATAGACTGGTTGATAAAGAGATAGTATACTCGTAACTAGTATGTATGTATAAAGAAAGAAAAAAAAACCACGGTTAGGTCACTGGTATATACAATTATGGACGGGCTGCGGAGTGCCGACACAGAGGTAGCCACAGCCGTGAACTACCGCACTGTACTGTGTCTGCTGCTAATATATAGACTGGTTGATAAAGAGATAGTATACTCGTAACTAGTATGTATGTATAAAGAAAGAAAAAAAAACCACGGTTAGGTCACTGGTATATACAATTATGGACGGGCTGCCGAGTGCCGACACAGAGGTAGCCACAGCCGTGAACTACCGCACTGTACACTGGTTGATAAAGAGATAGTAGTATACTCGTAACAACTAGTATGACGACGGTATAAAGAACGAAAAAAAAACCACGGTTAGGTGGTATATATTATAATACAATTATGGATGGACGGACTGCCTGCCGAGTTCCGACACAGAGGTAGCCACAGCCGTGAACTACCGCACTGTACACTGGTTGATAAAGAGATAGTAGTATACTCGTAACAACTAGTATGACGACGGTATAAAGAACGAAAAAAAAACCACGGTTAGGTGGTATATATTATAATACAATTATGGATGGACGGACTGCCTGCCGAGTTCCGACACAGAGGTAGCCACAGCCGTGAACTACCGCACTGTACACTGGTTGATAAAGAGATAGTAGTATACTCGTAACAACTAGTATGACTATGACGACGGTATAAAGAAAGAAAAAAAAAACCACGGTTAGGTGGTATATAATACAATTATGGATGGACGGACTGCCTGCCGAGTGCCGACACAGAGGTAGCCACAGCCGTGAACTACCGCACTGTACTGTGTCTGCTGCTAATATAGACTGGTTGATAAAGAGATAGTATACAATACTACTAATATACTGGTGGTCAGGCACTGGTCACCACTAGTCACACTGGCAGTGGCACTCCTGCAGCAAAAGTGTGCACTATTTAATTTTAATATAATATTATTTATCATGTACTCCTGGCTCCTGCTATAACAACCTGCAGTGCTCCCCAGTCTCCCCCACAATTATAAGCTTTATATACAATACATTGATGTGCAGCACACTGGGCTGAGCAGTGCACACAGACTGAGTCACTGTGTGACTGTGTATCGTTTTTTTCAGGCAGAGAACGGATATATTAAATAAAACAAACAACTGCACTGTCTCTGGTGGTCACTGGTCACTGTGGTCGTCAGTCACTAAACTCTGTCTGCACTCTGCACTCTCTTCTAATCTACAGTATCACAGCAATCTCTCTCTCTCTCTCTCTCTTCTAAATCTAATCTAAATGGAGAGGACGCCAGCCACGTCCTCTCCCTATCAATCTCAATGCACGTGTGAAAATGGCGGCGACGCGCGGCTCCTTATATAGAATCCGAGTCTCGCGAGAATCCGACAGCGTCATGATGACGTTCGGGCGCGCTCGGGTTAACCGAGCAAGGCGGGAAGATCCGAGTCGCTCGGACCCGTGAAAAAAAAAGTGAAGTTCGTGCGGGTTCGGATTCAAAGAAACCGAACCCGCTCATCTCTAGTTTAAACTCGTTTTGTATTGGGTGCATTTTCATGCAACTTTTTGAATCCATATACGCAAAGTTACGAAGCAGTCGACTTTATGGTTTTCGTGTTTTCCGATGTCTATGCCAGTCGTTTTTTTTTGCCACATTTACGACCGTCATTGTCGTTTGCGTACGTGTTTTTGTGGGATTTGCTGGTTTTTTTCCTAAGTTAAACGCGGCAGGGTTTTTTTTTCCCGCGGCCGCATTTTCACTTTCAGTTTCGATTTTCATCCCCGTTCGTGATTGGTTGTGTTTCAGATGGTAGGAGTGTCTGTGCGCAACCATATAAATACGTCCCAAACCGTCCGCACCTCGTGGGTTTAGTTAGTGGTGAGGAGGAGGGAGGTTGTGCTGTGGAGGTAGGTGAATTTGTGGTTTGAAGAGGAGTGTTGGTAGCGATTTCTGAGTGTGGTATTGTGTTTGAAAGTCGTCTTGTCATTCTTGTTGTCTTGTATTTTGTGGTTTTGTCTCATTTTTAGTCCAAGTTATTTTTCTTTATAGTCCCTTGTCAGTGTGTGTGTGTGTGTGTGTGTGTGTGTGTGTGTGTGTGTGTGTGTGAGTTGTGTAGTGGTAGTGGAGGAGTGTGTTGTTTGTCTTTTTTTTCCCTGTGTTAACTGTTTAGACACACAATTATGTGTGACTCAGAGGCGGAGGGTGTGAGTGAGGGGGAGGAGGTCGGTCAGGTGGAGAAGTTGAGTGTTAGTGAGGTTAGTGAGGTGGAGGAGGTGGGTGAGGTTGCTGCAGCAGCCTCAAGTGACAGTGACAGTCAGAGTGCTCCACAGCCACGCACCACTACTAAGACTGGGCAGAATGTTAAGTTTAGTTTTGCTGAAAATGTGGCATTGGTGCGTGAGCTGATGAAGTATCAGAGGCAGCTATTTGGCCCTGAGTCCGCCAAGGTGACAACACGGAGGAAGACGGTGTTGTGGTCGAAAGTTGTTGCTGCTGTCAATAGTGAGGGGGTGGTCAAGCGGACGGAGGACACATGCCGCAAACGGTACTATGACATAAAGCGACGTGTCAAGTCCAAAATGGCCAAGGAGGCCAAGTCGGCTCGGCAAACCGGTGGTGGCCAGCCCTATATTGCAAGTTATCTGGAGTATGAGGAGCCCATGCGGAGTGTAATACCTCCTGAAGTTGTCTCTGCAACCCATGTCTGGGATTCAGATAGGCCAAGGAAGAATGGTGAGCATGTGTATTTGCTTTATTTTTTTTATGTTTTATTTTGTAATCTGTGTCATGTGACGTTGCATATTACTCCCATCTTCAAGTGTGTGTCAGCAAATACATTGTTTTGGGTCATGTGTTAGCTAAAAGCCAATGTAACATCTTACTTTATTGTATGTCATGTGTTTTTCAGACAGATATTTAGCATGTGTAGTTTGGACTTGGCGTGTCTCTGATTTGTCCTGCAATAATGTTTTCCTTTTGGGCGTTTTTTTCGTTAAAAGTTATGACTATGTTTTATATATAAGTGATCCATGTTTTCTTTTAGTTAAAAAATTCGTTGTCATGCTAGAGGCTGGAGTACTGGAAAGTGGTTTGTAAACCACTTACATGTGTAATGTCATCTTTAGAGAATGTTATGTTTGTTTTTTTTCCTGTAATTTTTTTTTGCTTGTATTTGTACTGTGACACCATACTGCATTTTTTGTAATCCAAAAATTTGCAGCATTTTTTTTTTGGTCATATAGTGGTAATGTGTCTTTGGAGTGCCACATCACAGAGCAAATTAGATATTGCATCTGTAATATTGTTAAAAACAATACAAAATGAAGTTGTGTTTTTTTTTTTTTAATAAAAAAACCTTTCCTTGAACGTGTGGCCTATGTCAGTGTCCTGTACATGTTTGCCTGTCTTGATGTTGCCATAGTGCATATGTGTTTTGGTTTTTTTAAATTTTTAAATTTTGTATTTCTGGTCCTTATGTTTGTTTGAATTAAAAACCAAGCATTTCTAAATGTAAAAATGTTTATAAGCATAATGGGTGGATGTATACACAATAGCATGATTTATGAATATATCTCATTTTATACTGTGACTGAAAAAAGCAGTACTACTCGTCGGCCAGTAAATCCTAACACATCTGATGATGATGACGCTGCGGAAGCAGGTAAAGTGTCCATTGTAGTATAGGGTATGCTTGTAAAGGAATGGCCATAACAAAATTGCACTTTCATTAAAAGGTCCATCAAAAGAAGTATGGAGCAGCAGAAGTGGCTCTTCTATAAGACATCACCACAAGAAACCTGTGGCCGAAAAGAAAGCAAGGTCATCTGTCCCGGCACAAACACAGCAGGCTACCCCGCCACTAAGATTATCGTCCGTATGTTCTGTCCCCACACTCCAAATTTTGGACACACCTCCAAGACGTCATCCACACTCCCCTCATCTTGATTGTGAGTATCAAACTGAAAAAAAGTGTAAAATGTCAGAACATAATCATAATCAGTCAAAACACATCCAAAACAAAAATACTTACCGTAGTAAGTAAAAGCTGAAATGGAATCCAAACTAAATGGCCTTGTCCACATCCAGTAAAGATATGTATGTCCACTTGAGTCATACAGTATGACATTGGGTATAAGATGCTGCAACAAAAAAGCATGTTGGTTTGTTTGTAAAAAGTAAGTATGTTTTCCAAAAAATTTCATGTGTTCTTGAGGTAACATTGCAAAATACATACCAAAACATTACTATGTTTGTTTGAACAAAGCTATAAGGTAACACATTATGTATTT
This sequence comes from Pseudophryne corroboree, assembly GCF_028390025.1. Classification (NCBI taxonomy): domain Eukaryota; kingdom Metazoa; phylum Chordata; class Amphibia; order Anura; family Myobatrachidae; genus Pseudophryne; species Pseudophryne corroboree. Next base: position 99,577,282 of record NC_086451.1, on the reverse strand, counting down.
CAATGTTTTTTTTTATGGTGGAGTATGTGTGATCTACAATAAAACTAAAGTGTTTGCTTTCACAATTAAGTAACCAGACACATTTGCCACAAACAGGCATATGTATGTATTTAAGCTATGAGTGATGATGTTGCTAGGCAGAATAGTTGAAAGCAACAGTGAATGACGTGTTCCATGTGTAGTGATTTTTTTATTATTTCACAAACATATGGATAGCTAACGGAGATATGTTTAACATTTCAGCTTCGAGTCCTGGGAACAGCATCCCTCCGCAACAACATCAACACACTGACATGGAGGAGACAAACATCTAAGAAATGCAGCCATTAATGCAAGGAATGAGCCCCCCAGCACCTGTGAGTACACCACCACAGCAAAGCACACCACCACCACAACACAGCCCAACAACACCAGGAACACAAGGCCCTGATCAGGTGTTTTGGACTATTTGGGCTAGACAGGCCACTAATGAAGATTGCCTGCGTAAGCAGACACAAATGTTTGCAAGCCTACCATCTCACCTCAGAAGAATCTCAAGAAATCTGAGTCGACAAAATGAGCAAACAACCAGAATAGGCAATACCATGGAACTCATGCGTACAGACATTACACAGGTCATGGGCAACTTACAGCGCATAATGGAAGAACAGCACAGACTAATGGAAGAACAGCACAGACTAATGGAAGAACAGCACAGACAACAGCAAAGTTATATGAGCATTTTTCAAAACAATCAAAAGATTAATGAAAGTTTGTCTACTATTCTGAATAATCAAAATGCTGCTACACGTGAGCTCAATGCCACCCTCACTAACCTGAATGAAACACTCCGATGCATGCACCAACAGTAAACAACCAGCAGTTCTGGTACGACTACTCCAAATATCACGCCAGTCTCATCACCACCAAGACAGTCCACCAGAGCACGCCAACATGACAGTGCTAAAGGCAAAGGGCAGGACAAGCAGCCACCAAAAAAACCGTTAAAAAACAAGTTAGACATTTGTGATAAGTAACTCAAAATAGTTAGCAAGTGTTTTTGATGCTTTACAAAATATCACACTTGGCTCCTTGACCCTTTTTTTAACATCATTAATTATAAGTGGACCAAAATAATTGTTAAAAATAGTACACACATTTATTCCTTTTCATTTTTTTGGGGTATTGGAGGAGGAAAGTGTTTATGGAGCCACACATACATGTTAGCAGGAAGTAAACTGACCACTTGATTTTTTTCTCATCATTACTCTTTCTAGATTCCAATCATTCTCTCTGCCTGCAGACAATCCAAATTACAATGTTAGTGATACATATCTTAGCTATCTTATCTATCCAACATTACAAGATGAACACAATTGAGTGGCGTAAAAAGCTTGTAATATGTTGCCTTTGTTTTTTTTGAAAAACATTGTCCAAATGAATGTCAGTATTGTTGGGACATGTTTGTGTGTGTTAAAAATTATTAAGCATGTTTTTACACATGATGCTGAAACAAACAAATATGTACTTTTTCCCCAAAAAAAAGAACTGTGTATAATAATGTATATGTGTGGCAAACTGTGTATTTACTTACACATTATCAAGTTTACAGCATCAAACATTAGGAAATAAATTATTCCTTATTACAGTAAGTTTGTGAGTCTTAAATATGATGGTGCATCACACATAGGGACACATGTATTCCTCAAGACTAACATATTATATGTTGAGGAGTGTTTTTTGGGAACACAGCTTCGTAAACTTGGCCATCAGGAACCCACACAGTGCATGTTTTGCAGGTCTACTCACAGAATCACAAGTGACATAATTAGCTCCACCTGTGTACCTTTTAACATGTCTGTGAGTAATTCATACACCTGAGCTTCTACTGGGTTACGAGAAAAACATGCACTGTGTGTGGTTCTGAGGGCCGAGTTTGTGAACCTGTGCATTAGGACATTACACACAATGATAAAGTAAAATACTAAATGGATGATGTGGGCTTGTAAGAAATTAGCACTGCAAGATTTGGAACACTTAACCAGACTTAATGCATGGCAATCATAATCTGTTGTTTTGAAATTAAAAATACACACAATACACATGCGACATTTGTTTATCATATAGCGAGGGTATGTTTGTATGTTTCAAGGAGACAGACACATTCAGAGTAATGGATTTTGATAAAAAAAACAAAACATCTATGTATGAAGACACAACAAATGAAATAAGCAAACCAAGCTTACCTTAGAAATAGCGATTGATGATCTGTTGCCTAACCTGCCTCCCTACATCAGTACTCCAAGTATCACCAGATGTCTCTAATTCCTCTGCTTGCTGGCTGCTTTCTTCCTCCTCCTCCTCAACATGTGGCAGATGTTGTTGCAAACACATGTTATGAAGAAAGCAGCAGCAGAACACAATTTGAGTCACCTTGGAGGGACTATACAACAAAAGGCCACCAGACTTATCCAGACACCGAAACCTAGATTTCAGCACACCAAAACATCTTTCTATCACATTCCGCGTGGACTTATGTGCATTATTGTAATTGTGTTCAGCAGGGGTATCAGGTCGGGACAATGGAGTTAGAAGCCAAGAGAAACAGCCATATCCTCCATCACCTAAAAGACCGATATAGTAACGTGATTCATGTTAAGATACAGCAACACATAAGTAACGCACTGTGGGGCAGATGTATTAACCTGTAGAAGGCATAAGGAAGTGAAAAACCAGTGATATGTGCAAGGTAATAAAGGCAGCAGACAATCTGTTCCTAAATGTTCATTTACATATTGGAGCAGATTGGCTGGTGCCTTTATCACCTTGCACAGATCACTGGTTTCTCACTTCCTTATGCCTTCTACAGGTTAATACATCTGCCCCTGTATTTGGACAAAGTATACGCAGGCCTACACATATCAAATTACATACCCAGCAGCCATCCATCTGGCATTTGTCCGTCCTCAAACTTATCAAAGAGGGATGACTGACTGAGGATGAAGGAGTCATGGCTTCCCCCAGGGTAACCAGCAACAACACTCATTATTTTGAGATTTGCATCACAAACCACCTGCACATTTGTGGAGTGTTCAAAATGGCGGTTTGTATATATGTGCTGCCTGCCCCTAGGTGGTCTCAGCTGAATGTGTGTGCAATCTATGGCTCCAAGCACATTGGGCATGCCAGCCAGCTCATAGAAATCTACCCTGACGGCATGCCACTGAGACTCCTGGGAAGGGAAGCAGATTGAGGCCTCGATGTGGGGCTGCAAAACAGCCAAAACCTGTGTGAACATTTTAAAGAACAATAAACTTGAGATTTTAGGACAGAACTGGCCACTGAGAAATTAAAACAAACACAAAACAGAAGAGGTCGTTAGGTATACATCACCTGTGTTAAGATTCTGGAAAATGAGGGCTGTGAGATTCCTATGACATCCCCAGACACAGCCTGAAAGCTGCCAGTAGCCATAAAGTGCAACACAGCCAGGAGTTTGTGCAGGCCTGAGACAGGACGAGAGCGTGCTGTCTCAGGGTCTAGGCCCAGTTTGACAAGGTCAAACAGACGGAAAATGTTGTTACGATTTAGACGGAACATCTGTATGACCTTATCATCGGACAATGCGTTCAAGTTTAAATGCCCCCTAAAAAAACAAGGCCTGCGCAGCCTCCGCGGAACCTGGACAACCTGCTGACCATGTTCAGTTTCTTGGCCCTGGGTACTTACAGGCTGATGTCTGAGGAATCCCACAGCACACAAAAGATCACTGGCCCACAGTCCTGCTGCCATTTCTGAGTGTAGGTGTATTGAAATGTGCCTAACATCCTTTTATAGGCATCCTAATTCAGGTATGAGTGATTTTTTATTTGCAACACATGTAAACACGACTGAAAAAAGCAGGTCTATTTTTTTGCTGCTTTTTTTAACGAATCGCAAAAAAATACGACCGCATTTGAGCCATCAGAGACTAACACCCAAATACGAATGATTAGTGAATTCCCGTATTCTATGAAATAACAACCGCGTTTGACCGATGGTCTATTCATTCGTATTTCGGGACGTTGTCATTCAAACCATTACGAATAGACCAGACACTGCCGAGATTGGTGCTTAGTGAATTCCCGGATTGGGACTTAGAAAAAAAAAAAAAATCGACCAAACTCGGATTTTTAGTAAATACTGGCCCTGGTGTCTACCGCGGGATCCGGTTTGAAGATCGACAGTGTCTAGGTCGACAATGTTTAGGTCGACCACTATAGGTCGACAGTCACTAGGTCGACATGGATGGAAGGTCGACAGGGTTTCTAGGTCGACATGTGCTAGGTCGACATGTGCTAGGTCGACATGAGTTTTTCACATTTTTTTTCTTTTTTTGAATTTTTTCATACTGAACGATCCACGTGGACTACGATTGGAACAGTAAAGTGTGCCGAGCGAAGCGGTAGCGGAGCGAAGGCACCATGCCCGAAGCATGGCGAGCGAAGCGGTGCACTAATTTGGGATCCCGGTCACTCTACGAAGAAAACGACACCCCCCAAAAAAAAAAGTCCTCATGTCGACCTTTAGACCTGTCGACCTAGCACATGTCGACCTAGAAACCCTGTCGACCTTCCATCCATGTCGACCTAGACACTGTCGATTTGATGAACTACACCCGTCTACCGCTACTGCGGGTAAGTCCTCTTTTCTTCCTAATTATTATTATTATTATCCTTTATTTATATGGCGCCACAAGGGTTCCGCAGCGCCCGATTACAGAGTACAAATGCACATAAAAAAAATAGGAAAACAGTGACTTACAGTTGAATACAATATAGGACAAGTACAGGGCAACTAAGCATAACTACACCAGTAAACAGAGATAAGTTCCAGGTGGTCAAAAAACTGTGGGATCTGGGCAGTTGAGGATTATTAAAGTAAGAAAAAAGTATAAGCACATGAGGGAAGAGGGCCCTACTCGTGAGAGCTTACATTCTAAGGGGAGGGGTAGACAGACAGGGATGACACAGATGGGGTACATAGAGAGCGTGGAACAGAGGGTTATGTTGAGATTTGGCTGGGTTTGGTAAAGAAATGGGTCTTAAGAGCCCGTTTGAAGTTTTGTAGAGAGGTGGAGAGTCTGAGGGGAAGAGGTAAAGAATTCCAGAGAAATGGAGCAGCACGTGAAAAATCTTGGAGATAGGAGTGGGAGGAAGTAATCAGAAGACAGGAGAGACGGCGTGCATTAGCAGAGCGAAGAGGACGGGTGGGAGAGTAAAGGGAGATAAGGTCAGAGATGTAGATGGGAGAGGAGTGGGTGAGTGCTTTGTAAGTGAGTGTGAGAAGTTTGAATTGGATTCTGAAAGGGAAGGGAAGCCAGTGGAGGGCCTGTAGGAGGGGGGAGGTAGACGTAGTGCGTTTGGTGAGGAAGATGAGCCGGGCAGCAGCATTGAGGATAGATTGGAGTGGAGAGAGGTGATTGTCAGGGAGACCAGTTAAGAGGAGATTACAGTAGTCCAGTCTGGAAATAATCAGTGAGTGAATAATGATCTTAGTGGCATCCTGTGTGAGAAAAGGTCTGATTCTAGAAATGTTTTTGAGATGAAAATGACAGGTTTGTGAGAGGTGCTGAATGTGTGGTTTGAAGGAGAGGGAGGAGTCAAGGATTACGCCAAGACAGCGTACTTGGGGGCTAGGGAAGATCGTTGTGCCATCAATGGATAATGAGATTGTGGGAGGTGAGGCTGTGCGGGAGGGTGGGAAGATGATCAGCTCAGTCTTAGACATGTTGAGTTTAAGAAAGCGCTGAGACATCCAGGAAGAGATAGCAGAAAGACAGTTTGAGGTACGAGTGAGGAGAGCCGTGGAGAGATCAGGGGAGGAGAGGTAGATTTGAGTGTCATCAGCATAGAGGTGATATTGGAAGTTAAAAGAACTAATGAGTTCACCTAAAGAGGACGTATAGAGAGAGAAAAGGAGAGGACCAAGAACAGAGCCTTGGGGAACACCAACAGTTAGTGGAAGTGGGGGGGAGGTAGCATCATGAGAGGAGACAGAGAAGGAACGATCAGAGAGGTAGGAGGACAGCCAGGAGAGGGCAGTATCACGCAGACCAAGAGAGTGAAGGATTTGCAGAAGGAGAGGATGGTCCACAGTGTCAAAAGCAGCAGAGAGGTCAAGAAGAATAAGCAGAGAGTAGTGGCCCTTAGATTTGGCTGCATGGAGGTCATTGCAGACTTTTGTGAGGGCAGTTTCAGTGGAGTGGAGAGAACGGAAACCAGACTGGAATGGGTCAAGCAGTGAGTGAGAGGAAAGAAAGGCAGTGAGGCGGTTATAGACAATACGCTCAAGAAGTTTGGAGGCAAAGGGGAGGAGAGAGATGGGTCGATAGTTGGAGAGAGTGTTAGGATCAAGGGTAGGTTTTTTAAGAATAGGGGAGACAAGAGCATGCTTGAAGGCAGAGGGGACAGTGCCTGATGAAAGGGAGAGATTGAGAAGGTGGGCAAGATGGGAACAGGCAGAAGGGGAGAGGTAACGGAGGAGGTGGGAGGGGATAGGGTCGAGCGGGGAGGTTGTGGGGGGGGGAGGAACGGATGAGGGCCATGACTTCCTCGCCAGATACATGGGAGAAAGATGTTAGAGTTGGTAAGAGGGAAGGGGAGGGGTGGCAAGGGATGGGTGGTGGCTGGTTGCTGGTCTGGTGGGAAGTGATATCCTGACGTATGGAGTCAATCTTGGATGTGAAATAAGTGGCAAAGTCAAGAGCAGACAATGAGGAAGGGAGAGGAGGTGGTGGTGGGCAGAGGAGGGAGTTAACAGTGGCAAAGAGGCGCCGGGGGTTGGAAGACTGTGTAGAAATGAGGATTTTGAAGTATGATTGTTTAGCAAGGGAAAGGGCAGTACTGAAGGATGAGAGCATGAATTTGAAATGGAGGAAGTCTGCTTTAGAGCGCGATTTCCTCCACTGTCGCTCGGCAGTACGTGAGCATTTTTGTAGGTATCTGGTGCATTTGGTGTGCCAGGGTTGAGGTTTTGATCTGCGAGGGTGAATAGTGGTTGGCGGAGCAACAGAGTCAAGGGCAGAAGTAAGAGATGCATTGTATAGGGATGTGGCTTGTTCAAGGCATGTGAGAGAGAGAAGAGGAGAGAGAAGGGAGTCGGACAGGGAGGAGGTGTCAATAGCCTCAATGTTACGCTTCGTGATGGTAGCCTTAGGAGGGAGAGATGGGGAAGCAGAGATAGATAAGTTGAAAGAGAGCAAATGGTGGTCAGAGAGGGGAAAAGGGGAATTGGAGAAATCAGAAATATCACAGCGGTGAGTGAAAACCAGATCCAGTGAGCTCCCGTTCACATGGGAGGGTGAGGTGGTCCACTGGGAGAGACCAAGTGAAGAGGTGAGGTTAAGGAGTTTAGAGGCAGGTGATTTTGTGGGGTTATCGATAGGGATGTTGAAATCACCTAGAATAATGGAGGGAATGTCAGAAGAGAGGAAGTGAGGTAGCCAGGAAGCAAAGTTGTCAAGGAATTTGGAGGAAGTGCCAGGTGGACGGTAAATTACAGCAACTCGAAGATTAGTAGGTTGGTAGAGGCGTAATGCATGGACCTCAAATGTAGAGAATGTAAGAGAAGGTTCTGGAGGTATAAGTTGGTATGTGTAGCTTGAGGGTAAAAGGATCCCAACACCACCCCCATGGCGACCCCCGGGTCGGGGTGTGTGTGAGAATGTGAGGCCCCCAGCAGAGAGAGCAGCAGGAGAAGTGGTGTCATGAGGAGTAATCCAGGTTTCTGTAATGGCCAGGAGGTGCAGGGAGTTGGAAATGAAAAGGTCATGAGTGGGGGTCAGTTTGTTGCAAATAGATCTGGCATTCCAGAGTGCACAAGATAGAGGGTATGAGTTTGTGGGAGAGATGTGAATGAGATTATCAGGATTGCTGTAGCGTTGAGGTAGGAGTAATTTGGAAGGAGAAGATAAAGAGGGTGTGATGATGGTGCTGGGGCCTTGGCTAGGAAGGGAGACTGCATGCGTGAAACAGGGAGGGAGTGCAGTTTGATACTGGTGGAGGAGAGGTGAGGAGACAGGCAGAGGAGGGAAAGAGTAGGGTTGAGCGGTGGGGTATAAGTGGTGTGAAGGGGCAGAAGTGAATTGCAATGGGGAAACAGAAGAGGGGTAGGGAGGCAGACAGAGGAGAGGAGGGAGGATGAGATGTAGGAGACTGTGAGAGAGGGATAGAGGTGGTAACAGGGGACAGAATAAAGGAATAGAAGGACAATGAGTAAGGGGGGTTGCCAGCCTGGCCATAGTGTGGATGGTGTGTAAACTGGTAGTATAATGAGAATAGGGGGAGGAGTGGTGGCTGTATGAGAGAGCAGTGAAGTTTGCAGAAAGAAATACGATTTGCAAGTAATTAAAATGATGTTAATATCTACAGATTACCAGTAAATCAAATATTTGTTGGTGTTAGATGGAAAATTACACAGTGTTGGCAAACCACAAGTCAGTGTTACTTCATCAAATATGCTTCTCAATTAAACATTTGTTTTCCAGGTATTTGCAGGGTCAGAGTAAAAGTTGTATTGCAGGTTTCTTGCAGAAAGGGAATGTTTAGTGTCCGGGTAAGTGAGGTTTGGAGAATAATCGGTGTGTACATACATTTGTAGCTGCAGTCCAAGGTTTGGTGGATTGTGATGATTTATTTGCTTTTGTTTGGAGATTTCATGCAGTTTTCGTCCAGTTAAAGTCCAGTATAAGTGCCAGACGAATCCCTTAGAGATTTTCTCCCTTTGAGATCTTTCTCCACACAATGATTCAGCTACGCTAAATCAGCTAAACTACACACCAATATAAAGCCCAAACATGTGTATGTAAGCACATTGATTGATTGGACCCTCCCCTAGCCCATCACCCATTTGGGGCAATAAAACTTAAACAAACAAGTAATGTGTAGGGATGAAACCATTACACATTCCCCAAATAACTACAATTAAAACTTGAATAAATCTGCTAATATTTAATACACTAGTGACCAGACATACCTATGGCTAAGCATTCAGGATATTCCTATATGATAATTAGCAGACTCGGTACAGCTTGCTGGGCATTGTTGTTCCACTAGACATACCTATGGCTAAGCATTCAGGATATTCCTATATGATAATTAGCAGACTCTGTACAGCTTGCTGGGCATTGTTGTTCCACTAGACATACCTATGGCTAAGCATTCAGGATATTCCTATATGATAATTAGCAGACTCGGTACAGCTTGCTGGGCATTGTTGTTCCACTAGACATACCTATGGCTAAGCATTCAGGATATTCCTATATGATAATTAGCAGACTCGGTACAGCTTGCTGGGCATTGTTGTTCCACTAGACATACCTATGGCTAAGCATTCAGGATATTCCTATATGATAATTAGCAGACTCTGTACAGCTTGCTGGGCATTGTTGTTCCACTAGACATACCTATGGCTAAGCATTCAGGATATTCCTATATGATAATTAGCAGACTCGGTACAGCTTGCTGGGCATTGTTGTTCCACTAGACATACCTATGGCTAAGCATTCAGGATATTCCTATATGATAATTAGCAGACTCTGTACAGCTTGCTGGGCATTGTTGTTCCACTAGACATACCTATGGCTAAGCATTCAGGATATTCCTATATGATAATTAGCAGACTCGGTACAGCTTGCTGGGCATTGTTGTTCCACTAGACATACCTATGGCTAAGCATTCAGGATATTCCTATATGATAATTAGCAGACTCTGTACAGCTTGCTGGGCATTGTTGTTCCACTAGACATACCTATGGCTAAGCATTCAGGATATTCCTATATGATAATTAGCAGACTCGGTACAGCTTGCTGGGCATTGTTGTTCCACTAGACATACCTGGTAAGAGAACAATGAGATATGAGGTTTGCCGTTTGGGCTTTCCACGGCCCCGAGGGTCTTCACCAAAGTGATGGCGGAAATGATGGTACTCCTACGCAAGCAGGGTGTCACAATTATCCCATACTTGGACGATCTCCTGATAAAGGCGAGATCAAGAGAGCAGTTGCTAAGAAATGTGGAACTTTCCCTGACTGTTCTGCAACATCATGGTTGGATTCTAAATTTGCCAAAGTCTCAGTTGATCCTGACAACTCGGCTGCCCTTCTTGGGCATGATCCTAGACACGGAACTACAAAGAGTGTTTCTTCCGGCGGAAAAAGCTCTGGAAATCCAGACCATGGTCAAGGAGATTCTGAAACCGGCAAGAGTGTCGATTCATCAATGCACTCGAGTGCTAGGGAAGATGGTTGCGGCTTACGAAGCCATTCCGTTTGGCAGGTTTCATGCCCGGATGTTTCAGTGGGACCTGCTGAACAAATGGTCCGGCACAACCGAAAAAGGCGCCCCATTATCAGATGCAGTCCTTTCGGCCCAATAAATACAAAAAAGGAAGGGCTCGTCCTTCCTCGCTTCAAAAGGTAGAGGAAGGGGAAAAAGGTCGCCTGCTGTGTCTGGCGCCCAGGAGCAAAAGTCCTCCCCCGTCTCTGCCAAGTCCACCGCATGACGCTGGGGCTCCCCTACGGGAGTCCGTGCTGGTGGGGGCTTGTCTCCGAATCTTCAGTCAGGTCTGGTTTCAATCGGGCCTAGATCCTTGGGTCTTAGACATAGTGTCCCAGGGGTACAAACTGGAGTTTCAGGAGATGCCCCCCCCCCCCCCCCCTGCCGATTTTTCAAATCAGCCTTGCCAGTTTCTATTTCAGAAAGGGAAGTAGTAAATGCTGCGATACAAAAGTTGTGTTAACAGACGGTCATTGTCCCGGTTCCCCCGTCCCACCGGGGGGAAGGGTTCTATTCGAGCCTCTTTGTCGTGCCAAAGCCGGACGGCTCGGTCAGGCCGATCCTGAACCTAAAATCCCTCAATCCGTACTTGAAAACTTTCCAGTTCAAGATGGAATCTCTTCGAGCTGTGATCTCCAGCCTAGAAGGGGGGGATTTTATGGCGTCAGTCGACATAAAAGATGCCTACTTACACGTCCCGATATATCCTCCTCATCAGGCCTTCCTGAGATTTGTGGTGCAGGATTGTCATTACCAATTTCAGATGTTGCCGTTTGGGCTTTCCACGGCCCCGAGGGTCTTCACCAAAGTGATGGCGGAAATGATGGTACTCCTACGCAAGCAGGGTGTCACAATTATCCCATACTTGGACGATCTCCTGATAAAGGCGAGATCAAGAGAGCAGTTGCTAAGAAATGTGGAACTTTCCCTGACTGTTCTGCAACATCATGGTTGGATTCTAAATTTGCCAAAGTCTCAGTTGATCCTGATAACTCGGCTGCCCTTCTTGGGCATGATCCTAGACACGGAACTACAAAGAGTGTTTCTTCCGGCGGAAAAAGCTCTGGAAATCCAGACCATGGTCAAGGAGATTCTGAAACCGGCAAGAGTGTCGATTCATCAATGCACTCGAGTGCTAGGGAAGATGGTTGCGGCTTACGAAGCCATTCCGTTTGGCAGGTTTCATGCCCGGATGTTTCAGTGGGACCTGCTGAACAAATGGTCCGGGTCTCACCTGCACATGCACCGGAAAATAAGTCTATCTTCCGGGACTAGAATTTCTCTCCTGTGGTGGCTGCAAAGCTCTCACCTTCTAGAGGGACGCAGGTTCGGAATCCAGGAATGGGTCCTGCTGACCACAGATGCAAGTCTCCGAGGCTGGGGTGCAGTCACAGAAGGAAGACATTTCCAGGGAAAATGGTCCAGCACGTGAGCGCTCTGTCAGCAGTATTCCTTCCTGGCGTGGACAACTGGGAAGCAGACTTCCTCAGCAGACACCATCTCCATCCAGGAGAGTGGGCCCTTCATCAAGAGGTATTTGCAGAAGTGACAAGGCATTGGGGAATTCCTCAAATAGACATGATGGCGTCTCGCCTCAACAAGAAGCTTCCGAGGTATTGTTCCAGGTCAAGGGACCCCCAAGCCAGTGCAGTGGACGCCCTGGTAACTCCGTGGCTGTTTCAGTCGGTGTATGTGTTCCCTCCACTTCCTCTCATTCCAAGAGTGTTGAGGATCATGAGACGAACAAGGATTCAGCCAATACTCGTCGTTCCAGATTGGCCACGGAGGGCCTGGTATCCGGATCTTCAGGTATTGCTCATAGAAGATCCTTGGCCGCTTCCTCTCAGAGAGGACCTGTTACTGCAGAGGCCCTGCGTATTTCCGGACTTACCACGGCTGCGTTTGACGGCGTGGAGGTTGAACGCCAACTCCTAGCTCGTAAAGGTATTCCCGGGGAAGTCATCCCCACTCTCCTTAAGGCTAGAAAGGAGGTCACGGCGAAGCATTATCACTGTATTTGGAGAAAATATGTGCCAAAACAGCTCTTGCGGAGGAGTTTCACTTGGGTCGATCCTCCATTTTTTGCAGGCAGGCTTAGATGCAGGCCTGAAATTGGGTTCCATCAAAGTGCAGATTTCGGCTTTATCTGTTTTCTTTAAAAAAGAATTGGCCGCCCTTCCTGAAGTTCAGACTTTCGTGAAGGGAGTGCTGCATATCCATCCTCCGTTTGTGCCACCCGTGGCACCGTGGGATCTTGAAGTGGTGTTACAATTTCTTATGTCTCACTGGTTTGAACATTTGCGAAAGGTTGAGTTAAAGTTTCTCACTTGGACAGTGGTCATGCTTTTGGCCTTGGCGTCTGCCAGACGAGTGTCAGAATTGGCGGCTTTGTCTCACAAGAGCCCATATTTGATTTTTCATGTGGATAGAGCGGAATTGAGGACTCGTCAACAATTTCTGCCGAAGGTGGTTTCTTCGTTTCACATGAATCAACCTATTGTGGTACCTGTGGCTACGGATGCTGTGGCGGTGCCAAAATCTCTTGATGTCGTAAGAGCTTTAAAAATTTATGTCGCCAGAATGGCTATTGTTCGGAAAACTGAGGCTCTGTTTGTTCTGTATGCTTCCAACAAGATTGGAAATCCTGCTTCCAAGCAGACTATTGCACGCTGGATTTGTAATACGATTCAGCACGCTCATTCTTTGGCTGGGTTGCCGAAGTCAGTAAAGGCCCATTCTACCAGGAAGGTGGGCTCATCTTGTGCGGCTGCCCGAGGCGTCTCGGCACTTCAGCTGTGCCGAGCAGCTACGTGGTCGGGTTCAAACACGTTTGCTAAGTTCTACAAGTTTGAGACCCTGGCTGATGAGGACCTCATGTTTGCTCAATCGGTGCTGCAGAGTCGTCCGCACTCTCCCGCCCGGTCTGGAGCTTTGATATAGACCCCATGGTCCTTTTGGAGTCCCCAGCATCCTCTAGGACAGTGATTTTCAACCTTTTTTTTTTCTCGTGGCACACCGAACAATATTTTAAAATTGACAAGGCACACCATCAGTTCCCCACAGGAAAAAAAACACACACACATTCGCCCTCACAGTAAAAAAAAAAAAATCCATACATACATTGGCCTACGCAGAAAAAACTATCACATTGCTCCCACATAAATCCTGTTGCTCCCCACGTGAATTATTCGCATTATTCCCCCCATAAATCCTTATTCTCCACACATAAATCCTCTTGCTCCCCACAGGAGAAATAAAATAACAAATATTAGCCCCTACCAGTCAGCTGTCCTTCTCCCTGTCCCTCAGTGGTGGGGGTTGTTCATAGTGGAGTGCTGCGAATACTGAGCAGCGGGCGGTCGGGCAGGTGTTGGCATGGGTGGGCAAGGAAAGCTGTGGATGTAGGCGGGAACTGGAATATATGTATGTAGGTGGGTGGGCTGGCTGGGTGTGAGATGCAGCAGCTGTGACCTATAATTTCACACCACCGCGTCTTCAAGGCATAGGTCACGAACCGATCACAACTGATCCTCTAAGAAGAGCCCGAGCCAACAGTTCATTCGGAAGGTGCAGGAAGCGGCTCTGGCTCTGGCTCCACGTCACACCTTGCAACTGGTCGCGGCACACTAGTCTGCCACGGCACACTGGTTGAAAAAGCCTGCTCTAGGACGTAAGAGAAAATAGGATTTTAATACCTACCTGTAAATCCTTTTCTCCTAGTCCGTAGAGGATGCTGGGAGCCCATCCCAGTGCGTACTGTTACTTGCAGTTGTATTGTTGGTTGTTGGTTTCGGTTACACGAAGGTTGTGTATCAGTTATGGTCAGCTTGTTGCTGTTTTTCGTTCATACTGTTATCTGGTATTCCTGCTAATCCAGTTGTACGATGCGTTTGTGGTGTGAGCTTGTATGTATCTCACCCTTAGTCTATCAAAAATCCTTTTCCTCGAAATGTCCGTCTCCCCTGGGCACAGTTCCTATAACTGAGGTCTGGAGGAGGGGCATAGAGGGAGGAGCCAGTTCACAACCCAGTAAAAGTCTTATAGTGTGCCCATGTCTCCTGCTGATCCCGTCTATACCCCATGGTTCTTTTGGAGTCCCCAGCATCCTCTACGGACTAGGAGAAAAGGATTTACCGGTAGGTATTAAAATCCTATTTTGCTGCTGGTCAACTAAATGTGCATATCACAGGCTCTATGCTGCATGTGTGCTCCCACAATCCTTGCATTTCAATTAAGAAATGTTTATTGTGACACCCACGTAGTAATTCATTAGTGCTCGACTGGGAGGGTTAGGGGAGTTGGCAGTGCAAAAAAAGTGAAGAAATCACACTTAACCTCAGACAAGTGGCAAATAACTTTGAATAACAGTACAAAAGGCTGTTTGTGTACATAAGCAAAATATTTGAGGGTCTTAAAAGGTGTAATATGGCTGATTTTTAACTATTTATGTTAACAGTAGAAAAATGTTTTTTTTTAAGTGTTTTTCCACCAAATTAGAGCCTCTACATTATTATAATTATCATTATTACTAATAAATTCTATAATACATATATATATATATATATATATATATATATAGCACCGGCAATAAGGCGGCACTGGGAGACTTGCAAGATATCTTGCAAGTCTCCCAGTGCCGCCCTTATTGCCGGTGCTGTGTTTTGGATCCAGGTCCACGAGGTGAGGGCACGGGAGCAGGTTACCGATACGCTGGGGCACACCGCATTATATATATATATATATATATGTGAAAAAGCAGAAGAAAGGAAGGCGCACAAATAAGCAAAGTTTGAAATCTTTACTAATAAAAAGATAAAAGCTCACATACATCGAGGTAAGTAAGTACCGGCTCCCTCCTCCAAAACCCCACAGGAAACGTTTCCGGATCGTGCCCAGCAGTGATTCAGACGGGGAACTTCAAATGGTTTGCATCCGGCTGTGCTTACATCCACGCACTCGGTCATAGAGCATGCGGCCGCTCATTCAGTACTTAGTGTGAATGGACATTCACACGAAGTACTGAATGAGCGGCCGCATGCTCTATGACCAAGTGCGTGGATGTAAGCACAGCCGGATGCAAACCATTTGAAGTTCCCCGTCTGAATCACTGCTGGGCACGATCCGGAAACGTTTCCTGTGGGGTTTTGGAGGAGGGAGCCGGTACTTACTTACCTCGATGTATGTGAGCTTTTATCTTTTTATTAGTAAAGATTTCAAACTTTGCTTATTTGTGCGCCTTCCTTTCTTCTGCTTTCTCACATGTACTGAGCCGGTGGATCGGCTTTTTAGGAATTGGCAGCACGTACATCGATAAAAAGAAAAGAACTGATTATTTGAATTTGGACTGAGAGCAATATCCTATGCGCAGTTAACAACTGTGGTGTGTATATGTATATATATATATATATATATATATATATATATATATATATATATATATATATATATATATATATATAGATATATAGATATATAGATATATAGATATATATATATATATATATAGATTTATTTTTTTATTATTAAGTTTAATAAAAAAAAAAGGAGTGGGAGAGCGGACTTGTAACTCCCAATCTACAAGTTCAAAAACCCTTTTATATTTATACAGCAACCTAAAATACATATCCTACAGAAATAAATCCTTTTTGACCTTTTTGTATAGATCATCTGAAAAAATTGATTATCGGACAAGTTCTGCTATTTAATTGCCTCCAAGTGCGTGGCTTTTCATTTGAGGTGTGTACCAGAGGTTCTGCACTGAATACTAACATTTTACCTTAAAACAGGCCTGGTCAACCTGTGAGCCTCCAGCTATACAAGTCCCACTGATCAGCTGGTAAAACATGCTGGGGCTTGTGTTTTCACACCATCCAGAAAGACACAAGTTGGCCATGCCTGCCTTAAAATAAAGAATGTTTTTCCTACTTTAACCTAATCAGTGGCTATGAACTAAAATATGTTTTACTCCCATTTTTGAACCTGTGTTTACCATTTTTTGGCCAACTCGTTATTATATAATTACCTGTGTCATATTTTCTGACAGGGAGCGCATGGCATAGAATTGGTGCAGAATTGACATAAATAGGGGTTTATAAACGTAATAACCGTTTACATGGTATTTCCTTTTCCATAAATGTTTATCTTTTTGAAAAGGGTTTGTTGACACAATCCCTGTCTGCAATCAAATACCTGCATGGTAAACATAGAAAGTACATTATCTAAACAA
The DNA here is from genome assembly GCF_028390025.1 of Pseudophryne corroboree. Classification (NCBI taxonomy): domain Eukaryota; kingdom Metazoa; phylum Chordata; class Amphibia; order Anura; family Myobatrachidae; genus Pseudophryne; species Pseudophryne corroboree. The sequence goes on along the minus strand of NC_086451.1, from coordinate 99,560,761 downwards.
TTTACTGATTTTAACTTGATTAAGAATGCCTTAAGGCCCGTACACACTAGAAGTCTTGAAAGATGAACAATCTGGAAGATGAGCAATTTCCCTGGAGGCCCTGACAAACAATATTGATTTTTTTTTTTTTTTTTTTTACAAACGTTCTGAACGACGAACGATCTGGCTGGGATTGAATTGAGGGGATTGAGCTTTATGCCTGGACAACTGACAACCTACTTCAAATGACTACGGCTGCGCTCATCGTTTGCTGTGTACACACTTGAACAATTTGAACGTTCACAACCGTCGTTATCGCTCAAATCTATGGAAACATTTTATAGTGTGTGTAGGCCTTTTACTATCTTGTCTGAAGCTGCAAATATGAACCATCTTGTACATATTACGAAATCTTTTTCTGTACTGTAGATATTTAATTGTATCTTGTGGGTCGTGTCCCTTTAATTATTCCAGCCCCCCTCCTCCCTTTTCTTTTTGGAATTTTCAGAAATTGAGCACAAATACAGTACTTATTTTGCTCTATACAAAGTAGTCTTTGTCAGATGATTGCACAATTGATGCTAAAACTCTATTTTTCTTTAGCTTTTCCATGTTGGGGGGGAGACGCTGGTCACACATGAGAACTTTTTTTTTTCTTCTCTTTGTAACGTTAGTAAACTGAAGATTCCTTTATCCTGTGACTTTTGTAATGCAGTCCTATTGTTCCTACAAAAACAGCTTTGCAATATTTATTGGTCTCCTCTTTCCATTCCCTATTGGCTATTTCATTTTATGTGTCAATCAAGCATCATGTCAGCTTCTCGTGATGCAAATATATCTAAAATATGCAGATGAAATGAAGTCCGTTATTAAGAACTACAGTTTCCACAGTGCTGTGCTTCGCAGCCTGACTGATTAGTGCTCAATGAGATCTTTTCTCACAAAACACAAACATGTTTCAGATGGGTTTATTTTCTAAAGGTCAATTTTCATTGTTTTTTAAACAATGATAGTCTATCTAAATCGATGTTGGGCTCCAGAGATATGTTAGTAGATGTGTATTGTAGCTCCTGAAACCCGATTTTTCTTGATTTGAAATCTGTAAGAGTCGATGAAAATCATCCTTTAGAAAAAATAAAAATAAAAAAATCCAGTGTTATTGGGAATGTGGAGTTTCCAGAAGAAAGATATTTATAATTTTTTTGTTAACTATTTGGAATAATCCAGTTTGTTAGAAATCTTCCAACATGCTGCATGCCACTATTCACTATATTACTGTGCATGATGGCGCAATAGTAAGCATTGCAGCCTCACAGCACTGGGGTCTTGGGTTTGATTTCCAACAAGGTACTATCTATGTGACATTTATATGTTCTCCCTATATTTCTGTGGGATTCCTTTTATAATCCAGAAACCTATTAGTAGGTGACTTTGCTTCTGACGTGTAGTAGGGAATATAGATTGCAAGCTCGTAGGGCTATCATTATGTAGTATTGCATGCTGTGTACCTGCAAGTTGTATACCTGACACATAGAGAGCGAGTCCTTTTTTATCTAAAGGTACAAACTGATAACTGGATGTAGACGGCGCTTCCTGCAAGTCTTGCTCTGTCATGATATTCTACTCTGAGCCTTTAACCACTGAGCCTCGTATATACCTTGGAGTTTTTTGTTAGCAGTTAATGATTATTCTGATGGCTAGTTGACTCATAATCTTTAAATTCATTAAAGGTCCAGCGGTTCTCATCGTGTCCCAAAATGGTGAAGCCGGATATCCACACCCTGGCCCGCCATCTCAAGCAGGAGCGTCTCTATGTTAACTCAGAAAAGCAGCTCATCCAGAGGCTGAACGCTGATGTGCTGAAGACTGCAGAAAGGCTGTACCGTACCTCTTGGATTTCCAAACAGCAGAAAATAAATTTGGACCGACTAATTCTAACAAGGTACAACATTTCACATGAACTTTTTTAACACAACATTTTTAGCCCCAGATTTATCAAGTCTTGGAGAGTGAAAAATTGCACGATGATAAAGTACGAACCAATCCGCTCCTAACTGTCATTTTTCAAACACAGGCTGTAACATGGCAGTTAGAAGCTGATTGGTTGGTACTTTATCACCGTGCAATTTATCATTCTCCAACGATTGATAAATCTGGGCCTGTGTAAGTATATGCCGTTTTTTCATTAACTTTCAATCACTGATGTTCAGTTGACATTCATAAGGAAGTGATAAACCAGTGATAAGTGCAAGGTGATAAATGCACCAGCCAATCTGCTCCTAACTGTTAATTTACATATTAGAGATGATTGGCTGGTGCGTTTATCACCTTGCACTTATCACTGTTTTTTTCTTATGCTGTCTCCAGGCTTAATACATCTGCCCCTCAGTCCACATTAGCAGTTAATTCAGAATTCATATGGGGTAAAACATGTATGTAAAAACCACCACTGGTGTATAAATTGTAAGGCCCAGATTTATCAAGCCTTGGAGAGTGATAAATGTCATGGTGATAAAGTACCTGCCAATCAGCTCCTAACTGCCATGTTACAGGCTGTGCTTGAACAATGACAGAAGCTGATTGGTTGGTCTTTATCACCGTGCAATTTGTCACTCCAAGGCTTGTTAAATCTGGGCCCATATCCTTTGTGCATCATGTTTAGAATCTTCCACGTGTCTCGTTTGGTTTTTCTGTTTTGTTTGCTTTGTTTTCTCTTACGTCCTAGAGGATGCTGGGGTCCACATTTGTACCATGGGGTATAGGCAGGTCCACCAGGAGCCATTGGCACTTTAAGAGTTTGAGAGTGTGGGCTGGCTCCTCCCTCTATGCCCCTCCTACCAGACTCAGTTTAGAAAATGTGGAGTTGCCGGTCACAGCTAGGGGAGCTGTACAGAGCTTCTTTAGTAAAGGTTTTTTTTTTTAGTGCAAATGGTTTTGCCCAACTGCTAACAAATTTGCTGCTGCGATCAACCGGAATTACCCCCTAACTTACAAGTGTATTAGAGGGGCCTAGGGTCAGTGCACAATACATTATCAACCAGTGCGTACAATGGCCCTCATTCCGAGTTGATCGCTAGCTGCTTTTGGTCGCAGCGCGGCGATTAGGTGTAAAAGCGGCATTTCTGCGCATGCCTACAGGCCGCAGTACGCACGCGCGAAGTACTTTCACACAAAACTATGCAGTTTTACACAAGGTCGAGCGACGCTTTTCTGTTGCTCTGTTGATCAGTGAGTGATTGACAGGAAGTGGGTGTTTCTGGGTGGTAACTGGCCGTTTTCAGGGAGTGTGCTAAAAAACGCAGGCGTGTCAGGGATAAACGCGGGAGTGTTTGGAGAAACGGGGGAGTGGCTGGCCGAACGCAGGGCGTGTTTGTGACGTCAAAGCAGGAACTAAACTGAGTGAAGTGATCGCAAGGTAGGAGTAGGTTTGGAGCTGCTCAGAAACTGCATGAACATTTTTACGAGCAGTTCTGCTAACCTTTCGTTCGCACTTCTGCTAAGCTAAGATACACTCCCAGAGGGCGGCGGCCTAGCGTGTGCACTGCTGCTAAAAGCAGCTAGCGAGCTATCAACTCGGAATGAGGGCCAATGTTGCTAAGGTTCCTCTGTCTTTTTGTTAATGAAAGCACTAAGGAAATGAAAGCAATGCTTTTTGTAGCCATGTGGGCTGAAGATAGTGTTTTTCGGGTTATGTTTCGCATGATTCATATATAATTATGAATAAGGATTGCCGTGCTCTACAGCCAAGAATTATGGGGTTGATTTATCAAGCAGTGGGAAAGTGGACCAGTGAAGAAGCTGCCCACAGCAACCAATCTTCTACGTGTCCGTTTTTAGAATGTACTTGATAAATGTTACCTCAAAGCTGTCTGGATGCTATGGGCAACTTATCCTCTGGTCTACTTCTCCAGTCTTTTTACTGCTTGATACATCACCTTTATACTGTATTTCGGATGTCCTTTGAACATAGACTTTCTGCATTAGCTGTGAGCTTGAAGTAATAAAACAAGCTTGTCCATATTACAGAACTGTAAATGCTCTTCACATCCATTGTCACTCTCCTGATAAATATGCTGGCAGTGTGGTAATTAGGGCATCAGGGAACCTGCACACCATAGAAACAGGAAATGCTCCTAAGCTTATAATGATGAGCCAGGGTTTTAGTAAATTATACTGTAAGTGGTGACAGGAGTTCCATTTTTCTCCATCCGCTGCCAATCTCTGTTGTAGTTTTCCACTTGCGTTACACAGCAGCAATAGTGTGCTTTCACATTTCATCAGGCAATTTCAGGGTGGATGTCTGCCAAGTATTGGTACTTACTGTTTAATAGACAATTTTAGGATTTTTAAAACTCCTGAAATTGCGAATTAAACTATTTCAAGTATTAAAACGTATTGTAGTTCTAGCAAAATTGTTTGTGTTAAGCAAAATCATCTTTGAATGGAATTTCTATTATAAATCTAGAGTTTCCTTCGTCAGTTTTTTTTTAATTTTTTTATTTTAGGGTTAATAGGGTTTTTTTTGACTGGCAGATCAGTTGCACAGTTTGGTAACTGGTAATAGACGCGATGTGAAAAATTCCATTTGGGCGTCCGAAATGGACTCTCTTCTGCTCGCCTCCTCAGGAAGCTGTGCGCAGAAATATTGCCGTCAGCAGCATGCGCGCCCAAACAGAATAACAATGAAATTGCTTTGTTGTACGCCTATTACACAAAGCCACCAGTAAAACGATTGCATGGGCGATAGCGTTCTTGTTTGGTGCTTCCTCTTGTCTTCATCTTCTCCTTTGGTAATGCTGAGCTAGCAAATCCTTTTTTCCTGGTCTTTATGCCTATATATGAAGGACATTTTATGTGACATTGCCAAAACAAATACATATACAGTATATACTGTATTAATTCAGTAGTAGTACTTCTGAACTATTGAGGGAAATCCTGGACATAACTTAATTTCAGTCTGTCTGGCATTTGGGTAATCTGTGACTTGGGTGACTACGGGTACCTTGTAATGATCACTATGTTAATTATTTCCACACATGTCAGTGCTTGATTACATGTACTTGCTCTTAGAAAGTGTAATCTACTGTGTAAAGTTACAAACATTTTTATTTTTGTTCCTAGCGTTGAAGCGTCTCCAGCAGAATGTTGCCAACACGCTAAGATATTGGAGGACACCCAATTTGTGGATGGTTACAAACAGCTAGGATTTCAGGAGACTTCATATGGGGAGTTTCTTAATCGCCTTCGGGAAAACCCGCGGCTCATTGCATCTTGCCTTGTGGCTGGTGAGAAGCTTAACCAAGAAAATGCTCAAAGTGTCATCCACACTGTCTTCACCTCTCTTTATGGAAACTGTATCATGCAAGAGGATGAAAGCTATTTGCTCCAGGTTTTACGCTACCTGATAGAGTTTGAGTTGAAGGAAAATGAGAATCCTCGGAGGCTTCTTAGGAGAGGAACTTGTGCCTTCAGCATCATCTTCAAACTCTTCTCGGAGGGACTCTTCTCAGCCAAGCTCTTCCTTACTGCAACCCTACATGAGCCCATCATGCAGCTACTGGTTGAAGACGAGGATCATCTGGAGACAGATCCAAGCAAACTTATTGAGCGCTTCTCTCCAGCTCAGCAAGAAAAGCTATTTGGGGAGAAGGGCAGTGACCGCTTCAGGCATAAAGTGCAGGAGATGGTAGAGTCAAACGAAGCAAAGCTGGTGGCACTTGTTAACAAATTTATTGGTTATTTAAAGCAAAACACTTACTGCTTTCCACACAGCCTGCGATGGATTGTATCCCAAATGTACAAAACTCTGTCTTGTGTGGAGGGTCTGGATGTTGGTGAAGTGAGGTCTATGTGCACGGACCTCCTACTGACCTGCTTCATCTGCCCAGCAATCGTGAATCCAGAACAGTATGGGATTATCTCAGATGCTCCCATCAATGAAGTAGCCCGGTTCAACTTGATGCAGGTAAGGGGCAGGTTCTTGTAATCGACAAATAAAACTATTGGTGTTATATTGCACTTGCGGGGAGGGAGGGTGAGTGTCACATTGTTCCATTAATAACGCATGCTTTACTTTAGAAGCCTGTATAAGCTAGATTGATGCAATGGAGAAAATGTTCCAGTGTGTGTCATGTGATGCTTGGTGAAGACAGCGCATGTTAAGTGTCTGCATGCCATCTCGGCTACAGGGCCTGATTCAGCGGTGAATGCAGTGTTGATGTCGCATGCAAATGAATGATATAAGTCTGCGTGAGCCTAATTCGCACAGCACATGTTCACGGAGATGCAGCACAGAATGAGACTCTTAGTGGGCATTACTGGGAGATATCGGAGGGGTGGTGAAGCCGACGCTGGCATGGTGCTGAAAGTGGCTGTAATCAGATGCGCACACTTTACTGGCGTGCTGTCGGGGAGGATAGGGAAAGCCTTGTACATTAGTGGGACATTTGCAAAGCACTCAAGTGACTTGGTCATCGCTCAATCGAATTAAAGGACATTCTTATTACCGAGGTTAAAAGTACATATTCTGAGGTGCAAAGATTCTCATCTATGGGCCTAATTCTGAGTTGATTGCAGCAGCAAATTTGTTAGCAGTTGGGCAAAACCATGTGCACTGCAGGGGGGAGGGGGCAGGTATAACATGAGAGTTTGATTTGGGTGGGGTGTATTCAAACTGAAATCTAAATTGCAGTGTAAAAATAAAGCAGCCAGTATTTACCCTGCACAGAAACGAAATAACCCACCCAAATCTAAGTCTCTCTGCAATTGTTTTATCTGCCCCCCCCCTGCAGTGCACATGGTTTTGCCCAATTGCTAACAAATTTGCTGCTGCGATCAACTCAGAATTACCCCCTATGTACACACTACAGAGTAAACCTAATATATTGTTTGGTAGAGTACATTTCTCAGGTCTAATGACAAGAATGCGGCCAAATAGGTTTACCAGCCTTTGTGACAAGAAAGCATGAGTTATTCCTTCGCTGAGTGTTCTTGTCATGCCTCCGACCTCACTGCCATAAAAGACAACGGTTTATTATGTACTTTTTAATTTTTAAGTGAAATCCAATATTGGCTTTGACATTTTATTATATATAAAATTAAGTATACAGAATTTTTCTTGTGTTTTTTGAGCAGGAATACTGCGCCGTACAAAGTTGTGTCATTTACTTATGTAACGTGACGAAGGGCCGATGCACCCTGTAATGTCGTTTATGTTGGGGTAGTATGTCTGCAAAGAGGGGGAAATCTCCCATCATTGTTAAGCAATTTCAGTGCATGGACAAATAAAAAAATAAATATATATTAAAAATAAAAACAAACTAAAGTTTGATATTAAGAACCTTTTCAAGAAGATGGAAAATTATATTGCAGGTTTATTTTCAAAGTAATCAAATGCATTTTGAATGCTTCCGTTTTGCGCAGTATTCTGCTTTTGAAGGGTCTGTAAGACCATTGGGGCAGATTTATTAAGCTCGGTGAAGTGATAAAGTGGAAGGTGATAAAGGACCAGCCAATCAGTACCTAACTATCATGTTTCAAACCCAGCCTGTGACATGACAGGATCTGATTGGCTGGTCCTATATCACTTCACCGAGCTTAATAAATCTGCCCCACTATTACACACCTCTCCCCCATGTAACTTTTTTGTCAGGAGTCCTCCTTTTAACCGCAACACAGTCATAGCTGCAGGGCGAACAGCTTGGGGGAAAGAGCAGTCGTTTCCATCTACCACTACTGTCCATGCAGGATCTGGATACACTGTTTACATACAGTTGTTTTAAGAGTTTGGTTTGTGTCAAAGAAAGCATTATTTGACAGATCCTGGATACAATCACTTTTGGCAGGCGACAGTGTAGTCAATGAATACAGCTAAAATGACTCTAACAAACCAACCATTCATGTCCTTTTACTTGCACTAGGTTGGCCGCCTCTTGCAGCAGTTGGCGCTGACGGGATTTGAGGAAGCAGATTCACGCAGCAGGAACAATCTCAGTAAATTTGATAAAGTAAGTGGTGTAGATTACGCACAGTAGCAGCTGACTATCTGGCAGCGGGGTGGACACCTTCCTTCTGTAATATGTAGCACTGTCATTTTATATGAATAAAGTTATTTCTTTTTTTTTTTTGCTTACAATGCAATAATATTTGATGACAACTTACATAGTACTACTTCATTAAACAGTCCTTGTCTATCTCTGACTGCCAGTGAATCCGGATTAAGAAGTTTTTCAGTAAATAGTTTGTATGTAATATATGTCTGATACATTTCCTAGAATTTTTGCTCATGTGTGCGCTTATGAACCTTGTATAATGGCAGATAGGATGACTCTTCCTGTTATTCAGGAAGCCTGGCCTCTTTATTGCAAGCTATGCCATTTTGTATGGATCGACTCCCAGTACTCATTAATATCACGGCTTTCCATCTCTTTTAAGCTCTCCGTTTGAATTACCTATAACCCATGAAATGTTATGTGGTTTCATTAAATAGTGATATCTCTCTCTCTCTCTCTCTCTCTATTTATATATATATATATATATATATATATATATATATATAATCTCTCTCTATCTATATATCTCTATCTCTCTCTATCTATATATCTGTATCTCTATCTACATATCTCTATCTCTATATAGATAGTTTTTTTTTTTTTCTCATTCAACCTCTCAATTCGGTTTAACAATGAATATAGTCATAAAGGCGCAAACAATATTATCCAGGTTTATTTCATTTGATGTATTTTGAGCTCTATAACTTTGAACACTTTTTTGACGTGAGTGTACATTAAGTTTATGTACCCCATAATGTCTAGAACACAAGAGATGATAAACTACACTTTAGTGAAGTGTTCCGTTGTTAATTATTTCCAGGCTTTCATAACACACTGTTCTAGAACTGTTGCAAATAATAGTAAGTCAGGAAAGCACAGAACCAGTAAACTGCCTCAAAAAGGGAAATAATTAGACAACTATGTAGTGTACATAACTATTTTTAGTCTCATCTCTTAAGAATAGATAAAGTGCAAGGGCATATTCATGTGGAGAAACCCCCCCAAACAGAGTTTTTCAGGGTGATTACTGGTTGTATAGATTTACACACATTCCCTGTACAAATTATACCCTTCAGATGTTAGCACAATGATCTGTGGGTGGGTATGTCTATAAGAAGCACATTTAGTTAGTGTAGATACAGCCTTCTCCCTAAAATGTAACTATTAAGTATATACAATGTTATCTATTTAAAAAGAAGAAAAATAGTTCTAGTCTGTCTAAATTTTATTTTTGGAAAAATGACACCAGTGCTGGTATGTTCACGTAGATTTCCCTTGGTTTCTTTCTCCATAGGGCTGTGTCGCTGCCTTTCTGGATGTTGTTATTGGAGGCCGAGCAGTTGAAACCCCACCGTTATCCTCTGTAAATTTACTTGAAGGGCTAAGTCGCACTGTTGTATATATGACTTACAGCCAGCTGGTCAATTTGGTAAGTGTCCTATTGGTAATATACCGTTATATACAATGCAATATTTTTTTTATCAAGAATATTTACCATGTACGCGTTTCTGTCGTTAGATGCGTGGCAGCGTGTAGTAAAGTGAACACATTCATCAAGACAGCCTTTTGAAGGGAGTGGGTAGTCATATAGTGATATATTCATGCATTATAACATAGGAGCTTGACGACCAAACAAGCTTAACATGCGTGCCAAGTGACAGGAACGGTTTCCAGGTGGCTGAATTGGATGAGGTTGGCACCTTGGCCAGCAGCAGGATCACTTCTGACATGATTGGCCCTGTGAGGGAAAATAAAAAGGCAGACCAGCATTGGTCTTCTGAACACCGCCTTTTCCAGCATGCACCCTTACTGTAATTTGTGGTTCTTCTGGGGAGGAGCCTCTCAGATACCGAAGAAGAGGGAAAGGAGTGAGTCTCCGTTCAAAATGAGACTTAGAGGAAAGCAGACGTACCAATGTGACAGGAAAGGCAGTTTTATTGGGTAGTAAGGGAAAGAAAGTCTGCAGAAAATTGGCCTTGTGAGGCGCAGAGCCGCTTCCCCGCTGCAGGACCACCGTCCTGAGGGGCTGTTTGTTCAGTGGGGCACTGCGCCTTAGCAGTCGCAGCATGCCGCACACCCTTAAGGCTGCCTGAAGGTGATCGGTGGTGAGTACAAACCGGGGATCTCGCTAGGGGGTCCCCCCGGTTCATGGTGCTCCAAAAGCGCGGGTGAGGCATACGGGTCCCTCCTGGGGGGGATTCGCTGTAGCCCCTGCGTGACACTGGCTGACATTAGCTGTACTTAACATTTATGTGACACTACAGCGCATTTAGGAGACATAGCCAGTATAAATATGTAACAGTCGCTCTGGCGCCATTACGAGGGGCGGAGCTATATCAGAGCGGGCTAAGCGGCATTTTGGCGCCTTCCTCTGCATAAGCAGCAGCAGCCTCACACAGCCCCTCCTGTCTGTCACATGCTGTATCACTGGTCCAGGATGTTTGAGTATGGGGAGAGCCTCTATTTGTACACAATATTCCTCTAGGGGAATCCTAGTTAGAAACAGTTTAACTGATATATCTATATTAAAACGCTTAGAGCCTCACTGGGGCTCTGCAGCGTTGGTGTGCTGGCGTCCTCTCTTATCCTTTGTCTCCCCTCACATGCATTATGGCAGGCTTGTTTGTAACTCGGTCTGTGTTGTATGTGTTAATCCTCCATAATGGTGAAACAAAAATTGTGCAGTGTATGTAATGCCAGATTCTCCCCTCTCTCATCATGTGAGCAGTGTAGTCAGTCATCACAAAATTATGACAATGTGGGGGAGAGTCACGAGCCCTCCTGGCTGGGGGCTATCAAAAATATGATGTCTGATATGTCATCTCAATTAACTGCTAATGCCAATAACACATAACAAGCAGTTGCAAGTCTAGCTGCCAGGGATCATGCTCCCCATCCCACCCTGTCTTACTACAGGTGCACATAAACGAGCTTTATCTGCACTCCTATCAGTTACTGATGATGATATACAGGATGATGTGGACCCCATAAGTAGGGACTCCACCCCTGCACTGGGTATTGAACCCCTCCTTTTGGCTTTAAGGCATGTGCTAAAGCTACCCCTGGAGGATGCTACAAATCAGCAGTCATTTTTCCTCCCACAAGACATACTGACAGTCACTTTTACTGATTTCAAGGAATTGGATGATTTGTTTAAATTAGCCTGGAAAACTTCAGATAAAAAATATCAGGTGTCCAAAACGGTTTTTGCATACCTTTCCCTTTGCCCTTGAAGGCAGAAAGATCTGGGAAGAATTTCCAGCTGTAGATGTCTCTGTCTCTCGCCTTTCCAAAAAGGCGGTACTCCCTGCCCAAAGGACCCGGAGGATAGGAAAATTGAGGCTACACTAAAATCTATCTACACTGCTGCAGGTGTATCTAAAAGACCAGTCACGTTGCAGGTTGCTGGATGACACATGCAATTCATTCCTGGGCTACTCAAATTCCGGAGGGTCTCTCGAGGGGATGTGACCCTGTTTACTATAGTTACTTTCCTAAAACACATTCAGGACACGGCTCGAGTCCTCTGTGACTCCATAAAAGAGATTGGCAATATTAATGCTAGGACCACTGCTATGGCTGTATCTGCATGCAGAGCCATATGGTTTCGTCAGTGGATTGCAGACGCTGACTCCAAACGAAATGTGGAATCTCTTCCCTTTACAGGTGAATGGCTCTTCGGAGATGAATTGGACGCATGGATATCCAAGGTTACTGCTGGAATAAAATCCACGTTTCTTCCCTCTGAGGCTCCGTCTGCTAGGCGTACCTACCCGGGACCGTCTACCCAGTCCTTTCGGTCCGCCAGATTTCGATCTAGGGCCAGGGGTGCCTCCAATGCAGCTAGAGGCACCAGAGGTAATCTTAAGAAACCAACTGTTGCCGGCTCTCAGGAACAGAACACCAGTTCATCTTCCACAAAAGCTGCAGTATGATGGTGCCCACCCACCCCGAGAGGATCTCGTGGTGGGAGCTTGGTTACGTTGCTTCAGCCATATCTTGGAAGGTTCCTGCCAGGATGCCTGGGTGAGGGACCTAATCTCTCAGGGTTACAAGCTGGAGTTAGACGGTGCTCCTCCCCAACGATTTTTCAAATCAAACTTACCAACTTTGGAAAATATGCGTGTTATGCTGCTACTGGCCATCACAAAGTTGATCCAGTCCCAGGTCATTATTCCAGTGCCCCTGCATCAACAAGGACAAGGTTAATACTCCATCCAATTCGTAGTACCAAAACCAGATGGGTCTGTGAGACTCATTTTGAATCTGAAGTCTTTGAATCCTTACCTGAAGGTTTCCAAATTCAAGATGGAATCTTTAAGAGTGGTAATCGCAGGCCTGGGACAACAGGATTTCCTGGTTTCCCTGGATAGCAAGGATGCATACCTCCATATCCCAATTTGACCTCCTCAGGCCTGTCTGAGGTTTGCCCTGCTGAACGATCACTACCAGTTCCAGGCGTTACCCTTCGGCCTGTCTACAGCTCCGAGGGTGTTCACAAAGGTGATGGCGGGAATGATGTTTCAACTCAGAGTCCAGGACGATCTCCTGATAAAAGCGAATTCCAGGGAGCTTCTCCTGCTCCATATAGATCACACAATACAACTTCTGTCTCACCGCGGGTGGATCCTTAGGGGTATATGCAATTGCGGTCGAATTCCCGAAAATGTCGAAAAACCGGACATTTTTGCCCAAAAAAAAAAATCGACAATGCAATTCAGTACTTTTCGGCAAAAAAACGGCCATTCCAAATTCGACTTTTTGAAATTCGACATTTGTCAAATTCGACATTTCTGCAATGGTACAAATGCGGCATTTCGACAAAAGTATATTCAATTGAAGATTGTAAATTCGACAACAGTGCTTTTAGACAGTAAATTCGTCATTTTCAATCCGCCACACTTTGCTGGCGGAATCTCTAATAAAATTTTTAAAAAACATGTTTCTTTGTGTGTTTTTTTATTGGTAATAGCATATCTATTTATATTAGAAGGGATTAGGTACTTGGTTTGTCTATTTAGGAGGCACAAGTATTATTTATATAATTAAAAAAAAAAATATATATATATATATATATATATATATAACAAAGAAATAGGTTTCCCCAGGGAGCTGGTGATATTCTTTGGTATGTCAAAAATATTTTCACTTGTACAATAAAAATAGTCATAAGAAATAGACTTATTTATTTTTATAAAACACAGTAAAAATGAGCTGTATCACAGTATGTCCAAAATGACAGTCAATGTTTCATACAGATATTGATGTTGGTAACAATTCATTTCAGTCACATATCAACATGATGATTAATCCTCCTTGAAGAAATGACAAAATCGCTGTCTTAACCCAACTCGTTTCGTCCTACAGACTTCATCAGGGGTATTTTATTTATAATCAAAAAATCACAGTATGAACAAGCAACTTAGCGTGTCTTCAAAAGGCAAAAACAATTAAAAAGTGATATCGAACTCGATTTCACCACATGGGATATCAATTCAACCGATTATTAGATGTGACTCATTTTATGCTTATCCACTGAACCCCACTTGGTTTGGAGGTTTCTAAGAGCAATAGTATTGGAACCAATTATATTGAAAACAGCTCGTAGAGCAGCTTTCCACTAAATCACATCAAACTGTGGACAGAAAACCGTAATCGTACCTCTCCACATTCAGCAATGCTATATATATATTTTTTAATGGAATGGGGTAAAAATAAAAAATAAAATGCGTGGGGTCCCCCCTCCTAAGCATAACCAGCCTCGGGCTCTTTGAGCCGGTCCTGGTTGCCAAAATATGGGTGGGAAAATTACAGGGGATCCCCCGTATTTTAACAACCAGCACCGGGCTCTGCGCCTGGTCCTGGTGCAAAAAATACGGGGGACAAATAGAGTAGGGGTCCCCCGTATTTTTTGTACCAGCACCGGGGCTCCACTAGCTGGACAGATAATGCCACAGCCGGGGGTCACTTTTATACAGCGCCTTGTGGCCGTGGCATTAAATACCCAACTAGTCACCCCTGACCGGGGTACCCTGGAGGAGTGGGGACCCCTTCAATCAAGGGGTCCCCCCCCCCCCAGCCACCCAAGGGCCAGGGGCGAAGCCTGAGGCTGTCCCCCCCCATCCAAGGGCTGCGGATGGGGGGCTGATAGCCATGTGTAAAAATTTAAGAATATTGTTTTTTTTTTTTTTTTTTTTTTGCAGAAGAACTACAAGTCCCAGCAAGCCTCCCCCGCAAGCCGGTACTTGGAGAACCACAAGTACCAGAATGCGGGGGGGAAACGGGCCCGCTGGTACCTGTCGTTCTACTGCAAAAAAAATACCCAAATAAAAACAGGACACAGACACCGTGAAAGTATAACTTTACATACATGCCGACACATACTTACCTATGTTGACACGCCGACTCTGGCCACGTCTCCAATGTCGACGTCCGGGGTACTTGTAATCCACGTACTTGGCAAAACAAAAAAACGCATTTACCCGAACCAGACGGACTGAAAGGGATCCCATGTTTACACATGGGACCCCTTTCCCCGAATGCAGAGACCCCCCGTGACTCCTGTCACAGAAGGTCCCTTCAGCCAATCAGGAAGCGCCACTTCGTGGCACTCTCCTGATTGGCTTTGCGCGTCTGAGCTGGCAGACAGCGCATCGCACAGCACCTCCATTAGTTTCAATGGTGGGAACTTTGCGGTCAGCGGTGGGGTTACCCGCGGTCAGCCGCTGACCGCGGGTGACCTCACCGCTGACCGCAAAGTTCCCACCATTGAAGATAATGGAGGGGGTTGTGCGATGCGCGTCTGACAGCTCCGACGCGCATACAGCCAATCAGGAGAGTGCCACGAAGTGGCGCTTCCTGATTGGCTGAAGGGACCTTCTGTGACAGGAGTCACGGGGGGTCTCTGCATTCGGGGAAAGGGGTCCCATGTGTAAACATGGGACCCCTTTCAGTCCGTCTGGGCTGCGGATGGGGGGGGACAGCCTCGGGCTTCACCCCTGGCCCTTGGGTGCCTTGGGGGGGGACCCCTTGATTGAAGGGGTCCCCACTCCTCCAGGGTACTCCGGCCAGGGGTGACTAGTTGGGTATTTAATGCCACGGCCGCAGGGCGCTGTATAAAAGTGTCCCCCGACTGTGGCATTATCTGTCCAGCTAGTGGAGCCCGGTGCTGGTACAAAAAATACGGGGGACCCCTACTCTTTTTTTGTCCCCCGTATTTTTTGGACCAGGTGCAGAGCCCGATGCTGGTTGTTAAAATACGGGGGATCCCCTGTCATTTTTCCCCCCGTATTTTGGCAACCAGGACCGGCTCAAAGAGCCCGAGGCTGGTTATGCTTAGGAGGGGGGACCCCACGCAAATTTTTTCGGGTTTTTTTTATACATTTTTAAAAATCTAATCAAAATCCGTCAAATCGGCCGTTTTTCGACAGCGGGACTGTCGAATTAGTTTTTTATTGAATATGTCGAATTCCGGCACCCACCTGCCGGAATTCGACGGTCGAATTGTGTCGAATTTAAAAACGGGCGAAAAAGTGCCACAATTCGCCCAGAATTGCATATACCCCTTAATTTCCGGAAGTCCCACTTGGAACCGTCTGAGCGGCTCCTGTTTCTGGCTATGCCAATGGATACTGTAGCACAATGAGTGTTCTTCCCATAGGACAAAGCGAGAATGCTCCAGGAAATGGTTTGCATGGTTCTCCGACCTGCTCTAGTATCCATTCATCTTTGCATAAAATTGTTGGGAAAGATGGTGAGCTTGTACGAGGCGATACAGTATGGAAGGTTCCATGTCAGACCCTTCCAATTGGACATCCTGAACAAATGGTCTGGTTCCCACCTCCAGATGCACCGGATAATTCAGCTGTCACCCCAGGCCAGGTTTTCTCTCCTGTGGTGGCTACAGTCTTCCAATCTACTGGAAGGTCGACGATTCAGGATTGGGTCCTCCTCACGATGGATGCGAGTCTAAGAGGATGGGGAGCTGTCACCCAGGGGGCGCAGTTCCAGTGCAGGTGGTCTGCGCAAGAGGCCCTACTTCCAATCAACATTCTGGAACTTCGGGCTATCTTCAATGCTCTGATTCAGGCCTCCCCTCTGCTCTGGAATCTGGCAATCCAGGTTCAGTCGGACAGCGTCACAGCTGTGGCGTACATCCCTCGACATGGAGGGACAAAAAGCAAGGCCTGCATGTGAGAAGTGTCAAGGATACTCCTCTGGGCTGAAAGGAATGTAAGAGCACTGCCCGCAATCTTCATTCCGGGAGTGGACAACTGGGAAGCGGTCTTCCTCAGTGGTTACGATCTACACCCGGGGGAGTGGGGACTACACCCTCAGGTGTTTCAACAGATCGACAGGTGGGGATGCCCACAGATCAACATGTTGGCGTCTCGCCTCAACAAGAAGCTTTGCTGCTATTGCGAACCAGAGACCCTCAGGCGAGCGCAGTGGATGCGCTGACATCACCTGGGCCTTACCAGCTGGTCTACCTATTTCCTCCGATTCCGTTGATCCTGAAGGTGCTCAAGAGGATCAGGCATCAAGGAGTGCAAGCAATCTTGATTGCCCCGGATTGGCCCCGAAGAGTGTGGTACGCGGCTCTTCTGGACATGTCCATAAGAAGACCCTTGGCCTCTGCCACTAAGAATGGATCTTCTTCAGCAAGGGCCGTTCGTCTACCCGAACTTTCGGCAGCTTTGTTTGACGGCATGGAAGTTGAGTTGAACATCCTAGCTCACAAAGGGCTTTCCAAAAACGGCACCTTGGGATTTGGATGTGGTGTTACGTTTTCTGCAGTCCTCCTGGTTTGAAGACAAGTACCTCACGTGGAAGACTGTGATGTTACTGGCCCTGACGTGTCTCGGAATTGGGGGCCTTATCGTGTAAAAGCCCTTACTTGGTCTTTTACAAGGACAGAGCGAAGCTCAGGACTAGACAGCAGTTCCTGCCGAAGGTGGTCTCCGCGTTTCACTTGAATCAACCTACTTTGATTCTGTCCAGTTCTGGCACTTCTGCCCCTCCGGAGGCACTGGATGGGGTGCGAACCTTCAAGGTCTATGTCAAGAGGACGGCTCGTGTCAAAAAGACGGATTCCTTGTTCGTGCTGTTTGATGCGCAGAAAAAGGGTTGCCCTGCTTCAAAGCAGTCCATTGCTCGTTGGATTAGGCTCACTTTCCAACAGGTCTATGTGTCGGCAGCCTTACCTGTTCCACAATGAAAAAGGTTTAGACCAGCTGAAGTGCGCTAGGATAGCAATAAATAAGCAGATTATACTTCCCTCACAAACACTCTTTCGTGAGGCTTTATGCGTATTTCATGAGCTCGAAATCCATATAGAAGAAAACAGAAATATTTCCAAAAATAGTGTAGTACGTTCCATATAACAAAAATTAGGTGCAGTCAGCCAATACAAATGATAAAATAGGCAATAAACACTTAAAGGTGTAGATGGAGGTTTACCAGATATTGGTAGTGACAGATGCCTTGTATTAAAACCTATTGGAAGTGTATGTGCAGAAGTTCACACGCCATGTGATAAATAATCAAGATGGAGGTTTACCAGATTTCAATGAGGTATGGACCTTAAGAAATGTTTCCCTCATAGGTTTTCTGTCGTAGGACGCTCGGAATCCATATAGAAGGAAAAAAATATTTCCACAAATGGTGTAATACGTTCAATACAAGAAAATTTAATAAGTTGCAAACAGTAAAACCATAAAATAAGGCAGTATACGCTGAATGGTACAGATGGAGGTTTACCAGATAGTGATGGTCTAAATGTCTCGTATAATGCTCAGTTGAAATAAAAATTCACGTCACATCTAGTAAATAATCAAGGTGGGAGTTTACCAGACTTCCATGAGGTATGGACCTTAAGATGTATCACATGGGGAGAAAACCGGCTCCGGAACCTGTCTCCTTGGTCCAAAAGAACTCTGTCCGTATGGTAAAGAATCCAACCAGCAATAAAACTCCTGTCATACAGTACCGACGCGTTTCGGACCTCTCCCTTCCTCAAGGCAGTATGACAGGACTGGGCCCAAATGGGCTATTTATACATTGAATTGGGATCACATCCGGGTCACAGGGTCAATTGTTCAAATATTTAAATATTTAAAATTTCACATTGAAGAGTCTAATATATGATAAAAACAATAATAATGGTAGGATTAATATGATTCAGAATGCAAAAATGAACACAGGATGGTTTATAAACAAAAACGCCGTCCGGAAGTAGTATCCTCCGTACTTACGGTCCGGCGTTCACTAGTCTCCATAAGTTTAATATCCCATCTATTTAATGCTTCCCCACTTAATTAAACTGACGTTGGTGATATGAGTGGTATGAGCATAGCACAAAAGTCACTGATGTTGTTCAGCGGTTGTAAGCCGCGAACTTCCGGTTCAATGGAACGCACGGTTAACCGCACCGTCACTTCCGGCGACGTACTTCCGGTCGCTGGCTGGAACGCAAGTGAGGCGCACAGAGATTGTATTAAAAAGACCACAAAGTTTCTTTCTCAAAAACTAAACAAACACAAAGAAGGGGGATCAGCATTAACAAATACTAATAATCACTAAGATATTAGCATACTTCTGGGTAAAATTAAGTGTATGTAGGTGAACATAGAGACATAGTGAAATCGTGATATGAATTAAGTAGATAAATATTAATATTTAGGGGTATAGTTCCACAGTCTCTGAAGGCCCAATCTACAAGATCGTGGAGTCTCGGCCCTGCAACTATGCCGAGCTGCTACCTGGTCGGGGAAGAACACCCTTGTAAAGTTCTACAAGTTTGAATCCCTGGCCATAGAGGATACCCAGTTTGGGCAGGCGGTGCTGCAGTTGTCTGTGCACATTGCCACCCGTTCTGGAAGCTTTGGGACATCCCCATTGTACTAATGTGTTCCCCAGTATCCCTTATTGATGCTCGAGAAAATAGGATTTTGATACCTCCCGGTAAATCCTTTTCTCGTAGTCCATAAGGGATATTGGGCGCCTTATCTGTGTGGTGACTTTCTGCATGTTCTCTGTTCTGTGTTACCTGTTCAGCTGTTGCTGGCCCGGTTATGTTATGGTGTACTGGTGTGTAAATCTCATCACACTTTTTTTTTTATGTTCCTTCTCTCAAGTATGTAATTTCTCCTTCGGACACTGTTTTACCTATAACTGTCTGTGGGAGGGGGCATAGAGGGGAGGAGCCAGCACACCCAGTGGAAGAAATTTAAAGTGCACTGGCTCCTTTGGACCCCGTCTATACCCATCGTACTAATGTGTTCCCCAATATCCCTTATGGACTACGAGAAAAGGATTTACCGGCAGGTATCAAAATCCTATTAGTTCCCGACACCAAACACCGACACGGCCGTCCCCCGTCCAGCTTCCTGGGGCGGACTTAATGACGTCAGATGCACATACAGAGCAAGGGGTCACGCCGTTACATAGCAACCCAGTACCAAACAAACCACACAGGATTTAATGTAGCGGTTTTAGACATATGACTGCATTGCAACATGTAAATAAAGTACAAAAACAAGTCTACTGGTCCCTATACAACAGTACCACGATCTGTATGAAATATAAGGAAACCCTCTACTTATAGAAAAGAAATGAAACGAATTGTTTCATTTAAGCCCATAGGGGACACTGTGTTTAACCTGAAGATCCACAGTGATTCTTTTTGCAACAGCTTCTTATCACTGTCTCTACCATTCATTGACTGAGGGACATAGTCCACCAGTTTATATCTCAAGGTTGCCAGGGAGTGTCATGCATTTCCCCCCCCCCCTCCCCTTCCTTTCCCAAGTGCGCCTCTATAGACTACTAATGAAAAAGTGAAGTTAGCACCTGCCGTTGCCAGGTAAATGGTCTGAAAGCCAGCAACTGACAGGCATCCTTTGAATTGAATTCACTTAATGACCATATCATGTTACCATGGCAACTCATACATACAGTAGCTAATGCTTCAAACTATTGCAGCTTTATCAAACCGCATATTGTGAATGTTAAGACCTAATATGCCTACTAGTATGGACTTAAACATTTTGGTTCTTGTTCCTTTACAGCTGGGATTCTTGCGCAGTGTCATATCCGGAGATCAGTTACGTGAGGAGGATCGAATGGCTCTGGAAAACCTTCTGGCTACAGTGCCCCAAAACAAGCCAGGCAAAAATGACAACACTTACAGCACCCCTCAGCTATCCCCTGCTACCACACCAGCCTGCAAGAAGAACAGACTGCCTATAGGTGAGAAGAAAATACATACAGCAATTTAACAGTGCACTTTATCAGTATGTGTCTATATAGGGGTATTGGTTAACAGGTACCGGGCAAACTGCTAATAAAGTGAATGTTTCATTGTACTAGGAAGAAGCAAATCGAATGTTCTGATGCTTGTTTCTCCTTAATCCACAAGGGGTCACTGGAGCATAGACAGTGGGGTATAGACGGGTGTTTTGTTTGTTATTTCTAAATGGATCTGTGTTATGGAGTCCTGTGTTTCTCTTTCATCCATAGGGGACACAGGCTTTACACTGGGTATTGGTGGTGAGGTGGAGTCTGGGCACCAAACGGTTAAGTTTCTTTTCCCAGCAGGCCAGGCTCCCTCTTGCCTATAACCCACGCCCAGCCACTAAAGGACCATTTTTTCGTTTGGTGTCTACAGGAGTGGCCACTGTTTTCAGGAGCTTCTATTAAGCAGCCTCATTATAGCTTCTCTTATTTTTACTTTGAGCAGGTAGTGAGTTGGCGTCCTATAGGACACCCTCATTGCCGCTCCGACACCTAGCGCAGGTGACCGCAACACTGGCAACTTTGGTCAGGCTCCAGTATGCATAGCAGGGGAGCCATAGCCAGACGCTTCTGGGACAGGTAAGTCGGATCCTTGTTTTCAGGGAGCCGCACATATCGCGTCTGTCACCTGCTGTGGCAGTGAGAAGAGCCCTCTGGCTTTGTACCTAGCGCACCAATGCGGGAAGACCCTTAAAGCTCTCCCTTTTTCAGGCGAGGCTCTTTTTGGCCGAGAGTTGGACAAGATTATGCCTATGGTATCAGTGCCCAAGACTGCTTTCCTTCCTTGTGCTGCACCCCCCTGGTTGTGAACTTCTAATTTTTCCTTTCTTGTCTGCAGGGTAATGCCAAGAGTCAGTCTTTTTCCAGGCTCCAGGGTTCTTCCACCAAGGGCTGCAAGTCCAGATGAAAACAGACCTGGTCCACCAGACGTACTCCTACCAAGCCGAGGGACGAGCCTGCTGCATGCCTTAATGCGCTTCGACCTGTGGGAACCCTAATGTGGGAGGCCGACTTCTTCTTTTCTCCGATGTGTGGATGGCAGCCACAATGGATTCCTGAGTCAGAGTTGTGGATTCCCATAGCCATGCCGTAACCTTCCAGGAGCATCCTCCAGCCTAACTTTTCTACATTCCTTCCAGCAGATCCAGGAAAAGCAGAAGCACTGTGGGAATCTATGAGCTCCACTCTGGCCTCCAGGTCCATCATCCCAGTTCCCCCATCCCAGAGAGACACAGGTTTCGATGCCAAACTCTTCCTGGTTAAGAAGCCGAATGGCTCGTTCCAACCCATCCTCAACCTGAAGTCGCTCAATAGATACCTCCTGGGTTTCGAAGGTCCGCACGGAGTTCCTGCGCTCCATCATTCTGGCTCTGAAACTGGGGGGGCTTCATGGCCTTTCTTGATATCCAGAACACCTATTTACATATTCCCATCAGTCACCAGCACTACACGTGTTTTCACCAAAGTCATGGCAGCACTTCTAACACTC
Source organism: Pseudophryne corroboree (assembly GCF_028390025.1). Classification (NCBI taxonomy): domain Eukaryota; kingdom Metazoa; phylum Chordata; class Amphibia; order Anura; family Myobatrachidae; genus Pseudophryne; species Pseudophryne corroboree. Next base: position 99,538,948 of record NC_086451.1, on the reverse strand, counting down.
GGTGAGGTCAGACTACTGCTTTATCTGGACAACCTACTCTTTCTGCCTCAGTCACTGGATGTGCTAAGGGATCACATTTGCCTCACACTTACACCTTTCTCACGGGTGGATCATCAATTGGCGGATATCCACCTTGGTTCCATCTCGGGAGAAGCTACGTAAAAGGGTATTTACTGGATTCCAGAGTTTTTATGGTGTTGCTTCCCACAGACAAACTATAATCCTAACATTCCTAGGTTTGCACATTTTTTAGTCGGCGTTTAATCCACTCTGGCATGCATGTCGTGGGCTCTCTGGTGTCCACCTTCGACATGGGGCAGTATGCCCAGTTTCACTCTAATCCCCCAAATGGAGTTTATGGCCTGGTGGAACAAATCCCATCTACATCTCAAGTTACAGATGATCATTCTCTTGTGGTGTCCCACCTGGACAAGGGCCGCCTCTTTTGGATCCAGGAATGTGTTATGCTCACCACTGATGCCAAGTGTTCAAGGGTTTTTGGCAGTGACTTGGCATCATTATGGTGGATGGCTCGGGAGAACCTGCTACCGATCTGTCTTCTGGAGCTCGGAGAGGTTCTTTGCCAAGCACAGCACCTTCTCCAGAATTGACCGGTCAAGGTTCAGTCAGACAATGCGGCAGCCGTCGCCTACATATGCTATCAAGACCACAATCCGTCACGGCGCCGTGAAGGAGGTAAGTCGCGTTCTTCAGTGGGCAGAGTGTCTTCTTTAGCCTATGTCAGTGGTCTACGCTCCTGGAGTCCAAAATTGGGAGGTGGACTTTCTAAGTTGCCAGGACGTTCACTCGGGCGAGTGGGCCCAACACCCAGAAGTCTATCAGCTCCTGGTTCTCCCCTGGGGCCTGCCATATATCGACATAATGGCATCTTGACAACAACCAGAAACCACCAAGATACTGCTTGTACACCAGGGATCCAGGAGCGCTTTTGGTGGTTCGATGGACCTTCCCTCCAATTTCAGTGATTCCGCAAGTTGTAGTTGGAACGCGGCACAATGATCCTCGTGGCACCAGATAGGCCAAGCAGGGCTTGGTACGTGGGCCTTCTGGGTCTCTCCATTGACAATTTGCTGCGTCTTCATTCTCAGGCCAGAACTTCTGTCTCAGGACCCCGTGCAACCATCTGCACTTGGCCTGTCTCGCTTTGATGGGATGTCTCTTGAGACATCCATCCTGAAAGCTTCGAGATCCTCCTGGTCACTCATTTGTACCATGCATAATGCAAGGATGCCTTCCTCTGCCAGGAGTTATCACCAAGTGTGGAGAAAATTCTTTGACTGATGATCGACTCAAGGCTTCAACCCCAGATCTTTCTTATTGCGAGTCCTGTCTTTCTTACAGGCCAGTCTGGATTTCGGATTTTCTCCTTGCTTCCTTAAAGGTACAGGTTTCAGCCCTTTCTGTTCTATTCCAGGGGCAGATTGCACTGTTGCGTGATGTATGGACTTTTCTGCAGTGTGTTCTCCATGTGCAGCCTCAGTTTGTTCTTCCGGTGGCTTGGTAGAACTTATCTTTTGGTTCTTCTGGCTCTGCAGTTGTGCCCCTTTGAGTCATTGGACACCGTGGACATTCGCTTGCTTACATGCAAGACTGTTTTCCTCCTCGCCATCGCATCGGCCCGTAGAGTTTCTGACTTGAGCACATTGTTATGTCACTCAACTTTTTTTATTTCTTTTAGTCAGACCAGGCTGTCCTTGGGATTTAGATTGGGCTACCTTCCTAAGAAGGTATCTGATCCTTCTCCCGAAAAGACCTTTGTGGGTGTCGTGAGGGCACTCTGGATCTGTGTGGCCAGGACAAGAAAATTCTGTAAAACTGATTCTTTATTCGTCCCTTTATGACTTTAACAAACAGGGCTTGGCCAGCTTTGGTCAGATGGCTCCATTTGCCTATGCGTCAGGCCTATAATGCTGAGGACCTTCCTACCGTGGGGCGGGTTCATTCCACCCAGTCAGTAGGAACCTCTTGGGCAGCTAGACATGGTGCCTCTGCAGAACAGCGTTGTAAAGCAGTCACATGGTCCTCTGCCCATAATTTTATTGAGTTCTATTCTTTTGACACATTTGCTGCTGTGGATGCAGCTTTTGGGCAGAGGGTTATCAGCGCAGCTCTGGAGCATCCCCTCCCTAAGGGGGACAGCTTTGGGACATCCCAGTGTAAAACCTGTGTCCCCCATGGATGAAGGAGAAAAGGAGATTTATGTTCTTGCGTGTTAAATCCTTTTCTTGGAATCCATATGGTACATAGGGAGCCCACCCTGATGCACCTGGCTTGTGGGGGTTTTGCGCTGTTACCGCTTCCCCTTTTCTCTTCCACATTGTGTGTTAATCTGAATGTATGCCGGTCTTCCTTCTCCTTCCTCTACCTCCACCCGTTGGACTTGTTAATGTAACTGGTACTGTAGGGGCTGGAGGCGGGATATAGGGGAGAAGGAGCCTGGCCTGCTCTAGCTCACCACCAATACCCAGTGTAAAGACTGTGTTCCCTACGTATTCCAATAAAGGATTTAACAGGTAATGACATAAATCTTTCTTCTTTGTTCTGTGGATTGAGGATGTAGCAAATGTCACTCACCAAGGAGAGGTCTGTTATGTGCATTAGGGTGTGGCACTTATTTGTTTTACAGTCTAACTAACCTGTCATTCGTTAGCAAGTTGGTAGAGTTGCACATCTGTTTTGCGGACACTGCTCTTGCTCTGTAGCGAGTGCACACATCACAAAGAAGCAGCACTGGCTGAACAAACCCACATCCTTGCTGGCACAGAAATATAGAAATGGGGAGAGTAGTTTTCAACAACAGGGGCTCACATTTAATGGTTGACTGTTGACATTACAGACAAATCCATTATGAAAACCTGTTATATTGCTGCCAAATATCTTAAAGTGGTGATGAAATTCCAACAGGACTATGATCCATAGCACACAGCAGAGGCAGCAATCTATTGCCAATCTTTAGCCCTTAATCTCCTTTACTAATATGTATCCAGATCTCAGATTTCTTGTGTTTCCAGTTAACCTGGCTAAACTCGGGGAGTTGTAACAGGTTACATTAGCAAATCTTGTGTCCTTTCTGTGCTTATAGAGAGAGGATACTGCTATTCAACGAGATCAGTGCACTTAAATTATTTTTCATATTTTTGTGTTTTTACTATTATCTTTCAGATTTGGAAGATAATGTAGGATGAATACAGTTTTAAAATAAATCGATCTGTATCCTCTATCTTTCCTCTGTACCTATTCTCGTTATACTGTTTTATCATTTGTGTGCATCTGTATGCTATGAGTAATCAACTACAGTAGTTATGAAAGCTAAGCATTGTTTAATAAGTGCAGTTTACGCAAGTTCTCATTAAGGGTGAGAGCAATTCATTTTATACAAAAGTATATTTCTCGTGGATGCTGGGGACTCCGTAAGGACCATGGGGAATAGACGGGCTCCGCAGGAGACTGGGCACTCTAAGAAAGATTTAGTACTACTGGTGTGCACTGGCTCCTCCCTCTATGCCCCTCCTCCAGACCTCAGTCAGAATCTGTTCCCGGAAGGAGCTGGGTGCATTTTAGTGAGCTCTCCTGAGCTTGCTATTAAGAAAGTATTTTAGTTAGGTTTTATATTTTCAGAGAGCTTCTGCTGGCAACAGACTCTCTGCTACGTGGGACTGAGGGGAGAGAAGCAAACCTACTAACTGCGGCTAGGTTGCGCTTCTTAGGCTACTGGACACCATTAGCTCCAGAGGGATCGAACACAGGAACTTAACCTTGGTCGTCCGTTCCCGGAGCCGCGCCGCCGTCCCCCTCGCAGAGCCAGAAGACAGAAGCCGGCGGGTTGAAGCAAGAAGACGTCAAAATCGGCGGCAGAAGACTCCTGTCTTCATATGAGGTAGCGCACAGCACTGCAGCTGTGTGCCATTGCTCCCACACAATCCGGTCACTGTAGGGAGCAGGGGGGGGCGCCCTGGGCAGCAATTGAGTACCTCCTGGCAAAAAACAGCATATATACAGCTGGGCACTGTAATATGCATGAGCCCCGCCATTATTTTTACACAAAATCGCGGGACAGAAGCCCGCCGCTGAGGGGGCGGGGCTTCTTCCTCAGCACTCACCAGCGCCATTTTCTCTCCACAGCTCCGCTGAGAAGGAAGCTCCCCAGGCTCTCCCCTGCAGACTCACGGTAGAAAGAGGGTAAAAAGAGAGGGGGGCACATAAATTTAGCGCATTAATCATATATACAGCAGCTACTGGGTAAACACTAAGTTACTGTGTAATTCCTGGGTTATATAGCGCTGGGGTGTGTGCTGGCATACTCTCTCTCTGTCTCTCCAAAAGGCCTTGTGGGGGTCCTGTCCTCATATAGAGCATCCCCTGTGTGTGTGGTGTGTCGGTACGCTTGTGTCGACATGTTTGACGTGGAGGGCTATGTGGAGGCAGAGCAGGTGCAGATGAATGACGTGTCTCCGCCGACGGCGCCGACACCTGATTGGATGGATATGTGGAAGGTGTTAAATGATAATGTAAACTCCTTGCATAAAAGGTTGGATAAAGCTGAAACCTTGGGACAGTCGGGGTCTCCGCCCATGCCTGATCCTACAGCGCAGAGGCCGTCAGGGTCTCAGAAGCGCCCACTATCCCAAATTATTGACACAGATATCTACACGGATTCTGACTCCAGTGTTGATGGCGATGATGCAAAATTGCAGCCTAAAATGGCTAAAGCCATCCGCTACATGATTATAGCTATGAAGGATGTATTGCACATATCAGAGGTAAACCCTGTCCCTGACAAGAGGGTTTATATGTTTGGGGAGAAAAAGCAAGAGGTGACTTTTCCCCCTTCACATGGGTTAAATGAGTTATGTGAAAAAGCGTGGCATTCCCCTGATAGGAAAGTGCTGATTTCCAAAAGGTTACTTATGGCGTACCCTTTCCCGCCAACGGACAGGATGCGCTGGGAATCCTCCCCTAGGGTAGACAAAGCTCTGACACGCTTATCTAAGAAAGTGGCCCTGCCGTCACAGGATACGGCCTCCCTAAAGGATCCTGCGGATAGGAAGCAGGAAAGTATCCTGAAGTCTGTTTATACACATTCAGGTACTCTACTGAGGCCGGCAATTGCGTCGGCCTGGATGTGTAGTGCTGTAGCAGCATGGACAGATAATCTGTCTGAGGAACTGGATACCTTGGACAAGGATACTATTTTACTGACCCTGGGGCATATAAAAGACGCTGTCCTATATATGGATGCCCAGAGGGACATTTGCCTACTGGGCTCTAGAATAAATGCAATGTCAATTTCTGCCAGAAGGGTCCTGTGGACTCGGCAATGGACAGGTGATGCCGACTCCAAAAAGCACATGGAGGTTTTACCTTACAAGGGTGAGGAATTGTTTGGGGACGGTCTCTCGGACCTAGTTTCCACAGCTACGGCTGGGAAGTCAAATTTTTTCCCATATATTCCCTCACAGCCTAAGAAAGCACCGTATTACCAAATGCAGTCCTTTCGATCACAAAAAACCAAGAAAGTCAGAGGTGCTTCCTTTCTTGCCAGAGGCAGGGTTAGAGGAAAGAAGCTGCACCATACAGCTAGTTCCCAGGAACAGAAGTCCTCCCAGGCTTCCGCTAAATCCACCGCATGACGCTGGGGCTCCACAGGTGAAGCCAGGAGCGGTGGGGGCACGTCTACGAAATTTCAGCCACCAGTGGGTTCGCTCACAGGTGGATCCCTGGGCTATACAGATTGTGTCTCAGGGATACAAGCTGGAATTCGAAGTGATGCCCCCTCACCGTTACCTCAAATCGGCCCTGCCAGCTTCCCCCATGGAAAGGGAGGTAGTGTTAGCGGCAATTCACAAGTTATATCTCCAGCAGGTGGTGGTAAAGGTTCCCCTCCTTCAACAGGGAAGGGGATACTATTCCACAATGTTTGTGGTACCGAAACCGGACGGTTCGGTCAGACCCATATTGAATTTAAAGTCCCTGAACATTTATCTGAAAAGATTCAAGTTCAAAATGGAATCGCTCAGAGCGGTCATTGCAAGCCTGGAAGAGGGGGATTTTATGGTGTCTCTGGACATCAAGGATGCTTACTTGCATGTCCCCATTTATCCACCTCATCAGGAGTACCTCAGATTTGTGGTACAGGACTGTCATTACCAATTCCAGACGTTGCTGTTTGGGCTCTCCACGGCACCGAGAATATTTACCAAGGTAATGGCGGAAATGATGGTGCTCCTTCGAAAGCAAGGAGTCGCAATTATCCCATACTTGGACAATCTCCTCATAAAGGCGAGGTCCAGAGAGCAGTTGCTGATCAGCGTAGCACACTCTCAGGAAGTGTTGCAACAGCACGGCTGGATTCTGAATATCCCAAAGTCGCAGCTGATTCCTACGACGCGTCTGCCCTTTCTGGGCATGATTCTGGACACAGACCAGAAGAAGGTGTTTCTCCCGGCGGAGAAGGCTCAGGAGCTCGTGACTCTAGTCAGAGACCTCTTAAAACCGAAACAGGTGTCGGTGCATCACTGCACGCGAGTCCTGGGAAAGATGGTGGCATCATACGAAGACATTCCCTTCGGCAGGTTCCATGCGAGGATCTTTCAGTGGGATCTGTTGGACAAGTGGTCCGGATCGCATCTTCAGATGCATCGGCTGATCACCCTATCCCCCAGGGCCAGGGTGTCTCTTCTGTGGTGGCTGCAGAGTGCTCACCTTCTCGAGGGCCACAGGTTCGGCATACAGGACTGGGTCCTGGTGACCACGGATGCGAGCCTCCGAGGATGGGGGGCAGTCACTCAGGGAAGAAACTTCCAAGGGTTGTGGTCAAGTCAGGAGGCTTGTCTGCACATAAATATCCTGGAACTAAGGGCCCAATACAACGCCCTGAGTCAAGCGGAGCCTCTGCTTCGCAACCAACCGGTGCTGATTCAGTCAGACAACATCACCGCAGTGGCTCATGTAAACCGCCAGGGCGGCATTAGAAGCAGGGTGGCGATGGCGGAAGCCACCAGGATTCTTCGTTGGGCGGAGAATCACGTGCAAGCACTGTCAGCAGTGTTCATTCCGGGAGTGGATAACCGGGAAGCAGACTTCCTCAGCAGGCACGACCTCCACCCGGGAGAGTGGAGACTTCATCAAGAAGTCTTCACGCAGATTACAAATCGATGGGAACTGCCACAGGTGGACATGATGGCATCCCGCCTCAACAAAAAGCTAAAAAGGTATTGCGCCAGGTCAAGGGACCCTCAGGCGATAGCTGTGGACGCACTAGTGACACCGTGGGTGTTCCAGTCGGTCTATGTATTTCCTCCTCTTCCTCTCATACCCAAGGTGCTGAGAATCGTAAGAAAAAGAGGAGTGAGAACAATACTCATTGTTCCTTATTGGCCAAGAAGGACTTGGTACCCGGAACTGCAAGAAATGCTCACAGAGGACCCATGGCCTCTGCCTCTCAGACAGGACCTGTTGCAACAGGGGCCCTGTCTGTTCCAAGACTTACCGCGGCTGCGTTTGACAGCATGGCGGTTGAACGCCGGATCCTAGCAGAAAAAGGCATTCCGGATGAAGTTATTCCTACGCTAATAAAGGCTAGGAAGGACGTGACAGCAAAACACTATCACCGTATATGGCAAAAATATGTTGCTTGGTGTGAGGCCAGGAAGGCCCCTACAGAGGAATTCCAGCTGGGCCGGTTCCTGCACATCCTACAGTCTGGAGTGACTATGGGCTTGAAGTTGGGCTCCATAAAGGTCCAGATTTCAGCCCTCTCCATTTTCTTTCAAAAAGAACTGGCTTCTCTTCCTGAGGTTCAGACGTTTGTTAAGGGAGTACTGCATATTCAGCCCCCTTTTGTGCCACCAGTGGCACCTTGGATCTCAACGTGGTGTTGGGTTTCCTGAAATCCCACTGGTTTGAGCCACTTAAGACCGTGGAACTAAATTATCTCACGTGGAAGGTGGTCATGCTATTGGCCTTAGCTTCGGCTAGGTGTGTGTCAGAATTGGCGGCTTTGTCATGTAAAAGCCCCTATCTGGTTTTCCATGTGGACAGGGCAGAATTACGGACTCGTCCACAATTTCTGCCGAAGGTGGTGTCATCTTTTCATTTGAACCAACCTATTGTGGTGCCTACGGCTACTCGTGACTTGGAGGATTCCAAGTTACTTGATGTAGTCAGGGCTTTGAAGATTTATGTGGCCAGAACGGCTGGAGTCTGGAAAACTGACTCGCTGTTTATCCTGTATGCATCCAACAAGCTGGGTGCTCCTGCTTCAAAGCAAACTATTGCTCGCTGGATCTGTAACACGATTCAGCAGGCTCATTCTGCGGCGGGATTGCCGCATCCAAAATCGATAAAAGCCCATTCCACAAGGAAAGTGGGCTCTTCTTGGGCGGCTGCCCGAGGGGTCTCGGCATTAGAGCTTTGCCGAGCAGCTACTTGGTCGGGTTCAAACACCTTTGCAAAATTCTACAAGTTTGATACCCTGGCTGAGGAGGACCTTGTGTTTGCCCATTCGGTGCTGCAGAGTCATCCGCACTCTCCCGCCCGTTTGGGAGCTTTGGTATAATCCCCATGGTCCTCACGGAGTCCCCAGCATCCACTAGGACGTTAGAGAAAATAAGATTTTACTCACCGGTAAATCTATTTCTCGTAGTCCGTAGTGGATGCTGGTCGCCCGTCCCAAGTGCGGACTTTCTGCAATACGTGTATATAGTTATTGCTTAATAAAGGGTTATGTTATGTTGGCATCCGTGGTTGATGCTTTGTTGTTGTTCATACTGTTAACTGGGTATGTTATCACAAGTTATACGGTGTGATTGGTGTGGCTGGTATGAGTCTTACCCTGGATTCCAAAATCCTTTCCTTGTAATGTCAGCTCTTCCGGGCACAGTTTCCTTAACTGAGGTCTGGAGGAGGGGCATAGAGGGAGGAGCCAGTGCACACCAGTAGTACTAAATCTTTCTTAGAGTGCCCAGTCTCCTGCGGAGCCCGTCTATTCCCCATTGTCCTTACGGAGTCCCCAGCATCCACTACAGACTACGAGAAATAGATTTACCGGTGAGTAAAATCTTATTTTCATTGCACGATGTATTTTTCCAAGACTAATGAATTTAATATTAAAATTGCTAATTTTAGTTGAACATTTTTTCCATGTGTTATTTAAGTCTTAAAGCAAAGTGAGAAAATGTTTTAAGAAACTGTTATATAACTAATAGTGCCCTCTGATATGATCCTGGTCTGTCTGCATTGATCGGTCGTTTATAACGTGTTATCAAGTGTGTCAATAATCTAACTTCCTTTTTCTTTATAAATGCGGGCAAACTAACTCCCCAGGGCAGCAGCTTGCAGCTATGACAGTCTGGGATACATCTGCATCGAATCTCTCTGCACACATAAACCTGGTGACCCCATTTGGTGTGTAATTGGGATATCCTTCTGTAATGGGGAGAGTTTGGTCCGGTTTTGGGTGTGACTAAGCTTGGCAGAAAAGCCTTCGTGAGTATTGAGAGTTGACTGCATGAACCATACCCAAGTGCTGAATGGGAGCCACTGACACAGCCAATTACAATATGATATGAGTGAGACATTGCTACTTGATTTATTAACCCGTTTACTGATGCTGTGGTCGTGCAAAAAACGTAAGGTGATCAGGCAAGATTATAATACAGATTCTATTGTCCGTAATAGAAAGCTACTTCCTATTGGTATTGTGTATTAAAAGCAATATTTGAGAAAAATGAAAACATGATTAAGCAAATGTCAGTCTATCATATAGATATATATAAATATACTTTACCTGGAGAGGAGAGGCAGAGAAGAGCTTTTTTCACCTAGTTGTTGGTCCAGGAGTGCCAACTCATTTTACATGCATATTGATGGGATAGACTTTTCCCTAGTAGTGCACCCTGGCAAGTAAGCTTGAGCTACCATAGGAGTGCCGGATCATTGGTCACATCCAAATGGAGATATCTCTCTCTCTCTCTCTCTCTCTCTTTCTCTCTCTCTCTCTTTTTCTCTCTCTCTCTCTCTCTCTATATATATATATCTATATATATCTATATATATATATATATCTATATATATCTATATATGTATATATATATATATATATCTATATTTCTCTATCGTCCTAGTGGATGCTGGGGTTCCTGAAAGGACCATGGGGAATAGCGGCTCCGCAGGAGACAGGGCACAAAAAGTAAAGCTTTACGATCAGGTGGTGTGTACTGGCTCCTCCCCCTATGACCCTCCTCCAAGCCTCAGTTAGATTTTTGTGCCCGGCCGAGAAGGGTGCAATCTAGGTGGCTCTCCTAAAGAGCTGCTTAGAAAAGTTTAGCTTAGGTTTTTTATTTTACAGTGAGTCCTGCTGGCAACAGGATCACTGCAACGAGGGACTTAGGGGAGAAGAAGTGAACTCACCTGCGTGCAGGATGGATTGGCTTCTTTGGCTACTGGACATTAGCTCCAGAGGAACGATCACAGGTACAGCCTGGATGGTCACCGGAGCCTCGCCGCCGGCCCCCTTGCAGATGCTGAAACGAGAAGAAGGTCCAGAATCGGCGGCAGAAGACTCCTCAGTCTTCTTAAGGTAGCGCACAGCACTGCAGCTGTGCGCCATTTCCTCTCAGCACACTTCACACGGCAGTCACTGAGGGTGCAGGGCGCTGGGAGGGGGGCGCCCTGGGAGGCAATGTAAACCTATTTTTTGGCAAAAAATACCTCACATATAGCCTCCGGGGGCTATATGGAGATATTTAACCCCTGCCAGAATCCGTTAAAGAGCGGGAGACGAGCCCGCCGAAAAAGGGGCGGGGCCTATCTCCTCAGCACACAGCGCCATTTTCCTCACACAGCTCCGCTGGTCAGGAAGGCTCCCAGGCTCTCCCCTGCACTGCACTACAGAAACAGGGTAAAACAAGAGAGGGGGGGCAAAATTGTGGCAAAAATATATATATTAAAGCAGCTATACAGGGAGCACTTATTATAAGGCTATCCCTGTCATATATAGCGCTTTTGGTGTGTGCTGGCAAACTCTCCCTCTGTCTCCCCAAAGTGCTAGTGGGGTCCTGTCTTCTTTAAGAGCATTACCTGTGTGTCTGCTGTGTGTCGGTACGTGTGTGTCGACATGTATGAGGACGATATTGGTGTGGAGGCGGAGCAATTGCCAAATATGGGGATGTCACCCCCTAGGGAGTCGACACCAGAATGGATGGCTTTATTTATGGAATTACGGGATAGTGTCAACACGCTAAAGCAGTCGTTTGACGACATGAGACGGCCGGACAATCAATTAGCACCTGTCCAGGCGCCTCAAACACCGTCAGGGGCTGTAAAACGCCCGTTACCTCAGTCGGTCGACACGGACCCAGACACAGGCACTGATTCCAGTGGCGACGGTGACGAATCAACCGTATTTTCCAGTAGGGCCACACGTTATATGATTTTGGCAATGAAGGAGGCGTTACATATTGCTGATACTACAGGTACCACAAAACAGGGTATTATGTGGGGTGTGAAAAAACTACCTATAGTTTTTCCTGAATCAGATGAATTAAATGAGGTGTGTGATGAAGCGTGGGTTGCCCCCGATAAAAAACTGCTAATTTCAAAGAAGTTATTGGCTTTATACCCTTTCCCGCCAGAGGTTAGGGCGCGCTGGGAAACACCACCTAGGGTGGACAAGGCGCTCACACGCTTATCAAAACAAGTGGCGTTACCCTCTCCTGAGACGGCCGCACTTAAAGATCCAGCAGATAGGAGGATGGAAAATATCCAAAAAAGTATATACACACATACAGGTGTTATACTACGACCAGCTATAGCGACAGCCTGGATGTGCAGTGCTGGGGTAGCTTGGTCAGAGTCCCTGATTGAAAATATTGATACCCTGGATAGGGACAATGTTTTACTGTCTTTAGAGCAAATAAAGGATGCATTTCTTTATATGCGTGATGCACAGAGGGATATTTGCACACTGGCATCACGGGTAAGTGCTATGTCCATTTCGGCCAGAAGAAGTTTATGGACGCGACAGTGGTCAGGTGATGCGGACTCAAAACGGCATATGGAAGTTTTGCCGTATAAAGGGGAGGAGTTATTTGGTGTTGGTCTATCGGATTTGGTGGCCACGGCTACAGCCGGGAAATCCACCTTTTTACCTCAAGTCACTCCCCAACAGAAAAAGACACCGACTTTTCAACCGCAGCCCTTTCGTTCCTTTAAAAACAAGAGAGCAAAGGGATATTCATATCTGCCACGAGGCAGAGGAAGGGGGAAGAGACTGCAACAGGCAGCTCCTTCCCAGGAACAGAAGCCCTCCCCCGCTTCTACAAAAGCCTCAGCATGACGCTGGGGCTTCCCAAGCGGACTCGGGGGCGGTGGGCGGTCGTCTCAAGAATTTCAGCGCGCAGTGGGCTCACTCGCAGGTAGATCCCTGGATCCTGCAGATAATATCTCAGGGGTACAGGTTGGAACTAGAGACGGATCCACCTCGCCGTTTCCTGAAGTCTGCTTTACCAACGTCCCCCTCCGAAAGGGTGACGGTCTTGGAAGCCATCCACAAGCTGTACTCTCAGCAGGTGATTGTCAAGGTACCTCTTTTACAACAAGGAAAGGGGTATTATTCCACTCTATTTGTGGTACCGAAGCCGGATGGCTCGGTAAGACCTATTCTAAATCTGAAATCCTTGAACCTGTACATAAAAAAGTTCAAGTTCAAGATGGAGTCACTCAGAGCAGTGATAGCGAACCTGGAAGAAGGGGACTTTATGGTATCCTTGGACATCAAGGATGCGTATCTCCACGTTCCAATTTACCCCTCACACCAGGGGTACCTCAGGTTCGTCGTACAGAACTGTCACTATCAGTTTCAGACGCTGCCGTTTTGATTGTCCACGGCACCTCGGGTCTTTACCAAGGTAATGGCCGAGATGATGATTCTTCTTCGAAGAAAAGGCGTATTAATTATCCCATACTTGGACGATCTCCTAATAAGGGCAAGGTCCAGAGAACAGCTAGAGATGGGATTAGCACTGTCTCAAGAAGTGCTAAAGCAGCACGGGTGGATTCTGAATATTCCAAAATCCCAGTTAATTCCGACAACACGTCTGCTGTTCCTAGGGATGATTCTGAACACGGTTCAGAAAAAGGTTTTTCTCCCGGAGGAAAAAGCCAAGGAGTTATCCGAACTTGTCAGGAACCTCCTAAAACCAGGAAAGGTGTCTGTACATCAATGCACAAGAGTCCTGGGAAAAATGGTGGCTTCTTACGAAGCAATTCCATTCGGCAGATTCCACGCAAGCATTTTCCAGAGGGATCTGCTGGACAAATGGTCAGGGTCGCATCTTCAGATGCACCAGCGGATAACCCTGTCTCCAAGGACAAGGGTATCTCTTCTGTGGTGGTTGCAGAGTGCTCATCTATTGGAGGGCCGCAGATTCGGCATACAGGATTGGATCCTGGTGACCACGGACACCAGCCTGAGAGGCTGGGGAGCAGTCACACAAGGAAGAAACTTCCAGGGCGTGTGGTCGAGCCTGGAAACGTCTCTTCACATAAACATTCTGGAACTAAGAGCAATCTACAATGCTGTGACAGGACGATACCGTACGGAAGCACTCGCCGCTTGCCGCGTCCCGTCGACTGCGCACAGAATGGAAGGTCAAGCCGCACGAGGCCTGACCACATAGGGGATTCCCGCTTACCGTCAGTAACCGCCTGTTACTGACTCCACCCACTGCGCTGTGGGCGGGTTCTCGCTGCCACCACCAAACTCCTAACCTGCCGTGGCGTTTGGAACCACGGTTCTGCTCTGTATGTGCCGACGCACTGCCTTACCACAGCTGTGTGGTGCTGACGAATCCCCACTAGCCACTTGCTAGGCCTCTACCGGTAGCTGGCGGAAGGCGGAGCTTGGAGACGCTAGGTACTTCCCTGGACAGCCGGAGGACGGGGCTAGGTTTGGCCTAACCCTGTTGGTCACAAGATGAAGCAGTCTTCTTGAGGCAAAGATGTTTATTTGCTCAATAGTTCTAAAGAGAACCCTTCCCTATTGCTAGGGGCAACAGCATACAATTAGATGTTTCAGCAGAATAAAGATGGTACAACTACAACATGGAGGCACGCAGGTCTCCTTTTTATGTCAGTTTTCCACACAGTATCACAGGGAGGTAAGCCCTCCCTGTCTTCTCCAACCAATCAGGTTATTTTACAAAATACCAATAAATCACATTTTACAAGGATATAAGTGCAATAAAACAATATCCTCCTTCCTCTGACACAGGCGTTTGGTATCAGATTAACATTCACTATTGATAAATTTATCACATAGCTTCAAAACACAATGTTTCTGTCTCATTCACATCTCCAGGCAAACCCAGTGTCTGAGACCACAACAGGAAGGCTACAATACAAACAGTCTTCCTTCCTGCATAGGTCGCTCGCATGTCAATTAAATCAGGTACATGAAACAAGTTCCAAGCCCATAAACCCAGTGATTAGCATCTCTCTCTAAAGAACTTACACATCAAAAGGTATTGTCCTTCACACCTCTCTGATAGGAAGTGGCATGCTAAGGGCCCTGTCCCATTCCCAAAGGATAAGACATGATTATTCAGACATCTATAATAGTAAGTGCATTTTCCTCTTTAAATATACAGATGACCACATCTTGAATATAAAATACAGTTAAACATGCATTCCTGCAATTGTGCATAGAGCACTACATATGACATGTTAAAACACATCATTAAACAAACTTTTAAACAGTCCGTACCCAGCGCCGTAAGTACGTTTAACAGTGACGCCCAGCGCCCATTGTCCCTTAATATGGCGCCAGGCACAAGGGTTAACACCTTCAGTGCCGCAGCCGCCATTACACGTGTGGCTGGTTGGTCTCTCCGGCCACAAATGCTCTAAGCCAGGCAGAACCTCTGCTTCAAGGAAAACCGGTGTTGATCCAGTCGGACAACATCACGGCAGTCGCCCATGTAAACAGACAGGGCGGCACAAGAAGCAGGAGTGCAATGGCAGAAGCTGCAAGGATTCTTCGCTGGGCAGAGAATCATGTGATAGCACTGTCAGCAGTGTTCATCCCGGGAGTGGACAACTGGGAAGCAGACTTCCTCAGCAGACACGACCTTCACCCGGGAGAGTGGGGACTTCATCCAGAAGTTTTCCACATGCTTGTAACCCGTTGGGAAAGACCAATGGTGGACATGATGGCGTCTCGCCTCAACAAAAAACTGGACAGGTATTGCGCCAGGTCAAGAGACCCGCAGGCAATAGCTGTGGACGCGCTGGTAACGCCTTGGGTGTACCAGTCGGTGTATGTGTTTCCTCCTCTGCCTCTCATACCAAAAGTATTGAGAATTATACGGCAAAGAGGCGTAAGAACGATACTAGTGGTTCCGGATTGGCCAAGAAGGACTTGGTACCCGGAACTTCAAGAGATGATCACGGAGGATCCGTGGCCTCTACCTCTGAGAAGGGACTTGCTTCAGCAGGGTCCCTGTCTGTTTCAAGACTTACCGCGGCTGCGTTTGACGGCATGGCGGTTGAACGCCGGATCCTAAAGGAAAAAGGCATGCCGGAAGAAGTCATTCCTACCTTGATTAAAGCAAGGAAGGAAGTAACCGCGCAACATTATCACCGCATTTGGCGAAAATATGTTGCGTGGTGCGAGGATCGGAGTGCTCCGACGGAGGAATTTCAACTGGGTCGATTCCTACATTTCCTGCAATCAGGATTGTCTATGGGGCTCAAATTGGGATCTATTAAGGTTCAAATTTCGGCCCTGTCGATTTTCTTCCAGAAAGAATTGGCTTCAGTTCCTGAAGTCCAGACCTTTGTTAAGGGAGTACTGCATATACAGCCCCCTGTGGTGCCTCCAGTGGCACCGTGGGATCTCAATGTTGTTTTGGACTTTCTCAAATCTCATTGGTTTGAACCACTAAAAAATGTGGATTTGAAATATCTCACATGGAAAGTGACCATGCTACTAGCCCTGGCTTCGGCCAGGAGAGTGTCAGAACTGGCAGCTTTATCTTACAAAAGCCCATATCTGATTTTCCATTCGGACAGGGCAGAACTGCGGACTCGTCCACATTTTCTCCCTAAGGTGGTGTCAGCATTTCATCTGAACCAGCCTATTGTAGTGCCTGCGGCTACAAGCGACTTGGAGGACTCCAAGTTGTTGGACGTTGTCAGAGCTTTAAAAATATACATTTCAAGGACAGCTGGAGTCAGGAAATCTGACTCACTGTTTATACTATATGCTCCCAACAAGTTGGGCGCTCCTGCGTCTAAGCAGACTATTGCTCGCTGGATTTGTAGTACGATTCAGCTTGCACATTCTGTGGCAGGCCTGCCACAGCCAAAATCGGTAAAAGCCCACTCCACAAGGAAGGTGGGTTCTTCTTGGGCGGCTGCCCGAGGGGTCTCGGCATTACAACTCTGCCGAGCGGCTACGTGGTCGGGGGAGAACACGTTTGTAAAATTCTACAAATTTGATACCCTGGCTAAGGAGGACCTGGAGTTCTCTCATTCGGTGCTGCAGAGTCATCCGCACTCTCCCGCCCGTTTGGGAGCTTTGGTATAATCCCCATGGTCCTTTCAGGAACCCCAGCATCCACTAGGACGATAGAGAAAATAAGAATTTACTTACCGATAATTCTATTTCTCGGAGTCCGTAGTGGATGCTGGGCGCCCATCCCAAGTGCGGATTATCTGCAATAATTGTACATAGTTATTGTTACCTAAATCGGGTTATTGTTGTAGGGAGCCATCTTTCAGAGGCTCCTCTGTTATCATACTGTTAACTGGGTTTAGATCACAGGTTGTACGGTGTGATTGGTGTGGCTGGTATGAGTCTTACCCGGGATTCATAAATCCTTCCTTATTGTGTACGCTCGTCCGGGCACAGTATCCTAACTGAGGCTTGGAGGAGGGTCATAGGGGGAGGAGCCAGTACACACCACCTGATCGTAAAGCTTTACTTTTTGTGCCCTGTCTCCTGCGGAGCCGCTATTCCCCATGGTCCTTTCAGGAACCCCAGCATCCACTACGGACTCCGAGAAATAGAATTATCGGTAAGTAAATTCTTATTATATATATGTATATATATATAATCTATTTCTTACAAAACATAAATTTTATTTCTTGGCCACCAGTTTTATTGTTACCATCTGAAGGAGTGGCGGTCAGTATACTGAGGCGGAGCTTCCGTTATCTTACCTGGCTGCTGCACACACGTGCATTCCCGGCGTGACTAAGCGATCCGTCCGCCTAGTCACGCCGGGAGTGCACAAGCCACTTCCCATTCAGAACGTGTCTGTCCGGGCGCGGGGACTGAGACGCTCTCTATTAAAGTGAATGGGGAGCGTCTCCGTCCGGGTGCGCGCGCGCGTCCATACGGAGACGCTCACAGTGACTAGGTGCGCCCAGGCATAGAGGGGAGGAGCCAGCACACCCAGTGGAAGAAATTTTAAGTGCACTGGCTCCTTTGGACCCCATCTATACCCATTGTACTAATGTGTCCCCAATATCCTTATGGACTACGAGAAAAGGATTTACCCTTTACCCATGTGTATGTGGGATAATCTAAAGAGCACATTGGGTATGTGGACTGTCCATTTAAAACTGACAATTCTTTAACAGATGGTCATCTCACTTATTGGGATACTGTATGTAATGTAGAATCGTTTAGGGAGTGGTTGAGGGAAGGTTTGCTATGACATAATGTGGACAGCCCAACCGTCGGTTGAATACATTTATGTAATACCAGGAGGTTACGTTTTAGGCAGTGAGTTTTTCTCGAGCTCTTTACACATTCAGGTTAACATTAAAAAAACGTTTTCAAGCCATATATCAGACTTCTTTATGACTAGACAAAAAGGAAGAGGAACTGGCACTGATTGAGTTAGTTTCTTAAATAACAGGCATTTTAGAACTATCAACTGGGAAAAACTCATCCCGTTACCGAACATACAAACCAAAACAACAAGCGCTAAAAAATAGGTTATTTAATGTTACTCAGTATTTCACTACACTCACACTGGCCTGTGAGTATGAAAATATATATAATAAAATTGTATATCACACGCAGTCGATAATAGGAGTAAAACAATCCTAAACTATCTACCCTTTAATGAATTGTCTTTAAATATTAAAGTTCTATGTCTGGCCATCTGACTTCAAATTCATATAAGTATGAAGATAATAGCAGTCAGTGGGTGATATTCAACTATTTTATCGCCAGTAGATGCCACTCAATGGAGCTATTCAACTATTACTCTGTTCGGGCACGATCGGGCACCATAATTTCAGTCTACCCCCTCCTGGAGGGAATAGTGACTTGTTTGAGCGCTCATTAGTTTGGTCGGGTTTAGCCGCTTAATATGGTTAAACCCATCACTTATGGTCACAATAAAAGAACAATTAGACGGAAGATTGGGCGCGATATAACAATTGAATACTGCAGACTATGTTAGTATAACGAGCGTGAGGATATGTTGTCTGCTTAGACACATGCAGAAGTTAGTAAATCCGTCATTAAGAGCATTAGCTGTTGCGCTCTAAGCACATGCAGGTCAGGCTTTTATAGCCGCAATAACAGCAGTGTTCAGTAGTCATAGAATGAATGGAGGTCATAAACTTATATTTACCTCTTCCTCTTCACGCTCATTGGGCAGGCAATGTATATGTTGAAGCAGAATGTTTACTTAGGATTTGTCCAAGAGGTATGAACAAGTGTTGTGCCCTCCTGGCTACTGGTTCTTTTCATATGATACAGCCTTTTCCAGAGTGAAGCCCAGTAAGTTAGCACAGCAACTCCTGCTGGTGTGATATACAACGGATCTTTACATGTTTCTCCGCCTCATACAACTCTTAGTGGCTTCAGGAGGTTTAGAATAATAATAATAATTTTATTTATATAGCGATCTTTCTCCAAACAAGGCGCTTTACATCAAAACAAGCATAATACAGAAGATTAATACAGCAATACACAGGCATAAAAATGAAAATCTAAAATGCATAGAGTAATCATAATGCAGGGTTGGTGTAGGCATTTTGTGTAATAACTTCCATGGGCTGTGTATTCCACCCTCACAGGGTACCAGGTGCGGCAGCCATCTTCGGCGCACAGCGTAGGATTACCCTTGGTGGAATAGTCCATCCCTAGAAGAGGTGACACAAAATTGGGGTGATTGCAGCATCCTAACATTCAGAGTAGGGTACAAACAAAACTATCAGGTCCATGTATTTCCATCCCATCCACATGCGTACCAGATGAGGCAGCCATATTGGATGCGCTAGAGAGGTTACACTGGGAGGTAAGCCATACATGGGCCCAATGCATACATGGGAGAACGGGCACTTGAGGCACATGCTGCGCGCAGAGGAACTACCAGAGGCCCCCATTTGGGGTGCACTGTGTTAGATGCTGCAGGCAGGGTGTGCAATCAGTGGAAGCACACCTCACAGGAATACCACACGGTAGGGTGGAAGTATGCAGTAAAAGTGTTTTGTTTCCCCCCCCCCTCTTACGTCCTAGAGGATGCTGGGGACTCCGTAAGGACCATGGGGTATAGACAGGCTCCGCAGGAGACATGGGCACTATAAATAACTTTAGAATGGGTGTGCACTGGCTCCTCCCTCTATGCCCCTCCTCCAGACCTCAGTTAGATCCTGTGCCCAGAGGAGACTGGGTGCATTACAGGGGAGCTCTCCTGAGTTTCTCTGGAAAAATAATTTTGTTAGGTTTTTTATTTTTAGGGAGCACTGCTGGCAACAGGCTCCCTGCATCGTGGGACTGAGGAAAGAGAAGCAGACCTACTTAAATGATAGGCTCTGCTTCTTAGGCTACTGGACACCATTAGCTCCAGAGGGAGTCGGAACGCAGGTCTCACCCTCGCCGTTCGTCCTAGAGCCACGCCGCCGTCCTCCTCGCAGAGCCGGAAGATAGAAGCCGGGTGAGTATAAGAAGAAAGAAGACTTCAAAGGCGGCAGAAGACTTCAGATCTTTATATGAGGTAACGCTGCGCGCCATTGCTCCCACACACTACAGGCACTGATGGGTGCAAGGCGCAGGGGGGGGCGCCCTGGGCAGCAATAAACCTCTAGGACTGGCTCATATGAATATATAGGCTGCGGAGGCAGTATATTTTATAATCCCCCGCCAGTATAAATAAATTTGAGCGGGACCGAAGCCTGCCGCTGAGGGGGCGGAGCTTGATCTCACAGCACTAACCAGCGCCATTTTCTCCACAGCACACTGCAGAAGCTGGCTCCCCGGACTCCCCCCTGCTGAACACGGTGACAAAGGGCAAAAAAGGGGGGGGGGGCACTTGTAAGGCACAGTGAGTGTATAGATTTATCTATATGACTATATAAAAGCGCTGTTTATCTGGGAATTTTGTTTCCAGTGTTATTGGCGCTGGGTGTGTGCTGGCATACTCTCTCTCTGTCTCTCCAAAGGGCCTTATTGGGGGAACTGTCTATCTATATATATATATATATATATATATATATATATATATATATATCTATCTATATATATATATATATATATATATATATATATATATATATATATATATATATACACACACAATCCCTGTGTGTGTGGGGGGTGTCGGTACGCCTGTGTTGGCATGTCTGAGGCGGAAGGCTCTTCTAGAGAGGAGGTGGAGCAGATGATTGTGGTGTCGGCGTTGCCTGTCTCCGTCGGCAACGTCGACACCTGATTGGTTGGACATGTGGAATGTTTTAAATGCAAATGTGACCTTGTTACATAAGAGATTGGACAAAGCAGAGTCCAGGGATAATACGGGGAGTCGATCAATGGCTTTGACGGTATCACAGGGCCCTTCAGGGTCTCAAAAACGTCCCCTATCCCAAATAGCAGACACTGATACCGACACGGATTCTGACTCCAGTGTCGACTACGATGATGCAAGGCTACACCCAAGAGTGGCCAAAAGTATTCATTATATGATTATTGCAATAAAAGATGTTTTGCATATCACAGATGACCCCTCTGTCCCTGACACGAGGGTACACATGTTTAAGGTAAAGAAACCTGAGGTAACATTTCCCCCATCTCATGAGCTGAACGGGTTATTTGAAAAAGCTTGGGAAACTCCAGACAAAAAACTGCAGATTCCCAAAAGAGTTCTTATGGCGTATCCTTTCCCGGCACAGGACAGGGTACGGTGGGAATCCTCACCCAGGGTGGACAAAGCTTTGACACGCTTATCCAAAAAGGTGGTGCTACCATCCCCAGACACGGCAGCTCTCAAAGATCCTGCTGATCGCAGACCGGAAACGACTTTAAAATCAATTTATACACATACTGGTGCTTTACTCAGACCGGCTATAGCATCGGCTTGGGTCTGTAGCGCAGTAGCAGCTTGGCCAGATACCTTGTCAGCTGATATTGATACCCTAGATAGGGATACCATTTTGTTGACCTTAGGTCGCATCAAAGAAGCAGTCTTATATGTGAGAGACGTCAGACTACTAGGTTCAAGGGCCAACGCGATGGCGGTCTTGGCTAGGCGAGCACTGTGGACCCGCCAATGGACGGGTGATGCCAACTCAAAGAGGCATATGGAAGTTTTACCTTACAAGGGTGAGGTTTTATTTGGGGAAGGTCTCGCTGACCTAGTTTCCACAGCTACCGCGGGTAAATCTACCTTTTTGCCTTATGTTCCCCCACAGCAAAAGAAAACTCCACAGTATCAGATGCAGTCCTTTCGGTCGCATAAGTCCATAAGAGGTCGGGGCTCTTCCTTCCTCGCCAGAGGTAAGGGTAGAGGGAAAAGAATGCCTGCTACGGCCAGTTCCCAGGAACAGAAGTCCTCCCCGGCTTCTACTAAATCCACCGCATGACGCTGGGGCTCCACTGAGGGAGGCCGCACCGGTGGGGGCATGTCTTCGACTCTTCAGCCACGTCTGGGTTCAGTCGGACGTGGATCCTTGGGCGATGGAAATTGTATCCCAGGGCTACAAGCTGGAATTCGAAGACGTGCCTCCTCGTCGATTCTTCAAATCAGCTTTACCAGCTTCTCCCCCAGAGATGGAGATAATTTTAGCTGCAATTCAAAAGCTGTGTCAACAGCAAGTGATTATCAATGTTCTCCTAACACAACAGGGGAAAGGGTACTATTCAACTCTGTGTGGTCCCGAAACCGGATGGCTCGGTCAGACCCATTCTAAATCTAAAATCCCTTAACCTGTTCTTAAAAAGGTTCAAGTTCAAGATGGAATCGCTCAGGGCCGTCATCTCCAGCCTGGTAGGGGGGGATTTTATGGTGTCATTAGACATAAAGGATGCATACCTTCACGTCCCCATATATCCTCCTCATCAGGCATACCTGAGATTCGCTGTACAGGACTGTCATTACCAGTTTCAGACGTTGCCGTTTGGGCTTTCCACGGCCCCGAGGGTGTTCACCAAGGTAATGGCGGAAATGATGATGCTCCTACGCAGGCAGGGAGTCACAATTATCCTGTACTTGGACGATCTCCTGATAAAAGCGAGATCAAAGGAACAGTTGCAGAAAAGCGTGTTGCTCTCCCTGGGAGTGCTACAGCAATATGGATGGATTCTAAATCTACCAAAGTCGCAGTTGGTTCCAACGACTCGGCTTTCTTTCTTAGGCATGATTCTTGACACAGAACGAGAGAGGGTTTTTCTCCCGAGGGAAAAAGCCCAGGAACTCCAGAACATGGTAAGAGACCTGTTAAAACCGAAAAGAGTGTCAGTCCATCAATGCACTCGAGTACTGGGGAAAATGGTGGCGACCTACGAGGCCATCCCCTTCGGCAGGTTTCATGCGAGGACGTTTCAGTGGGACCTTCTGGACAAGTGGTCCGGGTCCCACCTTCAAATACATCAGAAAATAACTCTGTCCCACAGGGCCAGGGTGTCTCTCCTGTGGTGGCTCCAGAGTGCTCACCTTCTAGAGCAGGGGTGGCCAACCCGCGGCTCTCGAGCCGCATGCGGCTCTCTCCTTGTTGTGATGCGGCTCCCGCTCTCTTTCATTCAAGTGACTCATTCATTCATTCATGACTCGCACCCGGCACTTGTCTCAGCCTTCCAACAGCCTGCCTCCTTCACAGGAGGCTTGGGAGGCGCCGGCACTGCTCCGCTCTATGCGGGATGTGAAGTTAGGACGTCACATCGCTTAATGAGAGGCGGAGCCGCTGCCACAGGAGAGGATGCAGTTGCGGGACTCGTGGACGCTGCTGTAAGTATGCATTCCGGTCTAGGCTGCGGGTGATGTCTAAATGCCACAGCAGAGGAGGGGGTGGTGGTGGAGCCTGGAGCCTGCCTTGAGAGCCTATCTGCATGATGAGGGGGACCCAGGCGCCGATGTCATCTGTGCGGTGAGGGTGGCCCAGGCGCCGCTGTCATCTGTGCGGTGAGGGCGGCCCAGCCAGCACCACGCGCCATGCAATGAGGAGATCAGATGCTAAATACCAGCGGGGAGTGAGAGGGGAGGAGGAGGGAATACTCGGGTCTTGGATATTAGGCTGTGTTTGGAGCTGGGGGGGGGGGGGTGCTGGCTACTGTGTGTGGAGCTGGGGGGGATGCTGGTTACTGGGTTTGGAGCTGGGGGGATGCTGGCTACTGTGTGTGGAGCTGGGGGGGAATGCTCACTACTGTGTGTGGAGCTGGGGGGGAGGAATGCTGACTACTGTGTGTGGAGCTGAGGGGGGTGCTGGATAGCGGATACTATGTGTGGAGCTGGGGGGTGGGGTGCTGGATAGTGGATACTGTGTGTGGAGCTGGGGGGGGGTGCTGGATAGTGGATACTGTGTGTGGAGCTGGGGGGGGATAGTGGATACTGTGTGAGGAGCTGGGGGGATGCTTGCGACTGTGTTTGGAGGTGGGGGGGATGCTGGCTACTGTGTGTGGGCAGGGAATGCTGGCTACTGTGTTTGGAGCTGAGGGATACTTGATACTGTGTGTGGAGCTGGGGGGGTGCTGGATAGTGGATAAGGTGTCCCCTGTCACCCCACCTATAATCCGTCCCTGGGATGGAATGACATGGGAGGGGGCTGGAGTGACACATGGAGAGGTTGACGTGTACTATGTGAATCTGAATTTTTCGATTAATTTATGTGGTTTTGAATTTCAAAATGTATTTTATGTGTTTGTGGGTTTTTAAAAAAACATTTTATGTAGAAGTGTATTTTTCAAGTGTATTTTCTTGGGGAGTGTATTTTATGTGGAACTGGCTTTTTTCGGTGTATTTTCTGTTGATCTGGCTTGTTTCAGTGTATTTTATGTGAATATGGCTTTCTCTATGTTTGCAAAGTAAAAAGGTAAACAAAGTTTTAAACTGGGAAGATTGTGTGCAGATGATGTATTATTTTCTATGTACTGAGCTCACTACCTGCGTGACTAAAAATGGGGGAGAACGACACACACAGTCATGCTCCTACAAACATCATACTGTAGGCATGCACACAAAAAAGGGGCGTGGGTTTATGCCAGCTAGGCCACGCCCATTTTTTTTTGCGCGCACCGAAGGCGCGCGCATGACAGTGGCTCTTTAGCTTGACTACAGATATTTTTTGGCTCTTTGCCTCTGACTGGTTGGCCACCCCTGTTCTAGAGGGTCGCAGGTTCGTCATTCAGGACTGGGTTCTGGTGACCACAGACGCGAGCCTCCGAGGATGGGGAGCAGTCACACAAGGAAGGAATTTTCAGGGACTGTGGTCAAGCCAGGAGGCTTGTCTACACATCAACATACTGGAATTGAGGGCCATATACAACAGCCTACGACAAGCGGAGAATATTATTCGCGACCTACCGGTTCTGATTCAATCAGACAACGTCACAGCCGTGGCTCATGTAAACCGCCAAGGCGGGACAAGGAGCAGAGTGGCAATGGCGGAAGCCACCAGGATTCTGCGCTGGGCAGAAAATCACGTAAGCGCTCTGTCAGCGGTATTCATACCGGGAGTGGACAACTGGGAAGCAGACTTCCTCAGCAGACACGATCTCCATCCAGGAGAGTGGGGACTTAATCAAGAAGTTTTTGCAGAGATAACAAGTCTTTGGGGACTTCCTCAAATAGACATGATGGCGTCACGCCTCAACAAGAAGCTTCGGAGGTATTGTGCCAGGTCAAGGGACCCTCAGGCAGTAGCGGTGGACGCTCTCGTGACACCATGGGTGTTTCAGTCGGTCTATGTGTTCCCTCCTCTTCCTCTCATCTCAAGGATACTAAGAATCATAAGGCGAAAAAGAGTGCAGACAATACTCATTGTTCCAGATTGGCCTCGAAGGGCCTGGTATTCAGATCTTCAGGAGCTGCTCACAGAAGATCCATAGCCTCTTCCTCTCAGGGAGGACCTGTTACAGCAGGGGCCCTGCGTGTTCCAAGACTTACCGCGGTTACGTTTGACGGCATGGCGGTTGAACACCAAATCCTAGCGCTGGGAAGGGTATTTCCGGAAGAACTCATCCCTACTCTGATAAAGGCTAGGAAGGAGGTGACGGCGAAACATTATCACCGTATCTGGAGGAAGTATGTTTCTTGGTGTGAAGTCAAGAATGCTCCTACGGAAGACTTCCACTTGGGCCGGTTTCTCCACTTTCTACAGACTGGAGTCGATATGGGCCTAAAGTTAGGCTCCATTAAGGTACAGATTTCTGCCTTTTCTATATTCTTCCAGAAAGAATTGGCTTCTCTCCCAGAAGTCCAGACTTTTGTAAAGGGAGTGCTGCACATCCAGCCTCCTTTTGTGCCCCCAGTGGGTCCATGGGACCTTTACGTGGTGTTACAGTTCCTAAAATCTCTCTGGTTTGAGCCTCTTCAAACTGTTGAGTTAAAATTTCTCACTTGGAAGGTGGTCATGTTGTTGGCCTTGGCATCTGCAAGGCGGGTGTCCGAATTGGCGGCCTTGTCTCATAAGAGCCCCTATCTCATTTTCCATGTGGATAGAGCAGAGTTGAGGACTCGTGGTGTCATCGTTTCATATGAACCAACCTATTGTGACTACGGGAGATTTGGAGGATTCCAAATCCCTTGATGTAGTCAGGGCCTTAAAAATTTACGTAGCCAGGATGGCTCGAATTAGGAAAACAGAAGCTCTGTTTGTCCTGTATGCGGCCAACAAGGTTGGCGCTCCTGCTTCTAAGCAGACTATTGCTCGCTGGATCTGTAACACGATTCAGCAGGCTCATTCTACGGCTGGATTGCCGGTTCCAAATTCAGTAAAGGCCTATTCCACTAGGAAGGTGGGCTCTTCCTGGGCGGCTGCCCGAGGCGTCTCGGCTTTACAGCTTTGCCGAGCAGCTACTTGGTCGGGTTCAAACACTTTTGCTAAATTCTACAAGTTTGATACCCTGGCTGATGAGGACCTCATGTTTGCTCAATCGGTGCTGCAGAGTCATCCGCGCACTCCCGCCCGGTTTTGAGCTTTGGTATAAACCCCATGGTCCTTACGGAGTCCCCAGCATCCTCTAGGACGTAAGAGAAAATATTATACCTACCGGTAAATCTTTTTCTCCTAGTCCGTAGAGGATGCTGGCGCCCGTCCCAGTGCGGACATATTTCTGCATGACTTGTATATAGTTATTGCTTACATAAGGGTTATGTTACAGTTAAGATCAGTTGTTGACTGATGCTGTTTTGTTCATACTGTTAACTGGTTGCGTATATTCCAGGTTATACGGTGTGGATGGTGTGGGCTGGTATGAATCTTGCCCTTAGATTACCAAAATCCTTTCCTCGTACTGTCCGTCTCCTCCGGGGACAGTTTCTCTAACTGAGGTCTGGAGGAGGGGCATAGAGGGAGGAGCCAGTGCACACCCATTCTAAAGTTCTTTATAGTGCCCATGTCTCCTGCGGAGCCCATCTATATCCCATGGTCCTTACGGAATCCCCAGCATCCTCTATGGACTAGGAGAAAAAGATTTACTGGTAGGTTTAAAATCTTATTTTTTTAAGAAGAAGAAAGCACATGATGAGATCACCTTTGCAGGTAAACAACGAAAGAATGGAAATTATCCTGGTCTAATTGGAGCAGTAGAAGCCTTTAGCTCAGATGTCCTGTGCCATTATTGTTCCTGGGAGAACTCTGGGATTGTGTGCAGTCTCCAGGCACTAAGGCATTTGGTAGCCATCCATTTGTTTCCCTCTGTCACCACAGATGCATCTGGTTAATACAGTGCTACCATAGTGGTTATAAATACCGTGAAGACTTGTCTGGCAAGCTTAGGTAACACTTGGCTTCTCTTCCACTGCCGATGATCATGGCATAAACACCATTTATTGAGTCATCACATGCATGTGTCCATTTTGATATGTATTTAAGCAGTGGCAGAGTGTTTGTATTCTCCATGTGTCTGCTGTTTTAAGTGGTTAGTTTGCCTTTAGTATATCTGCATAAACATATGTATGCATAGCCATATGTATATGCATTAGATGGCTGTGGATACAGGGGTTGTTTTTTTTTTTTTTTTTGCACTCATATCTCAGTTTGTTTTCACGTGCTCTGTTTGCTTAGTTTCAGTATAGTACAAAGTGACCTGTACAGTCCGCTCTGATAAATGGATTGTAAAGTGCAGGCTTACACAATATAAAGCTGATGAATGCCAAGCTATATCAGTGTGCAAATGTTAATCACTGTCACAAAAAGTTAGTAGTAAAATTAAAACCTCAAATGCACAAAACCAGTGAAAATCAATTAATTATGCTATTGGATGTGTAGAGCAAAAACTGGATTTAGGCTGCTATCATAAATGGTATCCCACTGCTCTTTATTTTTAGCCTTCCTGGTAAGCTGCAACTTGTATCACTATTAAAGTGCTCAAGATGTTTCCGCACACTCTGAATGAAGCTTAAGTAGAGGTTTCCACATTTCTACTGCTTGCACTGTAAAGAACCCTGTCCTATATGTAGTGCATTAAAAAATGAACAGAGCGGACTGTTGCTGTGGTTTGTACATTTGTATTGTGTGTAATAAAGCGGTTTTCCTCATACTTCTTAACTCTCTCTCGTCTGGCACAAGTCGCAAAAATTACCTAACATAATTTTTCTCTATCAAAAGTTACTCGCAGTAGGAGCAAAACCAGCCTGATGGAAGCAGAGCATGAGGTCTCTCCTCAAGACGTCACACCTCAAGGACACCCTGAAGAAGTTCTTGTCATTTCACTGGGGACAGGACCTCAACTTACACCTGGCATGATGTCTGAGAATGAGGTAACACCCTCCAATTATGAGGCACACTATAATTTTTTCAAAATTTTATTTGATACCTCAGTGCCTGGATTAATAGGGTATTCCCTCTTAGTGTCATTAACTGCCTATTACGGACTCCACCCATTGCGCAGTGGGCGGGTAACGTGCTGCCACCACTGGACTCCTACATTCGCCACCCAGAACTGCTTATTTCCACTCAGACCCCTAAAATCTGCACCTGAAAACCGCCGACTCCTGAGTATTTGCGGATACGCTGCTGCTGCAACACCTCCTAGTTGGTGTCTGCCATTTCCCATTGCTCCCTCACCATGGATCTGTGTTCTGCAGGGTAGCTGTCAGGGGGCTAAGCTTGGAGACACTATGCAGACACCCAGACAGCCATAGAAAACGGAATAGTGTTTGGTGCAGTTCTGTGGGTCACAGGATACAGTTGCAGTCATCTTAGAGGCAAGCTGTTTATTGCTCAAAAAGTCTAAAAGACTAAGGGCCTAATTCAGATCTGATCGTAGATGTGCTAAATTTTGCACCTGCTGAGTAGCTCCCTGCCAGCGCAGCTCCTGCGCGCTAACAGGCCGCTACTCGCCGCGTCCCAGGTCGCATCTGCTTCGGGGGACATCATGCATCCCCTGCTAACGGCATTCTAACACCATTGGCACGCCCCGCGAACGCCTCTGTCTGTCAATCAGGCAGAGGCGATTGCAGCCCTGAGATGCTGATTGCATCTCACTGGTCTCCCAGGCTGCGTGAGCGCACTCCACATAGGGATTCAGACTTCGATTGCTGCAGTGATCCAGTCTGAATTAGGCCCTAAGGCCATCTCTAAAGAGGATGCAGTTATGTGACCGGTGGTCAGGAGAGCAGCATACAGGTATATACAGAAGATTGCATAGGCCGGGTCTTTGGCCACACTGATTTATCTTACAACATGAAATATATACAGGGCCAACCCCAGGTCTAACTAGCATCTCTATGAGAATGTTGCCCCCCACCTGACCCCACCTATCCCCTTCTACAAACTACGTTTATGAATAATACTTTTATTTAAAATACGTCTCACAAGAATATAAGCAAAATATTACTGTTTTATAATATCAAAATATCCATTATAAGGTCACTTAACGATAATTGACAGTGCCTCAGTCCACAATATGGCCCTGCAGTGGAGATCCATACAATAATGTACTCTCTCTGCTGTATTTATCTGCACTCCCTTCCTGTCTGCTGTTGTGTCTGCTGCTCTGCTTGGCCTGTCCTACCTCCTCAACCTATCCGTGTTCATGGCTGTGTAGACTAGATATCTTGATCTCACAAACCTTTTCCTCCGCTGTCCTCACTGCTCTCTTTCTGCGTCTTTTCTGCTGTAGCACTTCCTTGATTACACTTCTCTTCACATGACATCACATTTGCGCTTTACAAGAGTAACCCGTAGAGCAGAGAGCGGAAGCTGAGCTCCTTGGCATGCATTGGATCAGGGAATGGGAAGTGGAAACTGCCACCCTGTCTGTGACTGTCACTGTGTTTTTCTGAATGGCCTCCCTGCCAAGTGCTTCCCTATGGGGGTTTGAATCATTGTGGCTGTGCTCATCCTTGTTGAATGATGCTAGTTTGCAGTTCAGCTGGTAAAGCTCAATGTTTTGCTGCTGTTACTCACTTGGCTGTAGACAAATTGTACTTATAAAATAATTTGTCTCCTAACACCGTTTCCGTAAAGCGCTTCCTTTAATCGGCCTGGCCCTTTTTTTGTTAATCGTGTGAAGTCTTTGTGACCTGCTTCTCGAGAGATTTAAAGCCAGCTAAACAGCTGACTACACCCAAGTAAAACCACACTGTTAGAAGTTGGAGTCACTTTGGGAGTGAACTGTGCATAATCCAGCCATCCCCACTACAAAGGCGTCTCGAACACCCAGCTTTTATTTTATATAATACAGAGTATAGAGCCAAGGAGCATATACTAACCCTTTCACTGCCAAGGGGCATAAGTTATGTTCCTGCGGGACTTTTATGTGGCCAAGGCATTACTGCTACTGTCCCCTTCCCACCCTAGTAGAAGAATGCTAGCAAAAGTTAGCTCCATGACGAGCCCCCACCATTCTCTCTCAACACCAGTACATTTTATTTCTCAATTTCTGTACTCATTAAGGATGTGATTCTGAGACTGACTCATCTTGGAGAACAGGTGCATCTCCACTTACGAGCCAACTGCTCCTTAATTACATTACATGGTGTGCGCATTTGTTGCATGCTGTATCTGAAGTCGTAGTAGTTACATCTGTCTGTGTTACATAGTGTATTAACAGAGACTTAGGGGTATATTCAATTGAAGTCGAAAGCTGCCGTCTGTCGGAAAGACGGCAGTTTTCGACTTTTTAAGGTCGAATCGTGATTCGACCTATTCAATATAACCCAAAATTTTTCGGCAAGTCGATGAGTTCGACTTGTCAAAAAGCACGTGGAGCGGAGGAATAGCTGCCGATCCACGTGCTTGTGTCGAAAACGGCCCCCTTTTCGACCATCTCAGTCCGACATAAAAAAATGTCGGACTGAGATGTGGGACCCAGAGGAGGAGAGGGGGGAGAGCCGCGGGGCATACAGGGGAGAGAAGCGCTACAGCACAGCGCTGCAGCAGGATGTCACACAGCTGCGCCGCTCACGGCAGTGTCCACCCGGCTCCAGCAAGTGAGTTCACGCTGATCTCCTCCGTCTGCCTGCGGCTCCCCCCTCTCCTCCTCTGAGTCCCTCATCTCAATTCGACTTGAAAAAGTCGAATTGAGATGAGATTTGAATAGGGGTTGTCGGATCCATTCCGCCGCAGCAGTGGAAAGCTGCCTCAGAAGTGCTCGATATGGACTTTTCACCTGTAGCTCCAGAGGAAGGAATAAAATGGTAATAAATGCTGCTAAGTTATTAGAGAAGCTTTGAACTCTGTATTTAATTTCAAGATCTCGTACTGAGGGAGTAGTTTTTAGCAATGCTGCCTCACAGCACTGAGGTCTTAGGTTTGATTCCCACCAAGGCCCCATCGGTGTGTTCTCCCCATGCTTGCGTTGATTTCATCTGAGTGCTCCAGTTTTCTCCCATAATCCAAAAATTTACTGGTAGGTGAATTGGTTTCTAATAAAAATAAATGTAACCCTAGTGAATGTCTGTTCACATGTGGTAGGGAATATAGACTGTAAGCTCCTCAACGGAGTCAGGGACTGAAGTGAGTGACCAAATACTATCTGTAAAGTGCTGCTGAATATGTGTGCGCTATATGAATAAATAAAAAATTTTTTTTTTTTTTTTTTAAAGCGATTTGAAATATAAAAAAACACCCAAAAATGAATGAAGTAGTCAGTATGTCGCTCTCATTAGTTCTGCACTCTTTTTAAACACTATTTGAAGTGGCATTTGAGAACATTTAATACAGATTAGATCAGTACTAAAGACCATTTAAAGCAACATTTCCATTCCTCCTCTTACTATATATAAAGGAATGTGCTCACAGGAATGGGGCACCTGAATGGTAAAATGTTCTCTATGACATAAGCCGCCTTATTCTAGACTGTTTTTGTTTCTTGCAAACATCGTTCATGACCAGATTATTGTCATGCCGACATTTTACCTATAAAACATGTATATTTGAGACAATGGGATGCTGATTGCAAGTAAATCACTTGTCTGCCTACCTTGGCCTATCGTCTGCTAAATGGGGGAGAGACAAGAAAAATGTGTAATTTTGCCCCAAGGGGGACAATTGACTAAAACATCACATCAGCAATGAGTGAGGCAACACAAAAATAAGTAAAGAAAAAAAATGGGGATTTGGGGAGAACCAAGGCTGAGGGCCACTCATGGAGCAGTAAAACTTAAAATAAATAAGGTCACCTGGTTACTTTGTCTGATTATTTGGACCTCTCTAATGTATTAAATTACTCTGGAAACCTAAATTGAGGGTGTGTGACACAGCCTAGAGCTAATACACTGCTCAAAAAAATAAAGGGAACACTTAAACAACACGATGTAACTCCAAGCACACTTCTGTGAAATCAAACTGTCCACTTAGGAAGCAACACTGATTGACAATCAATTTCACATGCTGTTGTGCAAATGAAATAGACAACAGGAGGAAATTATAGGCAATTAGCAAGACACCCCCAATAACGGAGTTGTTCTGCAGGTGGTAACCACAGACCACTTCTCAGCTCCTATGCTTTCTGACTGATGTTTTGGTAACTTTTGAAAGCTGGCAGTGCTTTCACTCTAGTGGTAGCATGAGACTGAGTCTACAACCCGCACAAGTGGCTCAGGTAGTGCAGCTCATCCAGGATGGCACATCAATGCGAGCTTTGGCAAGAAGGTTTGCTGTGTCTGTCAGTGTAGTGTCCAGAGCATGGAGGTGCTACCAGGAGACAGGCCAGTATATCAGGAGACGTGGAGGAGGCCGTAGGAGGGCAACAACCCAGCAGCAGGACCGCTACCTCCGCCTTTGTGCAAGGAGGAACAGGAGGAGCACTGCCAGAGCCCTGCAAAATGACCTCCAGCAAGCCACAAATGTGCATGTGTCTACTCAAACGATCAGAAACAGACTCCATGAGGGTGGCATGAGGGCCCGACGTCCACAGGTGGGGGTTGTGCTTACAGCCCAACACTGTGCAGGACGTTTGGCATTTGCCAGAGAACACCAAGACTGGCAAATTCGCCACTGGCGCCCTGTGCTCTACACAGATGAAAGCAGGTTCTCACTGAGCACATGTGACAGACGTGACAGTGTCTGGAGATGCCAAGGAGAACATTCTGCTGCCTGCAACATCCTCCAGCATGACCGGTTTGGCAGTGGGTCAGTAATGGTGTGGGGTGGCATTTCTTTGGGGGGCCGCACAGCCCTCCATGTGCTCACCAGAGGTAGCCTGACTGCCATTAGGTACCGAGATGAGATCCTCAGACCCCTTGTGAGACCATATGCTGGTGCGGTTGGCCCTGGGTTCCTCCTAATGCAAGACAATGCTAGACCTCATGTGGCTGGAGTGTGTCAGCAGTTCCTGCAAGATGAAGGCATTGATGCTATGGACTTTCCCGCCCGTTCCCCAGACAAATTGAGCACATCTGGGACATCATGTCTCGCTCCATCTACCAACGCCATGTTGCACCACAGACTGTCCAGGAGTTGGCGGATGCTTTAGTCCAGGTCTGGGAGGAGATCCCTCAGGAGACCATCCGCCACCTCCTCAGGAGCATGTCCAGGCGTTGTAGGGAGGTCATACAGGCACGTGGAGGCCACACACTACTGAGCCTCATTTTGACTTGTTTTAAGGACATTACATCAAAGTTGGATCAGCCTGTAGTGTGTTTTTCCACTTTAATTTTGAGTGTGACTCCAAATCCAGACCTCCATGGGTTAAGAAATTTGATTTCCATTGATATTTTTTGTGTGATTTTGTTGTCAGCACATTCAACTATGTAAAGAACAAAGTATTTAATAAGAATATTTCATTCATTCAGATCTAGGATTTGTTGTTTAAGTGTTCCCTTTATTTTTTTGAGCAGTGTATATTGACCATTTTGGTTCTGCAGGTACTGAATATGCAGCTTGTGGATGGCGGACAGGCCGATGTGCCCGTGGATGACACAAAACTGCACGGGAAGCCTGACAAGACCCTGCGCTTCTCTCTTTGCAGTGACAACCTGGAAGGCATCTCAGAAGGTGAATGTTTGTGTTTAAGACCGATAGATTTAGAAGGAATTCCACCCATTTATGTTCCAACTTTATTGCAGGAACTCGCAAAGGTTGTGGACAAATAGGGAGACGCAGATTTCTGTGCTTTCTATAGGGTTGAACATTGTTTCCTTAATTAATAGCTACAGTGTCAGCCTCCTGCACAGATATATAATTGGGATAATTGTCTTATTTCTCAGCAATAGTCTTTGTATCTGTACAGCTTTAAATGCACAACTTTCTATGAAAGAGACCTAGGGCTGTATCCTAGTATTAGCCCCGATGCATTTCGGCATCGGGGCTAGTACTGCTGCTGATAGGATACCACCCTTAATACCACCATATTGCCAATAATGTCTTCTGATTTCTACAGTACAGGAAAAGCTTGTGTAAATGACTTGTAACAGATTAGAATACCTCTTACTCCAAAAGGCACCTGTATTTCATGGAGCATTATGTTTATATTACTTTATGCTGCTGACTACTATCGGGGGGGGGGATTCAGTTTTACTTTGAGCCCACGGGTCTATTCAATTGTCCACGAAGTCAGCCAGCAGACTGCACTTAATGAGGATTTTTTTTGATCCTGAGCAGATTGGGTAAAAAACTGTGTCAAATAGCCTGTTTTCGCAAGCCGTAGCAGTGTTAACATATAGGACCGGGAACTTATCCCTGCTTCTATGTGTTAACACCCCAGAACAGCAAATTTAACAGGTGAAAAAAGTTGGCTGTAATTAAATAGACCAATAGACCGAAGCGAAAAGGTTTCGAGGCTACCCCCCACTTTTTTCGCTACGTTAAATTATCCTGCTTAATTGCATTGCCCTATTTTAATTGAGCACAAGCCTGAAGTGTAAAGCTAAATACTGGAGCCCTGATGGCATGCTTTTGGTTATTCATTTTTGTAACATTGACAGACACTATATAACTATCACAACTCTTTTGAGAAAGTTAAAAATTTAAATATTTTGTGATTTGGTTGGAAATACCAATAAAGCAGAAGAAGAAAATCCGTGTTCAACAGGTCCCTCAAACAGATCCAATTCTGTGTCATCCCTGGATCTGGAAGGGGAGTCTGTGTCTGAGCTGGGGCCTGGGCCATCTGGCAGCAATGGGGTGGAGGCACTACAGCTTTTGGAGCACGAACAAGGTAAGTGGAAGATCTGAAATTTGATCTTTTGTCTGTATTCTGTTGCAACTTGGGCATACGTGGCTGCGATTTTTAACCTTCTCACTTGCAGCTACCACACAAGACAACCTTGACGACAAGCTGCGCAAGTTTGAAATTCGGGATATGATGGGTTTGACGGACGATAGAGATATCTCTGAAACGGTTAGCGAGACGTGGAGCACAGACGTTCTTGGCAGTGACTTTGACCCCAATATTGATGAAGACCGGCTGCAGGAGATTGCAGGTGAAATGGAATTAATGTGATTTTAGAGCACTATCAACGCCAAAGATGATGGTATTTACAAAATGATTCCTTTAATTTTGGCAGGAACACATTTTGGAAATTGTTTTCCGCCTTCTGACAAGCAGATTAGGTTATATATAATACTCCAGTGTGTGTGTGTGTGTGTTTTTCCGTCCTATCTGTGTCAATTTATTACTTTTAGCATTTATAGCTGTCACTTAATGTGCTTTGTTACATTTGTTATACGGAAAGACAGTTAAGATGCTCTACAATTCTTTAAGGATAGTAGAAAGTTTAAAGCAGTATATTTTCATAATTTCTTGTATTTTAGAGGGCATCTACATAATAATCTCCTAAAGTCTGTCCTGGCTCCCACTGCAGTGAGACATACCTTAGCTGGAGGACCAGTCTGTGCCAGGAAGGGGTACATATATACACGTGCAGATCTAGTGGCGGGCAAGCACGACAGTCGCCCTGGGGCACTGCAGCCTGAGGAAGTGGCCGCAGTCACCACACCCTCCCGTCTGCACCCATATGCAAGCTCACCATCAGGGTATTGGCAGGATTCGAGTACAGGGTTCCTACCATGCGGGGGCCCGGATTGCAGCTCTGCTGACTGGTGCCACAGCAGGCAGCTATGTAGTGACAGCGCTGACGGCGTTTTGAATTTGGGGCCAGCCGTGAGCCAGTTGGGGCTAGTCGACTGACTGGCAGCCAATCAGGAACGTCTGCTCCTGATTGGCTACCTACCCGCAGACTCCAGTTGACTCATGGCCAGCTCCGGGTTTAGAGTACCACCGGCGCTGTCCCTCAATAGCGGTCTACTATAGTCTCCAGTCCTTCCCTGTGGTCCTGACTTCCAGCCACTGTGGTTGTGCCTAGGGGTGCCACCTTATGTCCTGTGGCATTCTTCCGGGACCAGCGCAGCGCCCAGAATGTATCTGAAGCCATCCTCTGTCAGCGATTTGCTGGACAAGGATGGCACCTTGCTGCTGGTGGGTGCTGGCCAGGAGGAGGTGAAGCGTAACCCCAAAGGAACTGGCCCCTTGGCTGACACCCCTGAACTGTAGCCGTCCTGTCAAGAGTAAAAACAGCCAGTACAGGAGGAACCAAACTGTGATTTATTATGGCCGGGAAAAACCTAGAGGGTGGGCTTTGCTGTAGCATGCTTCTGTGTGAACACGTAGCTAGTACTACAGTCCCAGTGTTCATTTATAATATATGTTGTTTATATATGACTTCTGCTGTCTGGTGTTATATGGGCATCGCAAGCATCCACATACTGTATACTGTTTGTACACACACACACACACACACACACACACACACACACACACACACACACACACACACACACACACACACACACACTATAAAGCACTATATACACACAGTCCTACACATGTAGTAGTGTGCTGCCCTAATACTGGTTACAGGCT
The DNA here is from genome assembly GCF_028390025.1 of Pseudophryne corroboree. NCBI lineage: Eukaryota > Metazoa > Chordata > Amphibia > Anura > Myobatrachidae > Pseudophryne > Pseudophryne corroboree. Next base: position 99,502,164 of record NC_086451.1, on the reverse strand, counting down.
TATTGGTGGTGGCAGAAATAAGTTGGATTTGTATTTCTATACCATAGTAATATCACCTGGGATCTCTCAGTGCACAGTCTGAGTTGGTTTATAGGTGTGAGGCACATGCTGTGTGTGAGATGTGTTGTGCACTGTCCCTGTTTTGAATAGAGGGGGGTGCCAAAAGAAAACTCACCCTGAGCTCTGCAAGGTCCAGAACAGTCTATGCGTATATAGAAGGTGAGGTGGACTTGCAGGTTGACCAAGATATGTGAAGGCATCTCTTGGTCCTTTTACTAGTATACAAATAAGAGAAAGTTATTCAAAACTCTTTAGCACTGGTTTTCAAAAGACAGGTTCCCGGGTTTTTTTTTTTTTTTGGGGGGGGGGGGGGTGGGGGGTTCCTGCACTTCAGATTAGTCTGCGTACTCAAACATGTCAAATGTAGTTTATTGTACTTTCTCTGACGTCCTAGTGGATGCTGGGACTCCGTAAGGACCATGGGGAACAGCGGCTCCGCAGGAGACAGGGCACAAGAATAAAAGCTTTAGGATCAGGTGGTGTGCACTGGCTCCTCCCCCTATGACCCTCCTCCAAGCCTCAGTTAGATTTTTGTGCCCGAACGAGAAGGGTGCAGGCTAGGTGGCTCTCCTGAGCTGCTTAGAATAAAAGTGTATTTTAGGTTTTTTATTTTCAGTGAGTCCTGCTGGCAACAGGCTCACTGCATGGTGGGACTAAGGGGAGAAGAAACGGACTCACCTGCGTGCAGAGTGGATCGGGTTTCTTAGGCTACTGGACATTAGCTCCAGAGGGACGATCACAGGTTCAGCCTGGATGGGTCCCGGAGCCGCGCCGCCGGCCCCCTTACAGAGCCAGAAGAGCGAAGAGGTCCGGTGAAATCGGCGGCAGAAGACGATCCTGTCTTCAGACTAAGGTAGCGCACAGCACCGCAGCTGTGCGCCATTGCTCTCAGCACACTTCACACTCCGGTCACTGAGGGTGCAGGGCGCTGGGGGGAGCGCCCTGAGACGCAATATAACAGATAATACCTTAGGTTGGCAAAAGAATACATCACATATAGCTCTTGGGCTATATGGATGTATTTTAACCCCTGCCATTTTTACAGAAAGAGCGGGAGATAAGGACGTCGTGAAGGGGCGGAGCCTATCTCCTCAGCACACAAGCGCCATTTTCCCTCACAGCTCCGCTGGAAGGACGGCTCCCTGACTCTCCCCTGCAGACTTGCTACTGAATCAGGGTAAAAAAGAGAAGGGGGGGCACTATTGGCAGCTAAAAATTATATAAACAGCAGCTATAAGGGAATAACACTTATATAAGGTTATCCCTGTATATATATATATAGCGCTTGGTGTGTGCTGGCAGACTCTCCCTCTGTCTCTCCAAAGGGCTTGTGGGGTCCTGTCCTCTATCAGAGCATTCCCGGTGTGTGTGCTGTGTGTCGGTACGTGTGTGTCGACATGTATGAGGAGGAAAATGATGTGGAGGCGGAGCAATTGCCTGGGTTAGTGATGTCACCTCCTAGGGAGTCGACACCTGACTGGATGATCGTATTTAAAGAATTAAGTGATAATGTCAGCACTTTGCAAAGAACGGTTGATGACATGAGACAGCCGGCAAATCAATTAGTGCCTGTCCAGGCGTCTCAGACACCGTCAGGGGCCCTAAAACGCCCGTTACCTCAGTGGGTTGACACAGACCCAGACACAGATACTGAGTCTAGTGTCGACGGTGAGGAGACAAACGTAATGTCCAGTAGGGCCACACGTTACATGATCACGGCAATGAAGGAGGCATTGAACAATTCTGACACTACAAGTACCACAAAGAAGGGTATTATGTGGGGTGTGAAAAAACTACCAATAGTTTTCCCTGAGTCAGATGAGTTAAATGAGGTGTGTGATAAAGCGTGGGTTTCCCCCGACAAAAAACTGCTAATTTCTAAAAAATTATTGGCACTATATCCTTTCCCGTCAGAGGTTAGGACGCGTTGGGAAACACCCCCTAGGGTAGATAAGGCGCTCACACGTTTATCTAAACAAGTAGCGTTACCGTCTCCTGATACGGTCACCCTCAAAGAACCAGCAGATAGAAGGCTGGAAAATATTCTTAAAAGTATATACACACATACTGGTGTTATACTGCGACCAGCAATCGCTTCAGCCTGGATGTGCAGTGCTGGCGTCGCGTGGTCGGATTCCCTGACTGAAAATATTGATACCCTGGATAGGGACAATATACTGTTAACTATAGAGCATTTGAAGGATGCATTACTATATATGCGTGATGCACAGAGGGATATTTGCACCCTGGCATCAAGAGTAAGTGCTATGTCCATTTCTGCCAGAAGAGCGTTATGGACGCGACAGTGGTCAGGCGATGCGGATTCCAAACGACATATGGAAGTATTGCCGTATAAAGGGGAGGAGTTATTTGGGGCTGGTCTATCGGACCTGGTGGCCACGGCAACGGCTGGAAAATCCACCTTTTTACCCCAGGTCACTTCACATCAGCAGAAAAAGACACCGTCTTTTCAAACTCAGTCCTTTCGTTCCCATAAGTACAAGCGAGCTAAAGGCCATTCCTTCCTGCCCCGGGGCAGAGGAAGGGGAAAAAGACTGCACCATGCAGCCGCTTCCCAGGAGCAGAAGCCCTCCCCTGCTTCTGCCAAGTCTTCAGCATGACGCTGGGGCTTTACAAGCAGACTCAGACATGGTGGGGGCCCGTCTCAAGAATTTCAACGCGCAGTGGGCTCACTCGCAAGTGGACCCCTGGATTCTACAGGTGGTATCGCAGGGGTACAAACTGGAATTCGAGGCGTTTCCCCCTCGCCGGTTCCTGAAGTCTGCTCTACCAAAGTCTCCCTCCGACAGGGAGGCAGTTTTGGAAGCCATTCACAAGCTGTATTCCCAGCAGGTGATAATCAAGGTACCCCTCCTACAACAGGGAAAGGGGTATTATTCCACGCTGTTTGTGGTACCGAAGCCGGACGGCTCGGTGAGACCAATTTTAAATCTGAAATCCTTGAACACTTACATAAAGAGGTTCAAATTCAAGATGGAATCACTCAGAGCGGTGATAGCAAACCTGGAAGAAGGGGACTATATGGTGTCTCTGGACATCAAGGATGCTTATCTCCACGTCCCAATCTACCCGTCTCACCAAGGGTACCTCAGGTTTGTAGTACAAAACTGTCATTATCAGTTTCAGACGCTGCCGTTTGGGTTGTCCACGGCACCTCGGGTCTTTACCAAGGTAATGGCCGAAATGATGATTCTTCTTCGAAGGAAAGGCATCTTAATTATCCCTTACTTGGACGATCTCCTGATAAGGGCAAGGTCCAGGGAACAGTTAGAAGTCGGAGTAGCACTATCTCAGGTAGTGTTACGTCAGCACGGGTGGATCCTAAATATTCCAAAATCGCAGCTGATTCCAACGACACGTCTACTGTTCCTAGGAATGATTCTGGACACAGTCCAGAAAAAGGTGTTTCTCCCGGAGGAGAAGGCCAGGGAGTTATCCGAGCTAGTCAGGAACCTCCTAAAACCAGGCCAGGTGTCAGTGCATCAGTGCACGAGGGTCCTGGGAAAAATGGTGGCTTCTTACGAAGCAATTCCATTCGGAAGATTCCATGCAAGAACGTTTCAGTGGGATCTACTGGACAAATGGTCCGGATCGCATCTTCAGATGCATCAGCGGATAACCCTGTCGACAAGGACAAGGGTGTCTCTTCTGTGGTGGCTGCAGAGTGCTCATCTACTAGAGGGCCGCAGATTTGGCATTCAGGATTGGGTCCTGGTGACCACGGACGCCAGCCTGAGAGGCTGGGGAGCAGTCACACAGGGAAAAAATTTCCAGGGCTTGTGGTCAAGCATGGAAACATCTCTTCATATAAACATTCTGGAACTAAGGGCCATTTACAATGCCCTAAGTCAAGCGAAACCCCTGCTTCAGGGTCAGGCGGTATTGATCCAATCGGACAACATCACGTCAGTCGCCCACGTAAACAGACAGGGCGGCACGAGAAGCAGGAGGGCAATGGCAGAAGCTGCAAGGATTCTTCGCTGGGCGGAAAATCATGTGATAGCACTGTCAGCAGTGTTCATTCCGGGAGTGGACAACTGGGAAGCAGACTTCCTCAGCAGACACGACCTTCACCCGGGAGAGTGGGGACTTCACCCAGAAGTCTTCCACCTGATTGTAAACCGTTGGGAAAAACCAAAGGTGGACATGATGGCGTCCCGTCTAAACAAAAAACTAGACAGATATTGCGCCAGGTCAAGGGACCCTCAGGCAATAGCGGTGGACGCTCTGGTAACACCGTGGGTGTACCAGTCAGTGTATGTGTTCCCTCCTCTGCCTCTCATACCAAAAGTACTGAGAATCATAAGAAGGAGAGGAGTAAGAACGATACTCGTGGTTCCGGATTGGCCAAGAAGGACTTGGTACCCGGAACTTCAAGAGATGCTCACGGAAGACCCGTGGCCTCTACCTCTAAGAAAGGACCTACCTCCAGCAGGGGCCTTGTCTGTTCCAAGACTTACCGCGGCTGCGTTTGACGGCATGGCGGTTGAACGCCGGATCCTGAAGGAAAAAGGCATTCCAGATGAAGTCATCCCCACCCTGGTCAAAGCCAGGAAGGATGTAACCGCAAAACATTATCACCGCATTTGGCGAAAATATGTTGCGTGGTGTGAGGCCATGAAGGCCCCTACAGAGGAATTTCAACTGGGTCGTTTCCTCCATTTCCTGCAATCAGGACTGTCTATGGGCCTAAAATTAGGGTCCATTAAGGTTCAAATTTCGGCCCTGTCGATTTTCTTCCAGAAAGAACTGGCTTCAGTACCTGAAGTTCAGACATTTGTAAAAGGGGTACTGCATATACAACCTCCTTTTGTGCCTCCAGTGGCACCTTGGGATCTCAATGTTGTTTTGAGGTTCCTTAAGTCACATTGGTTTGAACCACTCACCACTGTGGACATAAAATATCTCACATGGAAGGTGACGATGCTGTTAGCCCTGGCTTCAGCCAGGCGTGTGTCAGAATTGGCGGCTTTATCATATAAAAGCCCTTACTTAATTTTTCATTCTGACAGGGCAGAATTGAGGACTCGTCCTCAATTTCTCCCTAAGGTGGTTTCTGCTTTTCACATGAACCAACCTATTGTGGTGCCTGTGGCTACTAGGGACTTGGAGGACTCCAAGTTACTTGACGTTGTCAGGGCCCTGAAAATATATGTTTCCAGGACGGCTGGAGTCAGAAAATCTGACTCGCTGTTTATCCTGTATGCACCCAACAAGCTGGGTGCTCCTGCTTCTAAGCAGACGATTGCTCGTTGGATTTGTAGTACAATTCAGCTTGCACATTCTGTGGCAGGCCTGCCACAGCCAAAATCTGTAAAAGCCCATTCCACAAGGAAAGTGGGTTCATCTTGGGCGGCTGCCCGAGGGGTCTCGGCTTTACAACTTTGCCGAGCAGCTACTTGGTCAGGGGCAAACACGTTTGCTAAATTCTACAAATTTGATACCCTGGCTGAGGAGGACCTGGAGTTCTCTCATTCGGTGCTGCAGAGTCATCCGCACTGTCCCGCCCGTTTGGGAGCTTTGGTATAATCCCCATGGTCCTTACGGAGTCCCAGCATCCACTAGGACGTCAGAGAAAATAAGATTTTACTTACCGATAAATCTATTTCTCGTAGTCCGTAGTGGATGCTGGGCGCCCATCCCAAGTGCGGATTGTCTGCAATACTTGTACATAGTTATTGTTAACTAAATCGGGTTATTGTTGTTGTTGTGAGCCATCTTTTCAGAGGCTCCTTCGTTGTTATCATACTGTTAACTGGGTTCAGATCACAAGTTGTACGGTGTGATTGGTGTGGCTGGTATGAGTCTTACCCGGGATTCAATATCCTTCCTTATTATGTACGCTCGTCCGGGCACAGTATCCTAACTGAGGCTTGGAGGAGGGTCATAGGGGGAGGAGCCAGTGCACACCACCTGATCCTAAAGCTTTTATTCTTGTGCCCTGTCTCCTGCGGAGCCGCTGTTCCCCATGGTCCTTACGGAGTCCCAGCATCCACTACGGACTACGAGAAATAGATTTATCGGTAAGTAAAATCTTATTTTAATTTCTAGACAATTTACATAAGAAAGCATCATACGGTTGGGGAAAATCTTTTTGCTATAACTTCTAGCCATATGATTTGAAGAAACTTTGTTTCATACACAAATGCATGGCATGTGTCATGTTATGCCGACAAAATGCATTGATGATGTCTGAAACATGTTTGAGTTTATTGTAATGCCCTGGCATTTGTGCAAGACAAAGAAGATAATCACTCACTGATGTCCCACACAGAAATCTCAGCTAGGAGTATATCGTGCAACTGTGTGCACAATGCTTTATGCTTCTTGGAAGTGCTAAAGGTCTTGCTTCTAATATTTTTGGATGGGTGTTTTCCATTAGTCATATTTTCTTTTGTACCTGACTGGCACACTCTAGTGGCTCTTTTCTATTACTACGGTCATACGCTAGCTTTATTTGTTTTGGAAATTAATGGGTCTCTAGCATCCATAAGGGATATTAGGGGAATCTAGTACGATGGGGTATAGACTGCGTCCAAAGGAGACGGTACACTTTAAATTTCTTCATCTGGGTGTGCTGACTCCTCCCCTCTTTGCCCCCCTCCCACAGACAGTTTAGAAAAAAGTGCCCTCAGGAGAGGATGCACACTCGGGGAGCTCCAGAGAGTTTTCTCAGTTTATTTAGAATCTTTATTATTTTCGGTATGCTGTTTGGGCAACAGCATAACTGCGCCGTAGTAGTTATGGGTTGGGGGGGGGCGGTCACTGGCCTTGCAAGGTGTCAGAGCCGCTTCACCACTGCAGGACCACGGTCCCGAGAGGTTGTTGTACAGCAGGGCACTGCGCCTTTGCGGTCACAATCGCCGCACACCCCTAACGATAGCCTGAAGGTGACATCAGTGGTGACAAACCAGGGGCCCCGCTAGGGGGGGTCCCCCGGTTCTTGGTGCAGCAGAATGTGGGGACGGCATAAGAGACCCTCCTGGGGGGGACCAGCTATAGCCCCCCTGTGTACACTGGCAGCGGTGGGTAAAACTAGCACTTGTGTGAGGTTTTTTTTTACTCATGGGGAGACTTTTGCCAGTATAAATATGACTGAATCTCCGGCGCCATTACAGGGCGCATAGCTTCCTCAGAGCGGGACCAGCAGCGTTTTGGCGTCTCCCTCTGCTTACAGCTGCAGCAGCAGGCACACACAGCTCCTCCAGACACTCAGGACATGCAGGAAAACTGGTACAGGGGTGTAGCAAAGGCTATTGTACATTAATCTGTGTCCTGGAAAGGACAAAAAAACGGTGTTTCACAGTGATATATCAGCTTGCAGCCTCACTGGGGCTGCTTAGCTTGGGCGTGCTGTTCCTTCCTCTGTGTCTCCTTTAGACCTGTCGACCTAGCACATGTCGACCTAGAAACCCTGTCGACCTTCAATCCATGTCGACCTAGTGACTGTCGACCTATAGTGGTCGACCTAGATACTGTCGATTTGATGAACCACACCCGTTATTAGCCCTGTCTTCTGCTAGGCGTGTCTCAGAATTGGGGGCCTTATCGTATAAAAGCACTTACTTGGTCTTTTATGAGGACAGAGCGGAGCCTAAGGTTGTCTCTGTGTTCCACTTGAATCAACCTATTGTGGTTCTGTCACGTTCTGACATTTCTGCTCCTCTGGAGGCATTGGATGCTGTGTGAGCCGTGAAGATCTAGGTCAAGAGAACGGTTCAAATAAGAAAGCCAGATTCCTTGTTCGTGCTCTATGATGCACAAAAAAAGGGTTGCCCTGCCCGTTGGATTAGACTTACTATCCAACAGGCCTATGTGTCGGCAGCCTTACTTGTTCCTAAGTCTCTGAAGGCCCACTCTACAGGATCGGTGGGCTCTTCCTGGGCGGCTGCCCGTGGAGTCTCGGCCTTGCCACTATGCCGTGCTGTTACCTGGTTGGAGAAGAACACTTTTGTGAAGTTCTACAAATTTGATACCCTGGCCAAAGAGGATACCCAGTTTGGGCAGGTGGTACTGGAGATGTCTCTGCACATTCCGGCCAGTTCTGGAAGCTTTGGGACATCCCCATCGTACTAGTTTCCCCCAGTATCCCTATTTTTTTTTGTTTTACCTACTCTTAAGGTGTGTACACACGGTGAGATTTTGACTTTTTCATTTCTCACTGTGCGATATGGTCTATGGTAGGTATCGCAAGCCGAGATAGACTGTGCAGGCAAGTAAATTTTGACTAACTAATCAAAGTGCCAATTTTGACTATACTTTTATACTAGATTGTCAAAATTTACTTGCCTGCACAGTCTATCTAGGCTTGCGATATCGACCCCACGGGGACCGCGCATCGGGATCGCAAAGGTGGCTTTCACCTTGCGATATGCAATAACTTTCCTTGCGATTTTGACTATATAAGTCGAAATCTCACCATGTGTACACACTTTTAGAGTACTTTGCATTGCAGGTTACATTTTGGGAAATGCTTTTGTCAGGTTTGCCACTTAGTGGTGGTTGTTCGCAGCACTGTACACCATATTAAGCAATGGTTTACAATGAATAATTATTACTAGCCCTGCCCCAGTTAATTCACTAACACACACTATCGCCCTAAGGCTATCCTTAATTGTAAATAATATAAGCTTAATCTATATTTTCCATCCCGTTTAATTAGGATTGACTACATTACATACATTTGTTTCAATACCTTGGCTACCCAAAAGGGAAGCAATGCGATGACCTTTAATAATTTTAGAAATTGTTGTGATCTTGCATTTATGGTACATAATTTTATTGTAAATGGTCATATTACAAAAATATGTAAATTTATGCAGATTTTCTCTTGATGGTCATTGGAATGTTCAAAGAGTATAACCGTGCTCCTAGTGTTGTGATGGCAACCTCTAAATCTCAATCCCCTGTAGGTGCAGCTGCAGAGAATATGCTGGGCAGCTTACTCTGCCTTCCTGGCTCAGGCTCTTTACTCCTTGACCCATGCACTGGATCCACCATTTCAGAGACCACCAGTGAAGCATGGAGTGTGGAGGTCCTCCCCAGTGACTCCGGTGAGTCTGAGAGCTAATACACGGTTTGATGTTAATATTCTGTGAGTGGCACACTACCATTTGGCCTCATTAAAGCACATTTACAGGAATAAAACCTCTTGATGATGCAGACTTCTCTTTCCTTAGAAGCACAAGACTTGAAGCAAGAGGAGCGGCTGCAGGAATTGGAAAGCTGTTCTGGTTTGGGGAGTACATCAGACGACACAGAAGTGAGAGAGGTTAGCTCCCGACCCAGCACCCCAGGACTCAGTGTGGTGTCAGGTAATATATAATATTAACCTACATGTCCCCAGCTTCAGAGTTTAGTAATTCATCAGCGAGCTTTATTTGAATTTCCTTTTTTTTCTTGTCCAACCAGGCATCAGTGCAACTTCAGAGGACATCCCTAACAAGATTGAAGACTTGCGCTCTGAGTGTAGTTCTGACTTTGGGGGAAAGGATTCAGTAACAAGTCCTGAAGTAGAGGACTGTGTTCAAAGTAAGTACCATTCTTGAAGCATACAATCAATATGTATTTGATGTTCTAGTCTTGTGGAGTTGAAGATGACCTTAAATATCATTATTCTTCTGCAGCTTCATAGAATCCTAAATTTAATCTTTATGGAATACTAGACTGGCCACCATGGAAAGATCTGTATATTCGTTGCCTCTGTTTTAGTTCTTTCCGTTTTGTAAAACTGTAAAGAGTTGGCTGTTCCACCATGATCTGCTTCCTGTTCTCCTCTGACCACTGTAATCATGTACAAGTGAAAGTAAACAAGAGAGAAATTGTTTTATGTCGTGGAACCCCGAGTGGGAATAGTCCCTGTTAGTCGGCATGCCTACTGTAGGGATTGTGAGAGGGCGGGATGCAGGTGCTGGTATTTGTGACCGCCAATCATATTACTACATCCTGACTGATAAATATATGCCTATTTGGAAAGTTTAGCTTAAAGGCGTGTGCTTATGTAGTGTCAGTGCAACATAGATGATTGTGCACTCTCACAGTGCCATGGTTTCTATAAGTCTAGATTTAATTATTATTTCTCTGACGTCCTAAGTGGATGCTGGGGACTCCGTCAGGACCATGGGGAATAGCGGCTCCGCAGGAGACAGGGCACAAAAGTAAAAGCTTTAGGATCAGGTGGTGTGCACTGGCTCCTCCCCCTATGACCCTCCTCCAAGCCTCAGTTAGATTTTTGTGCCCGGCCGAGAAGGGTGCAATCTAGGTGGCTCTCCTAAAGAGCTGCTTAGAGTAAAAGTTTTGTTAGGTTTTTTTTATTTTCAGTGAGTCCTGCTGGCAACAGGCTCACTGCATCGAGGGACTTAGGGGAGAGAAGTGAACTCACCTGCGTGCAGGATGGATTGGCTTCTTAGGCTACTGGACACCATTAGCTCCAGAGGGAGTCGGAACACAGGTCTCACCCTGGGGTTCGTCCCGGAGCCGCGCCGCCGACCCCCTTGCAGATGCCGAAAAGTGAAGAGGTCCAGAAACCGGCGGCAGAAGACTTTTCAGTCTTCATAAGGTAGCGCACAGCACTGCAGCTGTGCGCCATTGTTGTCAGCACACTTCATAGCAGCGGTCACTGAGGGTGCAGGTCACCCTGGGCAGCAATGATAGTACCTTATTCTGGCTAAAAATACATCACATATAGCCCCTGGGGGCTATATGGATGTATTTAACCCCTGCCAGGTCTCAGAAAAACGGGAGAAGAAGCCCGCCGAAAAGGGGGCGGGGCCTATTCTCCTCAGCACACAGCGCCATTTTCCCTCACAGAAATGCTGGTGGGAAGGCTCCCAGGCTCTCCCCTGCACTGCACTACAGAAACAGGGTTAAAACAGAGAGGGGGGGCACTTATTTGGCGATATGTATATATATATTAAAATGCTATAAGGGAAAAACACTTATATAAAGGTTGTCCCTGTATAATTATAGCGTTTTTGGTGTGTGCTGGCAAACTCTCCCTCTGTCTCCCCAAAGGGCTAGTGGGGTCCTGTCCTCTATCAGAGCATTCCCTGTGTGTGTGCTGTGTGTCGGTACGTGTGTGTCGACATGTATGAGGACGATGTTGGTGAGGAGGCGGAGCAATTGCCTGTAATGGTGATGTCACTCTCTAGGGAGTCGACACCGGAATGGATGGCTTATTTAAGGAATTACGTGATAATGTCAACACGCTGCAAGGTCGGTTGACGACATGAGACGGCCGGCAAACCAATTAGTACCTGTCCAGGCGTCTCAAACACTGTCAGGGGCGTTAAAACGTCCTTTTACCTCAGTCGGTCGACACAGACACGGACACTGACTCCAGTGTCGACGGTGAAGAAACAAACGTATTTTCCTTTAGGGCCACACGTTACTTGTTAAGGGCAATGAAGGAGATGTTACATATTTCTGATACTACAAGTACCACAAAAAAGGGTATTATGTGGAGTGTGAAAAAACTACATGTGGTTTTTCCTGAATCAGATAAATTAAATGAAGTGTGTGATGATGCGTGGGTTTCCCCCGATAGAAAATTATTGGCGGTATACCCTTTCCCGCCAGAAGTTATGGCGCGTTGGGAAACACCCCTTAGGGTGGATAAGGCGCTCACACGCTTATCAAAACAAGTGGCGTTACCGTCTCCAGATACGGCCGCCCTCAAGGAGCCAACTGATAGGAGGCTGGAAAATATCCTAAAAAGTATATACACACATACTGGTGTTATACTGCGACCAGCGATCGCCTCAGCCTGGATGGGCAGCGCTGGGGTGGCTTGGTCGGATTCCCTGACTGGAAATATTGATACCCTTGACAGGGACAGTATTTTATTGACTATAGAGCATTTAAAGGATGCATTTCTATATATGCGAGATGCACAGAGGGATATTTGCACTCTGGCATCAAGAGTAAGTGCGATGTCCATATCTGCCAGAAGATGTTTATGGACACGACAGTGGCCAGGTGATGCAGATTCCAAAAGGCACATGGAAGTATTGCCGTATAAAGGGGAGGAGTTATTTGGGGTCGGTCCATCGGATCTGGTGACCACGGCATACCCCAAGTCACATCTCAGCAGAAAAAGACATCGTCTTTTCAGCCTCAGTCCTTTCGTCCCCATAAGGGAAGAAGACTGCAGCAGGCAGCCCATTCCCAGGAACAGAAGCCTTCCACCGCTTCTGCCAAGTCCTCAGCATGACGCTGGGGCCGTACAAACAGGTGCGGTGGGGGGTCGTCTCAAGAGTTTCAGCACGCAGTGGGCTTACTCGCAAGTGGACCCCTGGATCCTACAAGTAGTATCCCAGGGGTACAGATTGGAAATTCGAGACGTCTCCCCCTCGCAGGTTCCTGAAGTTTGCTTTACCAACGTCTCCTCCCGACAGGGAGGCAGTATTGGAAACAATTCACAAGCTGTATTCCCAGCAGGTGATAATCAAAGTACCCCTCCTACAACAAGGAAAGGGGTATTATTCCACACTATATTGTGGTACTGAAGCCAGACGGCTCGGTGAGACCTATTCTAAATCTGAAATATTTGAACACTTACATACAAAGGTTCAAATCAAGATGGAGTCACTCAGAGCAGTGATAGCGAACCAGGAAGAAGGGGACTATATGGTGTCCCTGGACATCAAGGATGCTTACCTCCATGTCCCAATTTGCCCTTCTCACTAAGGGTACCTCAGGTTCGTGGTACAAAACTGTCACTATCAGTTTCAGACGCTGCCGTTTGGATTGTCCACGGCACCCCGGGTCTTTACCAAGGTAATGGCCGAAATGATGATTCTTCTTCAAAGAAAAGGCGTCTTAATTATCCCTTACTTGGACGATCTCCTGATAAGGGCAAGGTCCAGAGAACAGTTGGAGGTCGGAGTAGCACTATCTCAAGTAGTTCTACGACAGCACGGGTGGATTCTAAATATTCCAAAATCGCAGCTGTCTCCGACGACACGTCTGCTGTTCCTAGAAAAAGGTCCAGAAAAAGGTGTTTCTCCCGGAGGAGAAAGCCAGGGAGTTATCCGAGCTAGTCAGGAACCTCCTAAAACCAGGCCAAGTGTCAGTGCATCAATGCACAAGGGTCCTGGGAAAAATGGTGGCTTCTTACGAAGCGATTCCATTCGGCAGATTCCACGCAAGAACTTTTCAGTGGGATCTGCTGGGAAAATGGTCCGGATCGCATCTTCAGATGCATCAGCGGATAACCCTGTCTCCAAGGACAAGGGTGTCTCTTCTGTGGTGGTTGCAGAGTGCTCATCTACTAAAGGGCCACAGATTCGGCATTCAGGACTGGGTCCTGGTGACCACGGATGCCAGCCTGAAAGGCTGGGGAGCAGTCACACAAGGAAAAAATTTCCAGGGAGTGTGATCAAGTCTGGAGACTTCTCTCCACATAAATATACTGGAGCTAAGAGCAATTTACAATGCTCTAAGCTTAGCAAGACCTCTGCTTCAAGGTCAGCCGGTATTGATCCAGTGGGACAACATCACGGCAGTCGCCCACGTAAACAGACAGGGCGGCACAAGAAGCAGGAGGACAATGGCAGAAACTGCAAGGATTCTTCGCTGGGCGGAAAATCATGTGATAGCACTGTCAGCAGTGTTCATTCCGGGAGTGGACAACTGGGAAGCAGACTTCCTCAGCACGACCTCCACCCGGGAGAGTGGGGACTTCATCGGGAAGTCTTCCACATGATAGTTAACCGTTGGGAAAGACCAAAGGTGGACATGATGGCGTCCCGCCTGAACAAAAAACTGGACAGGTATTGCGCCAGGTCAAGAGACCCTCAGGCAATAGCTGTGGACGTTCTGGTAACACCGTGGGTGTACCAGTCGGTGTATGTGTTCCCTCCTCTGCTTCTCATACCTAAGGTACTGAGAATTATAAGACGTAGAGGAGTAAGAACTATACTCGTGGCTCCGGATTGGCCAAGAAGGACTTGGTACCCGGAACTTCAAGAGATGCTCACAGAGGACTCATGGCCTCTGCAGCTAAGAAGGGACTTGCTTCAGCAAGTACCATGTCTGTTCCAAGACTTACCGCGGCTGCGTTTGACGGCATGGCGGTTGAACGCCGGATCCTAAGGGAAAAAGGCATTCCGGAAGAGGTCATTCTTACCCTGGTCAAAGCCAGGAAGGAGGTGACCGCACAACATTATCACCACATGTGGCGAAAATATGTTGCGTGGTGTAAGGCCAGGAAGGCCCCACGAAGAAATTTCAACTCGGTCGATTCCTGCATTTCCTGCAAACAGGAGTGTCTATGGGCCTCAAATTGGGGTCCATTAAGGTTCAAATTTCGGCCCTGTCGATTTTCTTCCAGAAAGAATTGGCTTCAGTTCCTGAAATCCAGAAGTTTGTCAAGGGAGTACTGCATATACAACCCCCTTTTGTGCCTCCAGTGACACTGTGGGATCTCAACGTAGTTCTGGGATTCCTCAAATCACATTGGTTTAAACCGCTCAAATCTGTGGATTTGAAATATCTCACATGGAAAGTGACCATGATGTTGGCCCTGGCCTCGGCCAGGCGAGTGTCAGAATTGGCGGCTTTGTCTCACAAAAGCCCATATCTGATTGTCCATTCGGACAGGGCAGAGCTGCGGACTCGTCCCCAGTTTCTCCCTAAGGTGGTGTCAGCGTTTCACCTGAACCAGCTTATTGTGGTACCTGCGGCTACTAGGGACTTGGAGGACTCCAAGTTGCTAGATGTTGTCAGGGCCCTGAAAATATAGGTTTCCAGGACGGCTGGAGTCAGGAAAACTGACTTGCTGTTATCCTGTATGCACCCAACAAACTGGGTGCTCTTGCTTCTAAGCAGACGATTGCTAGTTGGATGTGTAGTACAATTCAGCTTGCACATTCTGTGGCAGGCCTGCCACAGCCAAAATATGTAAATGCCCATTCCACAAGGAAGGTGGGCTCATCTTGGGCGGCTGCCCGAGGGGTCTCGGCTTTACAACTTTGCCGAGCTGCTACTTGGTCAGGGGCACACCCTGGCTGAGGAGGACCTGGAGTTCTCTCACTCGGTGCTGCAGAGTCATCCGCACTCTCCCGCCCGTTTGGGAGCTTTGGTATAATCCCCATGGTCCTGACGGAGTCCCCAGCATCCACTTAGGACGTCAGAGAAAATAAGAATTTACTTACCGATTAATTCTATTTCTCGTAGTCCGTAGTGGATGCTGGGCGCCCATCCCAAGTGCGGATTGTCTGCAATACTTGTACATAGTTATTGTTACAAAAATCGGGTTATTATTGTTGTGAGCCATCTTTTCAGAGGCTCCGCTGTTATCATGCTGTTAACTGGGTTCAGATCACAGGTTGTACAGTGTGATTGGTGTGGCTGGTATGAGTCTTACCCGGGATTCAAAATCCTTCCTTATTGTGTACGCTCGTCCGGGCACAGTATCCTAACTGAGGCTTGGAGGAGGGTCATAGGGGGAGGAGCCAGTGCACACCACCTGATCCTAAAGCTTTTACTTTTGTGCCCTGTCTCCTGCGGAGCCGCTATTCCCCATGGTCCTGACGGAGTCCCCAGCATCCACTACGGACTACGAGAAATAGAATTATCGGTAAGTAAATTCTTATTTTTTTTATTTGGGGTTTATTTACTAAAGGCACCCATACATCAGCAATCACAAAAAAAGCATTCTGCAGAAGTTTTTCCACCCAGATTTAAAGATTCCCCAATCCACCAATCTGCGCCCATACATTACAGATATTTTCCAGTGATTTGTGGATCATTTTCAGCAAATACAAAAATCTGCCAATCTTTAAAGGCTCATCAGTTAAAGGGCCCATACATCAGCAAACAATTTATTGTTTTGCAGATCCCGTGATTTCTTTCCCAGATATATCGTTACCCCAATCCATCTGACTTTGCCCATACATCATAGATATAGTTCAGTAATTTCCAGATAATTTTCAGTTAAACAGATCTGCCAGTCTTGAAAGACTCATCCGTTTACTAGAAACTGTCTGTAGATCTGCCGATTGTTACCCATACACTAGCAATCTAGAGACCGATTTCTCTGTGAAATTAAACGTGTTGAAAAACCTGATTTAACAATCCCAATCAATTTGTGTGCAAAACCTGCGATATGTGAACCCCATACATTACATATTTATTGACACAATCATCTGCAAATTACCCTGATCGATTGCTGATGTATGGGCCCCTTTTATTAGAAATGGTCTGCACATTTGCTGATTGTTACCATACACTAGCAATCTACAGCCCCAATTGATCTATGAAATCCATGCTGGCCAACCTGATTTAACAATTCCAATCGATTTTTGGTCTGAATCCACGATCTGTGAACCCAATGCATTGCAGATTTATTTGCAGAATTGTCTGCAAATTGCCCCAATGCTGATGTATGGAGGCCTTAAGCCTTGGAGAGAGATAATGTACCACTCAACCAGCTCATAAATGTCATTTTTCAAACACAGCCTGTAACAGGGCACTAAGGAGCTGATTTGCTGGTACTTTATCTCTTTCCAATGCTTAGTATAATTCGACCTCTATGGTTTGAGAAATTGTAAAGCAAGTGGCCCACTTGAGCAAGGTCCATATTTCTTGACCATGTAAAGACATACTGGGCGGTATTCAATTCTTTTCACCCCCTTCTACACCCGTTCTGTTTCTGCTAACGGGCATGGTATAATTTCAGCTTGCTACGCCTGAGGTAGCGAGGCGCCCTAACCCTGTACGCAGCTAAACCTGATTACTCTGGGCGCAATATGCGCGATAACAGGGATCGCTTTAGAAAAGAGCTTGGGCGTGATATGCGCGATAACGGGGATCACTTTAGAAAAGAGCTTAGGCGTGTCATATCATTTGAATAACGCCCCCTGTATTGGTGTGTGGTTATAAGGTGACTGTTATACCCCTTTCACATTGCCAAAATAACCTGAGTTATTACCGGGTCGATGTGCAGTGTGAAAGCGCCACAGTGAATTACCTGGGTCGAGCAACCATTCATTTCAACCCAGGTTAAAAGAAGGGTTAAACACGGATTGGACCTGGGTCGCTGTGCAGTGTGTAAGCCTCTGACCCGGGATATTCAACCCTGGTCTCACAAAAAAGGTGCTAGTTGGTTTGTTTGTCTGCTCAGAGCAGTCCCCAGCCACTCCTTTTATTTCCTTTGAAACCTCATCAATGTGAGCCAGAAAAGTCAATTTTAAATCGCATCACATTGTTTAACATGGGTGACCTTTACGATGTGAAAGTGATATAAGGGGGCTTTGTGTGTGTAGTCCTTTGACTTTCTTTTACAATCAACAACAGTGTATTCTCCTGCACCAGACAAACAGTAAGTACCAAATATAACAAAAACCAGCTACACTTAATCTAATAGGCAATTAATGTACCTTTTTATTTGGCTGGAGGTGCTCCCGGAATTATGAGACAAACTCATCAACATATTACTAGGTGGGGATTCACCCCGAAGAAAATTCCTTTTTGGAGCACACTTTTAATAATGATTATGATCTATACAATAAGATATGATGTATTATTTAAAACTTAACTTTTAATCTTTACCCAGTTAATATAAAGAAGGGGGAGCAGAACGAAAGCCAAAAAATAAACAAACCAAGGAAGAATTTATTTAAACAGTGTACTGAAAAAATCTACTTAATTAATAGATAATGAATAAATACCCCTTCATAACTTTTTAAAAAAAAGATACTTTACATAATTTTTGGGGAAAGTATATTATAGTATGTCTTCCCCTGATAGTGTGCAAATAGCACGCAATTGAATTAAATGTCTACCATGTAGCTCCTATATAGGGTTGTGAGATATGATATAATCTCTGAACCAGATTATTTATATCATAAATTAGTAGATATCATTGGGGGCCAGAAACACCCCTTGAACATATTCCAAAAAATCATATCAAACAAAGTATTTGCAATAAATATGTAGATTGTCACCTATACACTCACCATCTCAATTTATACAATGCAACAATAATAATACCACATAATTTATTTATCATTGAAAATAATTCAGAAGATTATAAAGATACGGAATAGATTTGTACAGCATATATTGTAGTTTCCCCCATCTGCTGCCCATCCTCATCCGTTGGAGCGGAGGACGGGTGAGAGTAGGATCACTACTATGCTGATGGAATTAAAGCAACAGTGTCCCCTCGTACCCCCGTAATATTTGCAAGGCCTTCGGCAACAGAGCATATCTAAAGGCCAGTACTCACTGGCCGATGGCAGAGAGATGTGTGCTGAGCGAACCGCTCAGCACACATCTCTCCCGGCGCTCAGCACAGCGCGATCTGTGCTGAGCGCGCGGGGGGAGACGGGGGGGCCGCTCACTTCACCCAGCGGGTGAAGTGAGCGACCCGCTAGATTGGCCTGCATGCAGGCCAATCTAGCAGCAGCGATAGCGATGCGCGGGGCTGCGCATCGCTATCGCTGAGGGGGCTACACACGGAGCGATCGTGCTTAAAATCTAAGCAATCTAGTCAGATTGCTTAGATTTTAAGCAGCGATCGCTCCGTGAGTACCCCCCTTAACACCGATTACGGGGGTACGAGGGGACACTGTTGCTTTAATTCCATCAGCATAGTAGTGATCCTACTCTCACCCGTCCTCCGCTCCAACGGATGAGGATGGGCAGCAGATGGGGGAAACTACAATATATGCTGTACAAATCTATTCCGTATCTTTATAATCTTCTGAATTATTTTCAATGATAAATAAATTATGTGGTATTATTATTGTTGCATTGTATAACTTGAGATGGTGAGTGTATAGGTGACAATCTACATATTTATTGCAAATAATTTGTTTGATATGATTTTTTGGAATATGTTCAAGGGGTGTTTCTGGCCCCCAATGATATCTACTAATTTATGATATAAATAATCCGGTTCAGAGATTATATCATATCTCACAACCCTATATAGGAGCTACATGGTAGACATTTAATTCAATTGCGTGCTATTTGCACACTATCAGGGGAAGACATACTATAATATACTTTCCCCAAAAATTATGTAAAGTATCTTTTTTTAAAAAGTTATGAAGGGGTATTTATTCATTATCTATTAATTAAGTAGATTTTTTCAGTACACTGTTTAAATAAATTCTTCCTTGGTTTGTTTATTTTTTGGCTTTCGTTCTGCTCCCCCTTCTTTATATTAACTGGGTAAAGATTAAAAGTTAAGTTTTACATAATACATCATATCTTATTGTATAGATCATAATCATTATTAAAAGTGTGCTCCAAAAAGGAATTATCTTCGGGGTGAATCCCCACCTAGTAATACTTTCTTTTACAAACCTGCACAATAATGGTATGTTAACTTTTGGTTGGTTAATAATTGCTATTGTACTGGTTTCGGGCATCGATAGGTAAATTAAATTGATTATTTTAATGCCCGATTGAAAGTAATTATATACAAATTTTAAATAACTGTAAGTTACAGTATCGCTAAAGATTAAATTGATCTCAAGATGATTCCCATCCACCCACTCCCCGCCAATTTTTTTTTTTTTTTTTTAGAGTTCTGCGTTAAAGAAGTCTCATGACTGTAAACTTTAATTCGCTGTATATTGATTGAAATTATTAAAGTTGTGTGGTTAATTTGTTCACCGGTGACTTTCAGAAAATGGTTAATTTGGCGCAAGTCATGAGGACGTATCACTTGCTCTAATCTCTGTAGAGTAATTGGACAAAGAGCGGCAGGGCAAATCCTCAGATGGACATTGAAAATACCCACAATGCAATTGTCTGAGTATCCATTTAGAATGTGGGTCAGACTGTAAGACAACAATAAGGAAAGCGTTTTGGAACACATTCTTCAACTCTGCTTCTTCCATTTTATCTTTTTAAACACTTACTCTCCTCAACTATCCTCAGAGTAACTTGACCGTGACTTTGGGGTCTATTTACTAAGCCTTGGATGGAGATAAAGTCGCTGCAGATAAAGTACCAGCCAATCGGCTCCTAACTGTCATTTTTCAAACACAGCCTGTGACATGGCAGTTAGGAGCGATTGGCTACTACTTTATCTCCAGCGACTTTATCTCCATCCAAGGCTTAGTAAATAGACCCCTTTCTTTCTTTTTCATCCACTAGGGGTCACTGGAGTACTCTTGGGATATGGACGGCGTAGCAGAAACAAAGGCACTGAATATTTAAATTTAGAACTCTCCACCCCTCCATATCCCAGAGTACCTCAGTGTACGACCTCAGTGTTTTTTCTGTGCTCAAAGCACTAACATCGGCTTGTGGGAGTTCCCACACTTTGTGGAAGATTTTATTAATTTTTCATTTTTACTTTTTATTTTTTACTTTTTTCAAAAGCACATCCCTTCCCAGTTTCAGGAAAAACATGGGTCCGGGATAGTGCCGCTGCACGGGCAGCGCATGGCGTGTCGGTCCTCACAAAGAGCACCCTCACAGCCACAGGCAGCCCACTGCTCCTGCAACAGCTGAACGGAGCTTATACATAGAAGCCCCGTCGCAGCCATGACTGGATGACTGAAGAGCTGGACGGAGCTTACACATAGAAGCCCCGTCGCAGCCATGACTGGAGAGCTGGACGGAGCTTACACATAAGAAGCCCCGTCGCAGCCATGACTAAGATCACTGGAGAGCTGGACGGAGCTTACACATAAGAAGCCCGTCGCAGCCATGATCAGGGATACAAGCAAGGTAGGCTGGGGAACGGGGCGGTCAGCGCAGGCTGCCGCCCCGCTATGTTGGTTTTAATATGCCGCTTCCGCCGCTCATCCGCCCGCCACAGCCCCAGCCGCTACGTCTGCAAGCTCCATACAGCGCTACGTCCGCCCGTCCCAGCCGCTCCGTCCGGCCGCCCAGCGCCATACGGCCGCAGACGCTCCCTCAGTTCTCAGCACTAAGACGGTGATAACCGGGCCGCCGCTCCGTCCGGCCGCCCAGCACCATCCACCCGCAGATCAGTGCCAGCGCTAAGAGGCTGCAAGAAGGCCTCCCTGCAAGTCTTCCCGGGCTTCCCGCAGAGACACAGCGTTACAGGGGGGAAGAGGGGCGGTGGAATCTGGCGGATCACAGCGGCAAGGGTATGTAAAATACCTATATGAACAGCAGCACAGTGTATATGCAGCTATATATATGTGACAGGTATTTATAATGTATTGTAACCTGTCCTGTGAGTTTCACTGTATAATAGGCTATTGAGCCTATATTACTGTCTGTGATTATCACGGTATAATAGGCTATTGAGCCTATATTAATGTTTGTGATTATCACTGTATAATAGGTTATTCAGCCTATATATTAATGTCTGTTATTATCACTGTATAATAGGCTAGTGAGCCTATATTATTGCTGTATAATAGGCTATTGAGCCTATATTAATGTCTGTAATTATATTCATAGAGCAGGCCTGGCCAACCTGTGGCTCTCCAGATGTTGTGAAACTACACATCCCAGCATGCCCTGCCACAGTTTTAGCCTTCCCTAATAGCAAAACTGTAGCAAAGCATGATGGGACTTGTAGTTTTACAACAGCTGGAGAGCCACAGGTTGGCCAGGCCTGTCATAGAGCATGTGTTGTACCCTGCCTGTGATTATCACATAATAGGCTATATTAACACTGAAACAATTGTAATTTGTTCTGTGATTATCAGGGTCAGCATGGCAAAGGGGCCATTTTAACCATGCTTCCTGTTGTTTTCCAGTTTGTAATTCTGGAACATTCCTGCCCTACATCTCTAAGCCACCAGAGGCGCAGGGGTGTTAGTGGGAATTTGGTTCGGGTTTCACATAGGCTGCCCATGTGAACTGCTTTTCACATAAAGAATACTCTGGTTTGTCTTCAGATCGAATAAATCTTTCGCCTTTTACTAAAGATTTCCGTGGAGAGGAACAACCATGAGTTTCATATAATTTTTTGATGCCTGCCTACGGCTGGGCTTAATATGCTTTTCAGCAATAAAAATATATACAGGTTGAGTATCCCTTATCCAAAATGCTTGGGACCAGAGGTATTTTGGATATCGGATTATTCCGTATTTTGGAATAATTGCATACCATAATGAGATATCATGGTGATGGGACCCAAGTCTAAGCACAGAATGCATTTATGTTTAATATACACCTTATACACATAGCCTGAAGGTAATTTTAGCCAATATTTTTTATAACTTTGTGCATTAAACAAAGTGTGTCTACATTCACACAATTCATTTATGTTTCATATACACCTTATACACACAGCCTGAAGGTCATTTAATACAATATTTTTAATTACTTTGTGTATTAAACAAAGTTTGTGTACATTGAGCCATCAAAAAACAAAGGTTTCACTATCTCACTCTAACTCAAAAAAGTCCGTATTTCGGAATATTCCGTATTTCGGAATATTTGGATATGGGATACTCAACCTGTATATGACACATAATAACTTCAATAAGTCGTGCAAGTGTCTGTCCGTTGCCTATTGTGGTGTCTGTCTGCATAGCGAGTAAGGCTCTAGCGCAGACTAAAAATAATTTTAAAGATCCTATGTTAAGCATTGGCAATTCAAATTAAAGGAGCGGTAACATCGGAGTCTCGGAAGTTACTCCGCCAGCTCTAACGAAGGACAGTCTTTCCAAAGGGCCAATTTCCCTTTGGGTACCAGGGTGTTTATTTAACTGGTCTTATAATTTAATGCACGATTCTATGTCAAATCTCACAGCGATAACTACGAGTGAGAAGGGTACATTAGACCAGCACTCAGATAGTGCGGGGTTTTACACAACCATGCATTGCTAAAACCCAGTGAGTCAATGTCTCCATTTTTACAGAGACTGAGTAGACTCTAACCACTATTTCTCTATCGTCCTAGTGGATGCTGGGGTTCCTGAAAGGACCATGGGGAATAGCGGCTCCGCAGGAGACAGGGCACAAAAGTAAAGCTTTACGATCAGGTGGTGTGCACTGGCTCCTCCCCCTATGACCCTCCTCCAAGCCTCAGTTAGATTTTTGTGCCCGGCCGAGAAGGGTGCAATCTAGGTGGCTCTCCTAAAGAGCTGCTTAGAAAAGTTTAGCTTAGGTTTTTTATTTTACAGTGAGTCCTGCTGGCAACAGGATCACTGCAACGAGGGACTTAGGGGAGAAGAAGTGAACTCACCTGCGTGCAGGATGGATTGGCTTCTTGGCTACTGGACATTAGCTCCAGAGGGACGATCACAGGTACAGCCTGGATGGTCACCGGAGCCTCGCCGCCGGCCCCCTTGCAGATGCTGAAACGAGAAGAGGTCCAGAATCGGCGGCAGAAGACTCCTCAGTCTTCTAAAGGTAGCGCACAGCACTGCAGCTGTGCGCCATTTTCCTCTCAGCACACTTCACACGGCAGTCACTGAGGGTGCAGGGCGCTGGGAGGGGGGCGCCCTGGGAGGCAAATGAAAACCTAATTTGGCTAAAAATACCTCACATATAGCCTCCGGGGGCTATATGGAGATATTTAACCCCTGCCAGAATCCACTAAAGAGCGGGAGACGAGCCCGCCGAAAAAGGGGCGGGGCCTATCTCCTCAGCACACAGCGCCATTTTCCTTACACAGCTCCGCTGGTCAGGACGGCTCCCAGGCTCTCCCCTGCACTGCACTACAGAAACAGGGTAAAAAAGAGAGGGGGGGGGCAGAATTGTGGCAAAAATATATTATTAAAGCAGCTATACAGGGAGCACTTATTATAAGGCTATCCCTGTCATATATAGCGCTTTTGGTGTGTGCTGGCAAACTCTCCCTCTGTCTCCCCAAAGGGCTAGTGGGGTCCTGTCTTCGTTAAGAGCATTCCCTGTGTGTCTGCTGTGTGTCGGTACGTGTGTGTCGACATGTATGAGGACGATATTGGTGTGGAGGCGGAGCAATTGCCATATATGGGGATGTCACCTCCTAGGGGGTCGACACCAGAATGGATGCCTTTATTTATGGAATTACGGGATAGTGTCAACACGCTAAAGCAGTCGTTTGACGACATGAGACGGCCGGACAATCAATTAGTGCCTGTCCTGGCGCCTCAAACACCATCAGGGGCTGTAAAACGCCCTTTGCCTCAGTCGGTCGACACAGACCCAGACACAGGCACTGATTCTAGTGGTGACGGTGACGAATCAACCGTATTTTCCAGTAGGGCCACACGTTATATGATTTTGGCAATGAAGGAGGCGTTACATTTAGCTGATACTACAGGTACCACTAAACAGGGTATTATGTGGGGTGTGAAAAAACTACCTATATTTTTTCCTGAATCAGAAGAATTAAATGAGGTGTGTGATGAAGCGTGGGTTGCCCCCGATAAAAAAATGCTAATTTCAAAGAAGTTATTGGCTTTATACCCTTTCCCGCCAGAGGTTAGGGCGCGCTGGGAAACACCTCCTAGGGTGGACAAGGCGCTCACACGCTTATCAAAACAAGTGGCGTTACCCTCTCCTGAGACGGCCGCACTTAAAGATCCAGCAGATAGGAGGATGGAAAATATCCAAAAAAGTATATACACACATACAGGTGTTATACTACGACCAGCTATAGCGACAGCCTGGATGTGCAGTGCTGGGGTAGCTTGGTCAGAGTCCCTGATTGAAAATATTGATACCCTGGATAGGGACAATGTTTTACTGTCTTTAGAGCAAATAAAGGATGCATTTCTTTATATGCGTGATGCACAGAGGGATATCTGCACACTGGCATCACGGGTAAGTGCTATGTCCATTTCGGCCAGAAGAAGTTTATGGACGCGACAGTGGTCAGGCGATGCGGACTCAAAACGGCATATGGAAGTTTTGCCGTATAAAGGGGAGGAGTTATTTGGAGTCGGTCTATCGGATTTGGTGGCCACGGCTACAGCCGGGAAATCCACCTTTTTACCTCAAGTCACTCCCCAACAGAAAAAGACACCGACTTTTCAACCGCAGCCCTTTCGTTCCTTTAAAAACAAGAGAGCAAAGGGATATTCATATCTGCCACGAGGCAGAGGAAGGGGGAAGAGACAGCAACAGGCAGCTCCTTCCCAGGAACAGAAGCCCTCCCCCGCTTCTACAAAAGCCTCAGCATGACGCTGGGGCTTCTCAAGCGGACTCGGGGGCGGTGGGGGGTCGTCTCAAGAATTTCAGCGCGCAGTGGGCTCACTCGCAGGTAGATCCCTGGATCCTGCAGATAATATCTCAGGGGTACAGGTTAGAATTAGAGACGAATCCACCTCGCCGTTTCCTGAAGTCTGCTTTACCAACGTCCCCCTCCGACAGGGTGACGGTCTTGGAAGCCATTCACAAGCTGTACTCTCAGCAGGTGATAGTCAAGGTACCTCTTTTACAACAAGGAAAGGGGTATTATTCCACTCTATTTGTGGTACCGAAGCCGGATGGCTCGGTAAGACCTATTCTAAATCTGAAGTCCTTGAACCTGTACATAAAGAAGTTCAAGTTCAAGATGGAGTCACTCAGAGCAGTGATAGCGAACCTGGAAGAAGGGGACTTTATGGTATCCTTGGACATCAAGGATGCGTATCTCCACGTTCCAATTTACCCCTCACACCAGGGGTACCTCAGGTTCGTCGTACAGAACTGTCACTATCAGTTTCAGACGCTGCCGTTCGGATTGTCCACGGCACCTCGGGTCTTTACCAAGGTAATGGCCGAGATGATGATCCTTCTTCGAAGAAAAGGCGTATTAATTATCCCATACTTGGACGATCTCCTAATAAGGGCAAGGTCCAGAGAACAGCTAGAGATGGGATTAGCACTGTCTCAAGAAGTGCTAAAACAGCACGGGTGGATTCTGAATATTCCAAAATCCCAGTTAATTCCGACAACACGTCTGTTGTTCCTAGGGATGATTCTGGACACGGTTCAGAAAAAGGTTTTTCTCCCGGAGGAAAAAGCCAAGGAGTTATCCGAGCTTGTCAGGAACCTCCTAAAACCAGGAAAGGTGTCTGTACATCAATGCACAAGAGTCCTGGGAAAAATGGTGGCTTCTTACGAAGCAATTCCATTCGGCAGATTCCACGCAAGAATTTTCCAGAGGGATCTGTTGGACAAATGGTCAGGGTCGCATCTTCAGATGCACCAGCGGATAACCCTGTCTCCAAGGACAAGGGTATCTCTTCTGTGGTGGTTACAGAGTGCTCATCTATTGGAGGGCCGCAGATTCGGCATACAGGATTGGATCCTGGTGACCACGGACGCCAGCCTGAGAGGCTGTGGAGCAGTCACACAAGGAAGAAACTTCCAGGGAGTGTGGACGAGCCTGGAAACGTCTCTTCACATAAACATTCTGGAACTAAGAGCAATCTACAATGCTCTAAGCCAGGCAGAACCTCTGCTTCAGGGAAAGCCGGTGTTGATCCAGTCGGACAACATCACGGCAGTCGCCCATGTGAACAGACAGGGCGGCACAAGAAGCAGGAGTGCAATGGCAGAAGCTGCAAGGATTCTTCGCTGGGCGGAAAATCATGTGATAGCACTGTCAGCAGTGTTCATCCCGGGAGTGGACAACTGGGAAGCAGACTTCCTCAGCAGACACGACCTTCACCCGGGAGAGTGGGGACTTCATCCAGAAGTTTTCCACATGCTGGTAACCCGTTGGGAAAGACCAATGGTGGACATGATGGCGTCTCGCCTCAACAAAAAACTGGACAGGTATTGCGCCAGGTCAAGAGATCCGCAGGCAATAGCTGTGGACGCGCTGGTAACGCCTTGGGTGTACCAGTCGGTATATGTGTTTCCTCCTCTGCCTCTCATACCAAAAGTATTGAGAATTATACGGCAAAGAGGCGTAAGAATGATACTAGTGGTTCCGGATTGGCCAAGAAGAACTTGGTACCCGGAACTTCAAGAGATGATCACGGAAGATCCGTGGTCTCTACCTCTGAGAAGGGACTTGCTTCAGCAGGGTCCCTGTCTGTTTCAAGACTTACCGCGGCTGCGTTTGACGGCATGGCGGTTGAACGCCGGATCCTAAAGGAAAAAGGCATGCCGGAAGAAGTCATTCCTACTTTGATTAAAGCACGGAAGGAAGTAACCGCGCAACATTATCACCGCATTTGGCGAAAATATGTTGCGTGGTGCGAGGATCGGAGTGCTCCGACGGAGGAATTTCAACTGGGTCGATTCCTACATTTCCTGCAATCAGGATTGTCTATGGGTCTCAAATTGGGATCTATTAAGGTTCAAATTTCGGCCCTGTCGATTTTCTTCCAGAAAGAATTGGCTTCAGTTCCTGAAGTCCAGACTTTTGTTAAGGGAGTGCTGCATATACAGCCTCCTGTGGTGCCCCCAGTGGCACCGTGGGATCTCAATGTTGTTTTGGACTTTCTCAAATCTCATTGGTTTGAACCACTAAATAATGTGGATTTGAAATATCTCACATGGAAAGTGACCATGCTACTAGCCCTGGCTTCGGCCAGGAGAGTGTCAGAACTGGCAGCTTTATCTTACAAAAGCCCATATCTGATTTTCCATTCGGACAGGGCAGAACTGCGGACTCGTCCGCATTTTCTCCCTAAGGTGGTGTCAGCATTTCATCTGAACCAGCCTATTGTAGTGCCTGCGGCTACAAGTGACTTGGAGGACTCCAAGTTACTGGATGTTGTCAGAGCATTGAAAATATATATTGCAAGGACAGCTGGAGTCAGAAAATCTGACTCGTTGTTTTTATTGTATGCACCCAACAAGATGGGTGCTCCTGCGTCTAAGCAGACGATTGCTCGTTGGATCTGTAGCACAATCCAACTTGCACATTCTGTGGCAGGCCTGCCACAGCCTAAATCTGTAAAGGCCCACTCCACAAGGAAGGTGGGCTCATCTTGGGCGGCTGCCCGAGGGGTCTCGGCATTACAACTTTGCCGAGCAGCTACGTGGTCAGGGGAGAACACGTTTGTAAAATTTTACAAATTTGATACTCTGGCTAAGGAGGACCTGGAGTTCTCTCATTCGGTGCTGCAGAGTCATCCGCACTCTCCCGCCCGTTTGGGAGCTTTGGTATAATCCCCATGGTCCTTTCAGGAACCCCAGCATCCACTAGGACGATAGAGAAAATAAGAATTTACTTACCGATAATTCTATTTCTCGGAGTCCGTAGTGGATGCTGGGCGCCCATCCCAAGTGCGGATTATCTGCAATAATTGTACATAGTTATTGTTAACTAATTCGGGTTATTGTTGTAGGGAGCCATCTTTTAGAGGCTCTTCTGTTATCATACTGTTAACTGGGTTTATATCACAGGTTGTACGGTGTGATTGGTGTGGCTGGTATGAGTCTTACCCGGGATTCATAAATCCTTCCTTATTGTGTACGCTCGTCCGGGCACAGTACCTAACTGAGGCTTGGAGGAGGGTCATAGGGGGAGGAGCCAGTGCACACCACCTGATCGTAAAGCTTTACTTTTGTGCCCTGTCTCCTGCGGAGCCGCTATTCCCCATGGTCCTTTCAGGAACCCCAGCATCCACTACGGACTCCGAGAAATAGAATTATCGGTAAGTAAATTCTTATTTTAATCGTTTCCACATCTAAATGACGCGATCCGCCATTGGTGAATTCGTCTGTGTCAAACATTATAAAGACCCAAGATACATTTGGGTCACTAGACTCTATGTCTGGAAACAATGACGATCACTGTTAATGAGAAGCTGCAGAGTATATCTGTAAAGCTTCTGCTAACGCCGGTTACTTCGATTCTCACTTTTCATCGTCGCTAGTTTCAGCACGACAAGGCCAGAGCTTGTTTGGTCCTAAATTTGATATTCAGCCATTACCGCATCCAGTATCAAAACGGAAATACTTGTGCCGGCATTTAATCCCTTTAGACTTCAGTCTTTTCAAGGCGGTGGTACAAAAACAGTCACGCCTTGTAACGACAGGACGCTACAGTCAACAAGCCAGTGGCTTGACGACCTCTTAGGCCATCTCAATTTTCCAATTGTGGAAGCGCGTCTTTACACGTTACATTTGCGGGGTTTCCAGACATCAACTCATGGATGTCTCCGCTATTTACAGATTAAAGGACAAGACTGCCTCTGTCGAACGTTTTGGCAGGTTGCCATTTAGTCTCTGCTGGTTTCAGCTGTTTTTATTTCCAGGCATAGTACACCAACAGTGTCAGGGTTACTTATTCCCCTCTGTTTGGGGTAACAAAACCAGACAGCTCCGTCGCAGTCTCAATCAGCAAGTCACTTACTGCAGTTTGAAAATGGATTTTCTGCGGTTAGTATTTGCATATTTGGAGCCACAAAATTGCATAATTGCACTTGATCTTCACAATGCGTATTTACCCATTCCGGTTTGGTCACCGCATCACAGGTTCTAGCGTTTGCAAAACGCCACAACCATTAACCATTTCAGGTTCTACCATTTGGCTTCTTGTCAACGCCTCGGGTATTTACCAAAGTGATGTTGGTGAGGATAGCTCATCTCAGAGCCCTGACAGTGACAATCGTTCCATACTTAGACGATCTGCTCATAAGAACTCTGTCTCAACAGAGTTCCTCTTACTTGCGCTACTAATGTATACTACGGTGGCAGGTCAAGTTCAAAAACAATCGCATCTAATTCCGTCTGAACGACGTCAATTCCTAGGTAAGATTATAAATACGGTAAATCACAGACATTTACCTACTACACCAGCAAGAACAAATATACCATCTAGTAATTAGTGCAAAAGCCACGCACACTAGCGGTACATTGGTGTATTCGCCTGTTAGGAATAATGATGTGTTTTCAAAGCGCTTTAGTTCGCCGGCCTTCACTCGCGTTTCCCACAGGGGGGCGAGGGTGTATATACTCTGGACGAGAGTCTCAGAGGTTCAGGAGTTGTAGTTAAAAAAGATCAGCGACAGGGGTTCTAAAGCGGATCACGACAGATTGCTGTCGATAAATGTCCTGGAACTCCGTGCAATTTACAATGCACTACATGTTTCGCTTTCAGTCTGACCAAGTGCAGTCAGACAACGCAACGGGAGTTGCATACACAACAACCAGGGAGGACCAAGAAGCCGCATGGCAATGCGGCAGGTAGCTCGAATCCTCAATTGCCCAGAACACCATTATGTGATGTTGTCGACGGGGTTCATTCCGCGAGTGGACATCTGTTAGACAGATGATCTCACCCGTCGGGATTTATATCCTGAAAACTGGGCATTATATCCAGAGGTGTTTCATATGTGAATCCACAGGTGGGGTTACCCTCAGGTATACATGAGGGCATCTCGCCACAATTACAAACGCTCAGTATGTGTACAGAACGACAGATCACAAGGGCAGTGGCGGTGGAGGTTCTCACATTCGTGTGGTCATACAGCCTCGTGTATCTGGCTCCACCATTTTCCGCTGCTCTCTCCGTTGCTAAAACGGATCATAAGACAGTTCGTCACAGTCATACTAGTGATATCTCATGGGTTTCGGAGAGCTTGCTTCTCGAATCTCCAAGGAATACTTGCACACGATCTTGGCCCGCTCATAATACGTCCAACCTGTTACAACAGGGACCGTTCTTTTACCCCTATTTACCTATGTACCGCGGCTGCGGTTGACGGGGTGGGGGTTCAGACCGCCCTCTTAAGAAAACAAATAGGGCATTACAGTATCGGTTATACCAACCTTGTTACGAGCTAGGAAGCCGCTTACGGCAGCTCATTATTACAAAATTTGGTGTGCCTATATAGGTGGGTGTGAAGCTCGGAAGTTTCCGACATCATCTTTCAAGTTACCCGTATTCTGTTATTTTACAGACGGGGTGGGATGGAGAACTGCGTTTATCTGCACTGAGGGGGCAGGTATCTGTGTGGTCAAGTTATTTTCAAAGACGTTTGACTCTATTGCGTCGGTACACACCTTTTCTACAAGGTGTCATCAAATACAGCCTCCATTTATCCCACCTACAGCGCCATGCGACTTGAGGCTGGGTTCAGATTTCTTACAGTTTTCATATTTTGAACCCTTACAACAAATGGGGATTAAGTTTCTCACTTGGAAAACGTTTTCTTCTAGCCTTAGCTTCGGCAAGTGTTTTGTTTTCATATTTGGGTGCCTTGTATTCCAAGCCACCGTATTTGAGTTTTCTCATAACAAAGCAGAACTTCGGACGAATTCCGATTTCTTATTCTTCACATCAATAAACCAATAGTGGTTCCTGTGTTGACAGCACATTCTAGAATTCTGAATGTGGTACACGCATTACGCGTCTATATGTCCCGAACGTCTACAGTACGTAATACGGATACATTGTTTGTTCTCTATGATGCAGCCAACTGGGGTTAGCCAGTTTCTCAGCAGACATTATCCAGTTGGATAAAAATGACTACAAGTCAGGTTTACTTTAAGGCTAAGTTACAGTCGCCTTCGTCAGTAATAGCTCATTCCACAGGTTCTGTGGGAATGTCAGGACCAGCTGGTCGTGGAGCGTCTACGACGCGGCTACATAGCCTTCAGTGCACACGTTTGTGCGCGTTTACACGTTATTAAACGGTTGCGGCATCAGCATCTAGCTTTGGCTGCCTACTGTTACAAGTGTCAAACAGCTCTCCCGCCCACGAGGGAAGCTTTGGTACGTCCCAAGAGTACTCCAGTGACCCCTAGTGGATGAAAAAGAAAATAGGATTTTGGTACTTACCAGGTAAATCCTTTTCTTTGAATCCATAGGGGGCACTGGACGCCCACCCAGAGCAGTTTTACCTGGGTTGTTTTAAGCTCAGAGGAGCTTAGGGTAACACATTTTACCTGGTTTGTATTAAGCTCAAAGGAGCTTATGGTAACACATTTTCACCGATTGGTTCAAATTATAAAGGTCTATCGGTTATGGTGTCAACTGTTTAGTTGACAGTAACGTTATGGGTCAACTTTGTTGTTGTCCGTTATGTTATAGGAATTCTCCATTGTCAACCTCTCTATAGTAGTTCGCTCAGTAAAAACACTGAGGTCGTACACTGAGGTACTCTGGGATATGGAGGGGTGGAGAGTTCTAAATTTAAATATTCAGTGCCTTTGTTTCTGCTACGCCGTCCATATCCCAAGAGTACTCCAGTGCCCCCTATGGATTCAAAGAAAAGGATTTACCTGGTAAGTACCAAAATCCTATTTTCCAACTACTGCTCAAACTTTCTCTTCTCATTTGCCTCCAAATTATTTCATTGATCATTTCTCTATAACCTTTCCTCTAACTCTTTTTGACCCTGTCAGTCAGGCTTTTTTTTTTTTTTTAATTCCATTTCCACCCTCTTTTCCTCCATGTCCTTATCTCCATAGGCCTTTGTTATCCTTTACTCTATTTACACACTTTTTACTTTTCCTAACACTCATTCTCTTTCTGCCTTTAGCTACTCCTCTCTGACTACCTTTTGGGATCCCACAAGCCTTTACTTTGGCACTCTGTTCTTTTTACTGTATGCCTTCTCCCTTGGTGAGCTACCTTTTGCCTTAAGTAGCACCACTAAGCTAATGATACCAAAATCTGACTCTCATCACCCAGCGTGTCCCCTTCTCTCCTTTCTTGTGTGTACAGATGTCTTTCCTATCTCCTCACTTCCCAACAATACCTAAACATAAACAAGTCTAAAATGGAATTATACTTTAATCTTTCTAGAGTCTGGAAAGCCACCTACATAACTCTTGTCCTGTTCTGTTACTTATATCTGCTGCCTGGGTGCCATTTTTGACCCTGCCATCTCCTTTACTTTCCACATCCAGTTTCTCTCACAAGCCTGTTTTTTCCACCTCTTGAAACAGAGCCAGGATTGGAAAATGTCTCACCCCTGATGGTACCAAAAACATGAATCCACTCTCTCCTCTCCATTCTTGATTACTACAACCGCTTGCCTATCCTCAATCTCCCTACTTCAAGTATTCCTTCCTACCCTGCCATCTACACTGGTTTGGCCATTTCCTACATAATCAAATACAAATTAATTACCTGCAGGTACTCCTCCCCACAACCTCTATAATCTACAGCTTCTTCTCACTGCCAACATTGTCCTACCCCTTCCATTCTGCCAGTATCTCATGCATTAGCTCACCACCAGCACCTCACTAAGGAGTCTATTCATTAAGCAGTGAAAAGAGTGGAGAAGTGAGCCAGTGGAGAAGTTGCCCATGGCAACCAATCAGCTGCTCTGTATGATTTTATAGTATGCAAATTATAAATGTTACTTCAATGCTTATTGGTTCTTTTCCATTGGCTCACTTCGCCACAGTTTTCACTGCTTCATGAATAGACCCCTAAGACTTTTCCTGTGCCATGACCCGCCTATAAACTACATTTCTGTATCCTATCAAACTTTCTACCAAAGTTTAAATGCTTCTAAACAAACCAAAAAAATCCTCCGTCTGTCAAAGCTGTCTTCTTATCCCAGTCTCACTGGTCTTGCCTGCCTCTGAATTGTACCTGCTCCATTGCTCAAGCACACTTGGGGCCGGACGTAATATGGATTGCAAGATGGCCGGAGTTCCGAGACTCCGGCCGAGCTCGTAATTGTGTTTTCTCTATCATCCATAAGGGATACTGGGGAGTCTTAGTACGATGGGGTATAGATGGGGTTCAAATGAGCTGGTGCACTCCAAATTTCTTCACTCTGTGTGCTGGCTCCACCCCTCTATATCTCCTCCAACCGGCAGTTTAGAAAAAAGTGCCCTCAGGAGAGGATGCACATCTCTGCAGCTCCAGAGAGTTTTCTTCAATTTCCTTTAAACTTTTATTAGTTTCAGTTTGCTGTTTGGGCAACAGCATACCGGCACCGTGGGAGTTATGGGGGGTCGAGGTGTCAGAGCTGCTTCCCCGCTGCAGGACCACCGTCCTGAGAGGGTGTTTGTACAGTGGGGCACTGCGCCTTAGCTGTCGCAATCGCAGCACGCCACACCCCCCTAACATTAGCCTGAAAGTAACGACAGTGGTGAGTACAAACTGGGGGCCCCGCTAGGGGATGTCCCCTGGTTCAAAGTGCGGTTGACATGCAGGGGAGGCATACAGGACCCTCCTGGGGGGGGGGGGGACCCGCTATAGCCCCCTGTGTACGCTGGCTAGCGGTGGCTTAAACTAGAACTTGTGTGATGTTTTTAAGCTAATTGGGAGACATTGCCAGTATAATAAAAAACTGTAGCTCCGGTGCCATTGGGGGAAGGGTGGGGTGGGGTGCGTAGCTACCTCAGAGCGGGACCAGCGGTATTTTGGCGCCTTCCTCTGCTTACAGCAGCAGGCACACACAGCTCCTCCTGATGCTCAGAATACGCTGGAAAACTGGTACAGGGTGTAGCAAAGGGGGAGAGTCGCTATTGTACACAATCTGTGTCCTATAAAGGACCGTAATCATAGGTGTTTCACTGGGATATAACAGCTTACAGCCTCATCTTGGGGTATGCTGGTCCCCTCTCACATACAGTAAGGAACAGGCTTGCTAGTTATTACTTGTCTGTGTATGTGATTGTGCTTTACTGTGAATATGGGTAAACACAAACTATGCAGTGTATGCCACACCAGATTCTCTCCCTTCTCATCTGATTCTGTATCATGTGAACAATACAGCCAATCTTCACAACTCAGTGAGGGGGCTGGTGGAGAGGGTCTAGAGTCTTCCTGGCTAGGTGCCCTTAAAAATATGATGTCTGATTTGTCATCACAACTCGTTGCTAATGCTCAAAAAACTCAGCTACTACAACAGGCTGTTGCAGACTTAGCTGCCAGGGTAGATGTTACTCAACCCCCCTCTCTAACTCAGGACCACAAAAGGTGTGTTTTATCTGCTCTACTCTTTGACTCAGATGAAGATGTACAGGAGGATGGGGAGGACTTGGATCCCGTTAGTGGGGATTTCACTTCTGCTCAGGGTATTGATCCCTCAATCTGGCTATATGGGACGTGTTAAAACTCCCTCTAGAGGACTCTGCGTCACAGCAGTCGTTTTTCTTTACGCAGAACAAGCCCAATGTCACTTTCCCTGAGTCTGCAGTGTTACATTACCTGTTTAAGTTAGCCTGGAAAAATCCAGACAAACAATACCAAGTGTCAAAAAGATTTTTGCACCCTTTCCCATTTGCTACCGAAGGTAGGAAATTCTGGGAAGAACCCCCGGGGGTTGTCTCTCGACTGTCTAAAAAGGTGGTGTTGCTTGCCCTGGACTCCTTTACCATAAAGGACCCTGGGGACAGAAAAATAGAGACTACACTAAAATCTATCTACACAGCAGCAGGTGTACTTCAAAGGCCGGTCATAGCAGGATGCTGGATAACTCATGCTATTCACACGCGGGCTTCTCAAATTCAGGAGGGCCTCTCCGGGGATATGCCTCTGGTCACTACGGTGAGTCTCCTGAAGCACATTCAGGACACTGCACTCATCCTGTGTGAAAGGAGATTGTCAATATTAATGCTAGAACCTCTGCCATGGCAGTGTCGGCGCGCAGGACCTTGTGGTTGCGTCAGTAGATAGCGGACGCAGACTCCAAGCGCAGTTTGGAATCTCTCCCCTTTTCTCTGGCTGGGTCCACAGGATTATCCACAGGATAACATTGGGATATTGTCGAGCGACAGCGAAAATGGCACCAACACGGTCACTAGCTTTCTGGCCTCCCAGGATGCATTGGGGCCTCCGCTATATAGTCCCGCCCACTGACTCAGTCAGATCAGTTTTTTTGCTTGCTGCGGCAGGAAGCCGCATGGTCACAGGGCTACTGTGAAAGCAGCCTTAAGTTTTCATTACTTTATTTTTATAGACTTACTATAATGTTTTTTAGAGCGACTTCTCTTAACAGCGTCTTAAACGCATATTAGACAGAGTCGCTCCAACAACTCCCCACCGGGTCGCAACAACGCTTACCTCCGCGGTACAGTGCTGTCTCGACGGGCGTCTGTGTCGGATGTTCTAGCAGGTCCAGCAGACGTAACCAGGCTGTGGCCGGAGCATGGGGAGACGGTGAGTCTATGGACTTCCTCTTACTAGAGGGGTCAGGACACAGCTATACTGATTTGGTGGAGACTACAAACAGTGTGTTGATGCGCCGAACATCTCGAGTGTGACAGCGCTATGTTCTGGGGATCATAGGCGCCAGGACTAGGTGAGGCCGCGATCCTGGGAGTTTAAGTCAACGGGGGGATTCAGACGCTCTCCTGGCCGTCCCTCCTCCGAGTTCATGGCCAGTTCCCGCGTGTCTCTCGTTTCATGAACTAAATTACCTCACTTCCGGCTCAGACGCTACCACGAGGGTACTCGGTCGCAGCTTAGACACTGCGGTCGTGTACACTGGATATAAACCCGCCCAGACCGAGTTGCAGGCCTTAGCGTCTGCACGTGGAAGTCGCTCAGCGTCCGTGTCCGTTGGTGAGCGTCCGTGTCCGTTATCAGTTACCAAGAGCGGCAGTGTACACCAGTAGCGTCTGAATCCACTCAGCGTCTTACGAGCGTATTTGCTTGGATATGGAAGTGTGGT
This sequence comes from Pseudophryne corroboree, assembly GCF_028390025.1. Lineage (NCBI taxonomy): Eukaryota > Metazoa > Chordata > Amphibia > Anura > Myobatrachidae > Pseudophryne > Pseudophryne corroboree. The sequence goes on along the minus strand of NC_086451.1, from coordinate 99,465,673 downwards.
GAGTCTCCCTGTATCCCGCTCTCTGGAGGCAGGGTATACAGTACTAAAAATTCTCTCTACTTCTTAGTATGCATTGTTAATTTTTTAGTACCTATTGCATATGAGACCTGTATATTACTGTGTTTTCTGCATGTTATGTTCAAATTAGAATCGGTTAAAACAGAAGTACAATTTTCCTACTTATGTTTAAATTATTATGGAAGTTGTATTCTCATATGACAATGTCTAATGCTTTAACATGTGACTGACTGCTAGTATGCGTGCTGACTTTTCTGTGTAATGTCAGTCCTGTTCTGACCCTCAAATCAGGTGCACTGTGGTCAGATTGATCTCACCTCTATATACTGACATATAGGGTGTTTTTCAGTCACAAAGTGTGTAGTCAATAACAGGTTAATACCATGTCTATGAGCGGCAAAAGTGATGAGGAGAATTTACCAAGCACTCCTATAACCCTAACATGCTTATCTTGTAAGTCAGGGGTAATTGATATGATTCAATTGGTCACTTATGAGGGTTTGTGTGCAAACTGTTTCGCTTTTCAGCGAAGTAAAAAACAGGAGTTAGTTCAACCTCCAGTAGAGCCACCATGGAATATGTTCGCAAAGACTCTGTCTTCAATAGCGGACAGGTTAGCTCCGGTAGCACCACCTCAAGGGTTAGGTTACACTATGAACCCATACATGCAGCTCCCTTCCTATGGTTTGGTTCCAGTAGCCTCTACAAACAACCAAGGGGCAGGTAAGACTAAGACAGATACGTCTGTATGGCAGACTACACAAGATGATACATCGGATGATGATGCGGAAACAATAGATTCAACTCCGTATGATGATCAGTCGCAGAGCTTTAGTTCAGAAGATGTAGCTGAACTTATTAATGCAGTGAAGGCTGTGCTTTCTCTGGAAGAGCTAGCCAAGACAGCGTTAAAAGCAAAAGCACCTGTATTCAAACGAACAAAATCAGTGAAAGCTGAATTTCCAGCGTCAGATGAGTTGATGGAAATGATGGATGAGTCTTGGGCAGCGCCCAGTAAAAAGTATAAGATTCCTAAAAGATGGGATTCTTATTATCCATTTCCTGCTGGGGATTGTTCGAAGAGAGAAGTTCCTCCAAAAGTAGATGCACATGTTCTGCGACTCGTGCATAAATCTGCTTTACCACTGTCATCTACCTCTTTGAATGATGTCACAGACAGGAGGGTAGAGAGCCTATTGAAAAATGTTTTTTCTCTTGTACGAGCAGTGGTAAGACCTGCTATGGCTTCGGCATGGGTAGCAAAGGCAATGGGCGAATGGATAGAGGAACTAGAAAAGGACATCCCCTCTCCTACTAGGGAGCAAGAGGATCGTTTTTGCCGTTTAAGACAATCTGCCCAGTATTTAGAAGAAGCAGCAATTGATGTAGGCACTGTTGCTTCTAAAGCTTCAGCCTTGACAGTAGTCGCTCGCAGAGCAGTTTGGCTACGGACCTGGAAGGCAGATGCGGAGTCCAAGAAAGAATTGGAAGCATTGCCTTTCGTGGGTAATATATTATTTGGAAAACCTTTATCGGATATCCTAGAATCAGAGGCTGAATCGAAAAAGGTCAGATTTCCGGCTGCTTATAACCCTAAATCCAAGGGTTTAAAATTTAGCTCTTTTCGCTGGCAAAGCAAAAGCTAAAGAGGAGCCTAAGCAACCCCAGTTTAAATCCAGGGGTAGGAAGCAGTGGGCTAGCAAGAAGCCAGCTTCCAAACCTGATCAGAAACCCTCAGCCTGAAGAGACGGGCCTCCGCTGGAGGATTCCAGGGTTGGGGGCCGACTCCTTCAATTTGCACACATATGGCAACAGTTAACAACAGATGCCTGGGTGCAGAAGGTAGTATCTCAGGGGTATGGGTTCCCATTCAGGAGGCAGCCTCCTCAAAGATTTTTTTGCACCAGCCCGTCTCGTATAGAGTCGAAGGCCAATGCCCTGCAAGAAGCAGTCCAAAAATTACTGTAGTCAGGTGTGATTGTCCCAGTACCTCCATCACAAAAGGGACAGGGTTTTACTCCAATCTATTTCTAATCCGGAAACAAAATGGGTCATATCGACCAATTCTAAATCTAAAAGTGTTGAACAACTACATATGGATCCCGAAGTTCCACATGGAGACGTTACGCTCCATAATGTTGGCTATGGAACAGGGAGATTACATGGTATCTCTGGATGTATGGGATGCTTACCTACATGTGCCTATAGCACTGTCACATCAGTGTTACCTCAGGTTTGCCATCCTCCAGGAACATTTCCAGTTCCAAGCTCTGCCTTTTGGGCTAGCTACAGCACCCAGGGTGTTTACCAAGATCATGGTGGTTATGGCAGCTTGTCTGCGCAAGCAGGGGATAAGAATATTCCCATACCTCGACGACCTGTTAATCTTAGCACAGTCGCAAGATTTACTGTTGAGCCATCTCCAACAGACGATAGTTTGTTTACAGAGACACGGGTGGCTCATAAATTGGGAGAAGTCGTCCCTGAATCCGTCACAGCGGATGGTTCATTTGGGAGCCATATTGGATTCAGACCTACAGAGAATTCTCTTACCAGAGAAAGAAATAGTCAAGGTGCAGGTCATGGCTCAGGAAGCATTGCAAGCCCAGACAATGTCAGTCCATGCAGCAATGCGACTGTTGGGTCTGATGGTATCAACCTTCGACATGGTGGAATATGCGCAATTCCACTCCAGACCGTTGCAGCATCTCATTTTGACCAAATGGAACGGAAATCATCAAACGATAAAGAAGCAGATGATAAAGTCCAGTAAATGTAAAAAGGTCTCTAGCATGGTGGCTACAGACAGACCATTTAAACAAGGGGAGACCCTTTTGGATAAAAGAATGGCAAGTCCTAACAACAGATGCCAGCCTGCAAGGCTGGGGGGCGGTACTCGGAAGCCTATGGTTCCAGGGATAATGGACCGCAAGGGAAAGTCGCCTGCCGATAAATCTGTTAGAAATAAGAGCCATTTACTTGGCTCTGGTTCAGGCAAAGGACAATCTACAAGGAAGACCAGTCCAGATCCGCTCAGACAATGCGACGGCAGTAGCATACCTCAATCATCAAGGAGGAACTCACAGCAAGAGTCTGATGGAGGAAGTAACCCCCATTCTAAAATGGGCAGAACTCCATTTCCCGGCATTGTCAGCAGTGTTTGTCCCGGGTGTACTAAATTGGGAAGCGGATTTTCTCAGTCGGCACACCATTCAGGAAACTGAATGGGCACTACACCCAGAAGTGTTTCAGACACTGGTGAACAGATGGGGTCTACCGGAGATAGACCTTATGGCGTCTCGTCTAAACAACAAAGTTCTGAGGTACGGATCAAGAACAAGGGACCCAGGAGCGGTCCTGGTAGACGCACTGTCAGTAGAATGGAGGTTTAAGCTGGCATATCTGTTCCCTCCAATATCTCTGTTACCCAGAGTAGTGAGAAAGATAAAACAGACAAAGGGAGCAATCATTCTAATAGCTCCAGCTTGGCCAAGAAGGCATTGGTACACAGATCTGTTGAGAATGTCCGTGGAAGCACCGATACTGCTCCCTCAACGTCCAGATCTATTAATGCAGGGTCCTTGTTGTCACAGTCATCTGGATCGCCTATCTTTGATGGCGTGGCTGTTGAAACCTCTATCTTAGAGGCTAAAGGTTTTTCAAAGCAAGTAGTTCAAACCATGCTTAGAGCAAGAAAGCCTTCTTCGGCCCGTGTGTATCATAGAATATGGCAAGCCTATATTCATTGGTGATCTGGAAAAAATTACAATCCGAGATCTTTTAAAGTAGCTAGAATTTTGGATTTCCTGCAGGCAGGATTGGATAAAGGGTTGAAGGTTGCTTCCTTGAGGGTGCAAGTCTCAGCGTTGACTGTGTGGTTTCAGCAGAAGATTGCTGAGCTACAGGATGTACGTACGTTTTTCCAAGGAGTAGTACATATTCAACCTCCATTTGTTCCTCCTGCAGCTCCCTGGGATTTGAATTTAGTTCTTAAATTTCTCCAGGGTCCTTTGTTTGAACCACTTATCTTAAGTGGTTAACGGTTAAAGTTATTTTTTTACTGGCAATGGCGTCGGCCAGAAGAGTGTCAGATTTAGGAGCATTATCTTGTAAGTCTCCTTTCCTAAGTTTTTTTCCAGACAGAGCAGTTCTCAGAACGAGATCTAGTTATCTTCCAAAGGTGGTGTCAAAGTTTCACCTGAATGAAGAGATTGTAGTCCCAGCCTTTCAGGTATCGGGACTATCTGCGGGAGAAGCGTCGCTGGACGTGGTCCGGGCTTTGAGAATCTTCATAGATCGTACTAGTGCCATCAGGAAAACGGATTCTCTCTTCATCCTATATGGATTCCATAGAAGAGGATGGCCTGCTAGTAAACAAACGCTGGCGAGGTGGCTCCGAATGGTAATATTTTTATTTTATTTATTAACAGTTTCTTATATAGCGCAGTATATTCCGTTCCGTTTTACAATTAGAACAACAGTAATAGAACAAAACTGGGTAAAAACAGACAGACAGAGGTAGGAAGGCCCTGCTCGCAAGCTTACAATCTATAATATCAGAATCTTATTCTCATGCAGATCTCCCTATTCCGGCTAATGTCTCTGCACACTCTACACGTAAGGTAGGTCCTTCTTGGGCAGCACAACAGGGTGCTTCAGCAGAACAGATATGTAGGGCAACCACATGGTCTTCCATAAACACATTCATCAGACATTATGCCTTGGATACTTTTGCCTCTCATGACGCAGACTTCGGGTGAAAGGTCCTACTGTGCAATCAGGAGCGTCCCCACCACTAAAATGGCTTTGGGAATCCCAATGTTATCCTGTGGATAATCCTGTGGACCCAGCCAGAGAAATATACGTTATGGTAAGAACTTACCGTTGATAACGTGATTTCTCTTATGTCCACAGGTATCCACAGGGATCCCACCCTGACGCATCTGATTTGAGGATCTAGACAATCACTAAAACCTCTTCCTTCTTGTATGGAAGGGTGTGCATGTGTGTTCTTATCGCCTGTACAGGTCTCTACCTAATGTTCCTGCCTAAAATCGCTGTGGAAAGAACTGATCTGACTGAGTCAGTGGGCGGGACTATATAGTGGAGGCCCCAATGCATCCTGGGAGGCCAGAAAGCTTGTGACCGTGTTGGTGCCATTTTCGCTGTCGCTCGACAATATCCCAATGTTATCCTGTGGATATCTGTGGACATAAGAGAAATCACGTTATCAACGGTAAGTTCTTACCATGACGTATATTTCTGGGAAATGGCTCTTTGGAGTTAAGTTGGATACGTGGATTTCTAAGGTTACTGCGGGGAAATGCAAGTTTCTCCCCTCTGGGGCCCCGCCGGCTAGGCGTTCCTACCCGGGGCCATCTTTCAGTCCTTTCGGTCTAACAGATTTCGATCTAGGGCCAGAGGTGCCACCAGAGCTAAGACAAGACCTGCGAGCACCGGTTCTCAGGAACAGAGCACCAGTTCTGCTTCTACTAAGTCCTCAGCATGACTGTGCACACCCACCCCAAGGGGATCTCGAGGTGGGAGCTCAACTGCGTCACTTCAGCCATGTCTGGGAAGGTTCCTGCCAGGATACCTAGGTCAAGGACCTCATTTCTCAGGGCTACAAGCTGTAGTACGACGGTGCTCCTCCCCAACGATTTTTCAAATCGAGCTTACCAGCTTTGGAGGATACGCAAGTTGCGTTAAAACAGGCCATCCAAAAGTTGGTCCAGTCCCACGTCATTGTTCCAGTACCAATACAACAACGTGGAAAGGATTATTATTTCAACCTGTTTGTGGAACCAAAGCTGGACGGTTCGATAAGGCCCATTTTGAATCTAAAGTCCTGAACCCTTATCTAAAGGTTTTCAAGTTCATGATGGAATCATTGAGCAGTGATTGTGGGCCTGGAAGAACAGGAATTCATGGTTTCCCTGGATATCAAGGACGCCTATCTTCATATTCCGATTTGGCCACCTCATCAGGCTTATCTGAGGTTTGCCCTACTGGACGATCACTACCAGTTCCGGGCACTACCCTTCGGCCTGCCCATAGCTCTGAGGGTGTTCACAAAGGTGATGGCGGAGAAGATGTTCCAGCTCCGGGTACAGGGGTCAATGTTGTCCCTTACTTGGATGATCTCCTGATAAAAGCAAGATCCAGGGAGCTTTTATTGCTCCATATCGAACGCACTATCCAACTTCTGTCACAGCATGGGTGGATTCTCAATTTACAGAAGTCCCACCTGGAGCCAACCCAACGGCTCCTGTTCCTGGGGATGTTACTGGATACTGTGGCCCAGAAGGTGTTCTTCCTGGAGGACAAGGCGAGAACACTTCAGGAGATGGTCCGCATCGTTCTCCGACCTGCTTTATTATCCATCCATCTTTGCATAAGATTGTTGGGGAAGATGATTGCCTCATACGAGGCTATCCAATATGGGAGGTTCCATGCCAGAACATTTCAATTGGATCTCCTGAGCAAGTGGTTCGGATCACATCTACAGATGCACCGGATGATACGGCTGTCACCTCAGGCCAGGGTTTCCTTCCTGTGGTGGCTGCAGTCTTCCAATCTCCTGGAAGGCCTGAGTTTCGGGATTCAGGATTGGATCCTCCTCCATACAGATGCGAGTCTGAGAGGATGGGGAGCGGTCACCCAAGGGGCTCAGTTCCAGGGCAGGTGGTCAGTCCATGAAGCCCTCCTTGTGATCAACATTTTGAAACTTCGGACGATTTACAATGCTCTGCTTCAGGCCTCTCCTCTACTCAAGGATCATGCGATCCAGGTACAGTTGGACAACGCCACAGTAGTGGCGTACATCATCGGCAAGGAGGGACGAAAAGCAGGGTCTGCATGCGAGAGGTGTCAAAGATACTCCTCTGGGCAGAAAGAAATGCAAGAGCAATGTCCGCAATCTTCATTCCGGGAGTGGACAACTGGGAAGCGGACTTCCTAAGTTGTCACGCTCTCCTCCAGGGGTAGTGGGAGCTCCACCATCAGGTGTTTCAGACATGATAACTTCTCGATTCAACAAGAAGCTTCATTGGTATTGCTCCCAAATCAAAGACCCTCAGGCAAGGGCTGTGGATGCACTGACGTCGCCTCGGCCTTACCGGCTGGTCTACCTGTTTCCTCCGATTCCGTTGCTCCCAAGGGTGCTCAAGCGAATCAGAAATCAAGAAGTCCAGGCAATTCTGATTGCTTCGGATTGGCCTCAGAGGGCGTGGTACGCAGATCTTCTGGACATGTCAGTCGAGGACCCTTGGCCTCTACCACTAAGAAGAGATCTTATTCAACAAGGTCCATTCGTCTACCCGGACTTGCGGCGACTTCGTTTGACGGCATGGAGGTTGAGCGGAACATCCTAGCTCACAAGGGCCTTTCCAAAAGAGTCATTGTTACCATGGTTCGGGCTAGGAAACCTGTGATGTCAAAACACTATCATCATATCTGGAGACGATATGTCTCTGTGTGCGAGGAACGCTCGTATCCGACTGCAGAGTTCTACTTGGGACGTTTCCTGCAGGCTGGTGTGGATAAGGCTTTACGTCTGGCTTCCATTAAGGTCCAGATTTCAGTCCTCTCTATTTTCTTCCAGAAGAAATTGGCAGTATTGCCAGAAGTTCAGACCTTCTTTCAAGGAGTACTTCACATTCAACCTCCTTTTGTGATGCCCACAGCACCCTGGGATTTGAATGTAGTGTTGGAATTTCTAAAGTCCTCGTGATTTGAACCTCTGATGACGGTAGAAGATAAGTACCTCACGTGGAAAACAGTGATGTTACTGGCCCTGGCTTCTGCTAGGCGTTTCTCGGAATTGGGGGCCTTATCGTGTAAGAGTCCATGCTTGGTCTTCTATGAGGACAGAGCGGAGCTCGGGACTAGGCAGCAGTTCCTGCCCAAGATTGTCTCTGTGTTCCACCTGAATCAACCTATTGTGATTCTGTCGAATTCTGGTGTTTCTGCTTCTCCGAGGCATTGGATGCTGTGTGAGCCTTGAAGATCTATGTCAAGAGAACATCTGTCATCAGAAAGACGGATTCCTTATTCGTGCTTTATGATGCGCAGAAAATGGATTGCCCTGCTTCAAAGCAGTCCATTGCTCGTTGACTTACGCTGAGTATCCAGCAGGCCTATGTGTCGGCAACCTTGCCTGTTCCTAAATCTCTAAAGCAGGCATTCCCAACCACGGTCCTCAAGGCACACCAACAGTGCAGGTTTTAGTGATATCCAGGCTCCAGCACAGATGGTTAAATTAAAATAACTAAGGTACTAATTAAGTCACCTGTGTTCAAGACTGGATATCACTAAAACTTGCACTGTTGGTGTGCCTTGAGGACCGTGGTTGGGAATGCCTGCTTTAGAGATTTAGGAACAGGCAAGGTTGCCGACACATAGGCCTGCTGGATACTCAGCGTAAGTCAACGAGCAATGGACTTGAGGACCGCGGTTGGGAATGCCTGCTCTAAAGGCCCACTCTACAAGATCAGTGGGCTCTTCCTGGGCGGCTGCCCATGGAGTCTCGGCCTTGCAATTATGCCGAGCTGCTACCTGGTCGGGAAAGAACACTTTTGTTAAGTTCTACAGATTTAATACCCTGGACAAAGAGGATACCCAGTTTGGGCAGGCAGTGCTGCAGCAGTCTCCACACGTTCCCGCCCGTTCTGGAAGCTTTGGGACGTCCCCATCATACTAAGTCTCCCCAATATCCCTTATGGAAGCTAGGGAAAATAGGATTTTAATTACCTACAGGTAAATCCTTTTCCCCCTAGTCCATAAGGGATATTGGGCACCCGCCTCAGTGCGTTGACTTTCCTACAGGTTGTCTTTTGTATAGTTCAGCTGTTGCTGTTTGGTTACCAGTCGTTGTTGGTTGTTTTATGTTATGGTGTGCTGGTGTATAAATCTCACCACTCGTTATGTTCCTTATCTCATGTATGTCCTTCGGGCACTGTTTTACCTATAACTGTCTGTGGGAGGGGGCATAGAGGCGAGGAACCAGCACACCCAGTGAAGAAATTTGGAGTGCATCGGCTCCTTTGGACCCCGTCTATACCCCATCGTACAGACCAGGTTTTGCCTTGCAAACGTTTACTGCTTTATAAAAAAAACGTACGAGTTCAGCCGGAGTCTCAGAGCTCCGGCCGTCTCGCAGTCCATTACATCCGGCCCATTGTGACGGGGACTTGAATCCAGTTCCTCTACATCAAAGTAATGTACCGTTATGGAACGGCGTATCGCATCCACAGCATTGCTAATTTTCCCTTGCACCTTGCGATATTGACACTACAGGAACTGGGAAGTATGTGTGCTGCCGGGCATTGTGGCACTGCCCAGTAGCATATCTCGTTTAATTGCTTTCCCTCCTATGAAGTCTATACCATAGCAATATTAAATGGTACACACCATTTCCAACAATAGCTTCCATTGATAACTCAGACATACTGAACATATTTGCCAATATGACAGGACTCCTACAAGCTTCGACGTTCTAGTGATGCCTGTCCTCCTGTGTATACTTCCTGCAGGTCTCAGACATTTAGGGGTATATGCAATTAGCGGCGAATCGTGGCAAATTATCGGCCGTTTTTCAATTCGACACAATTCGACAGGCTAATTTCGGCAAGTGGGTGCCGAAATTGACCATATGCAATAAAAAACGGATTCGACAGTCCCGCTGCCGGAAAAACGGCCGATTTGACGGATTTGTTCCGTTTTTTTAAAAACGGGGAAAAACTCGGAAAAAAATGGCGTGGGGTCCCCCCTCCAAAGCATAACCAGCCTCGGGCTCTTCGAGCTGGTCCTGGTTCTAAAAATCCGGGGGGAAAATGGACAGGGGATCCCCCGTATTTTTAAAACCAGCACCGGGTGCTGGTGCAAAAAATACGGGGGACAAAAAGAGTAGGGGTCCCCCGTATTTTTTACACCAGCATCGGGCTCCACTAGCTGGACAGATAATGCCACAGCCGGGGGTCACTTTTATACAGCGCCCTGCGGCCGTGGCATTAAATATCCAACTAGTCACCCCTGGCCGGGGTACCCTGGGGGAGTGGGGACCCCTTCAATCAAGGGGTCCCCCAGCCACCCAAGGGCCAGGGGTGAAGCCCGAGGCTGTCCCCCCCCATCCAAGGGCTGCGGATGGGAGGCTGATAGCCTTGAGAAAATGTAAAGAATATTGTTTTTTCCTGTAGTCCTACAAGTCCCAGCAAGCCTCCCCCGCAAGCTGGTACTTGGAGAACCACAAGTACCAGCATGCGGGGGGGAAACGGGCCCGCTGGTATCTGTAGTTCTACTGAAAAAAAATACCCAAATAAAAACAGGAGACACACACCTTGAGAGTAAAACTTTATTACACACCTGCCGACACACACATACTTACCTATGTTGACCCGCCGACTGCCACGTCTCCTGATCCGACGATCCGGGGTACCTGTGAATCAAATTATACTCGCCTCAATCCAGTGTCCAGATATAAATCCACGTACTTGGCAAAAAAACAAACCGCATTTACCCGGACCACGCACTGAAAGGGGTCCCATGTTTACACATCAGACCCCTTTCCCCGAATGCCGGGACACCACGTGACTGCTGTCACCGAGGTCCCTTCAGCCAATCAGGAAGCACTACTTCCTTGCACTCACCTGATTGGCTGTATGCGCGTGTGACCTCAGACAGCGCATCGCACAGCTCCCTCCATTACTTTCAATGGTGGGAACTTTGCCGTCAGCGGTGGGGTTACCCGCGGTCAGCCGCTGACCGCGGGTGACCTCACCGCTGACGGCAAAGTTCCCACCATTGAGTATAATTGAGAGGCTTTACGAGGCGCTGTCTGACAGCTCAGACGTCCAGCCAATCAGCGGAGTGCCAGGACGTTGCGCTCGCTGATTGGCTGAAGGGACCTCGGTGACAGCAGTCACATGGTGTCCCGGCATTCGGAGAAAGGTTCGGGTAAATGCGGTTCGGGTAAATGCGGTTTGTTTTTTTGCCAAGTACGTGGATTTATATCTGGACACTGGATTGAGGTGAGTATAATTTGATTCACGGGTACCCCGGATCGTCGGTTCAGGAGACGTGGCAGTCGGCGGGTCAACATAGGTAAGTATGTGTGTGTCGGCAGGTGTGTAATAAAGTTTTACTCTCAAGGTGTGTGTCTCCTGTTTTTATTTGGGTATTTTTTTCCAGTAGTACTACGGGTACCAGCGGACCCGTTTCCCTCCGCATGCTGGTACTTGTGGTTCTCCAAGTACCAGCTTGCGGGGGAGGCTTGCTGGGACTTGTAGTACTACAGGAAAAAACAATATTCTTTACATTTTCTCAAGGCTATCAGCCTCCCATCCGCAGCCCTTGGATGGGGGGGACAGCCTCGGGCTTCACCCCTGGCCCTTGGGTGGCTAGGGGGGGGGGAACCCCTTGATTGAAGGGGTCCCCACTCCCCCTGGGTACCCCGGCCAGGGGTGACTAGCTGGATATTTAATGCCACGACCGTAGGGCGCTGTATAAAAGTGACCCCCGGCTGTGGCATTATCTGTCCAGCTAGTGGAGCCCGATGCTGGTGTAAAAAATACGGGGGACCCCTACTCTTTTTGTCCCCCGTTTTTTTTTACACCAGCATCGGGCTCCACTAGCTGGACAGATAATGCCACAGCCGGGGGTCACTTTTATACAGCGCCCTGCGGCCGTGGCATTAAATATCCAACTAGTCACCCCTGGCCGGGGTACCCTGGGGGAGTGGGGACCCCTTCAATCAAGGGGTCCCCCAGCCACCCAAGGGCCAGGGGTGAAGCCCGAGGCTGTCCCCCCCCATCCAAGGGCTGCGGATGGGAGGCTGATAGCCTTGAGAAAATGTAAAGAATATTGTTTTTTCCTGTAGTCCTACAAGTCCCAGCAAGCCTCCCCCGCAAGCTGGTACTTGGAGAACCACAAGTACCAGCATGCGGGGGGGAAACGGGCCCGCTGGTATCTGTAGTTCTACTGAAAAAAAATACCCAAATAAAAACAGGAGACACACACCTTGAGAGTAAAACTTTATTACACACCTGCCGACACACACATACTTACCTATGTTGACCCGCCGACTGCCACGTCTCCTGATCCGACGATCCGGGGTACCTGTGAATCAAATTATACTCGCCTCAATCCAGTGTCCAGATATAAATCCACGTACTTGGCAAAAAAACAAACCGCATTTACCCGGACCACGCACTGAAAGGGGTCCCATGTTTACACATCAGACCCCTTTCCCCGAATGCCGGGACACCACGTGACTGCTGTCACCGAGGTCCCTTCAGCCAATCAGGAAGCACTACTTCCTTGCACTCACCTGATTGGCTGTATGCGCGTGTGACCTCAGACAGCGCATCGCACAGCTCCCTCCATTACTTTCAATGGTGGGAACTTTGCCGTCAGCGGTGGGGTTACCCGCGGTCAGCCGCTGACCGCGGGTGACCTCACCGCTGACGGCAAAGTTCCCACCATTGAGTATAATTGAGAGGCTTTACGAGGCGCTGTCTGACAGCTCAGACGTCCAGCCAATCAGCGGAGTGCCAGGACGTTGCGCTCGCTGATTGGCTGAAGGGACCTCGGTGACAGCAGTCACATGGTGTCCCGGCATTCGGAGAAAGGTTCGGGTAAATGCGGTTCGGGTAAATGCGGTTTGTTTTTTTGCCAAGTACGTGGATTTATATCTGGACACTGGATTGAGGTGAGTATAATTTGATTCACGGGTACCCCGGATCGTCGGTTCAGGAGACGTGGCAGTCGGCGGGTCAACATAGGTAAGTATGTGTGTGTCGGCAGGTGTGTAATAAAGTTTTACTCTCAAGGTGTGTGTCTCCTGTTTTTATTTGGGTATTTTTTTCCAGTAGTACTACGGGTACCAGCGGACCCGTTTCCCTCCGCATGCTGGTACTTGTGGTTCTCCAAGTACCAGCTTGCGGGGGAGGCTTGCTGGGACTTGTAGTACTACAGGAAAAAACAATATTCTTTACATTTTCTCAAGGCTATCAGCCTCCCATCCGCAGCCCTTGGATGGGGGGGACAGCCTCGGGCTTCACCCCTGGCCCTTGGGTGGCTAGGGGGGGGGGAACCCCTTGATTGAAGGGGTCCCCACTCCCCCTGGGTACCCCGGCCAGGGGTGACTAGCTGGATATTTAATGCCACGACCGTAGGGCGCTGTATAAAAGTGACCCCCGGCTGTGGCATTATCTGTCCAGCTAGTGGAGCCCGATGCTGGTGTAAAAAATACGGGGGACCCCTACTCTTTTTGTCCCCCGTTTTTTTTTGCACCAGCACCAGGCGCAGAGCCCGGTGCTGGTTTTAAAAATACGGGGGATCCCCTGTCCATTTTCCCCCCGGATTTTTAGAACCAGGACCGGCTCGAAGAGCCCGAGGCTGGTTATGCTTTGGAGGGGGGACCCCACGCCATTTTTTTACGGGATTTTACCATTCCATCTAAAAAAATAATAATTTTAAAAAATATATAAATAATACTTGTGCCTGCCAAAAAGACAAACCAAGTACCTAATCCCTTCTAATATAAATAGATATGCTATTACCAATAAAAAAAACACCAAAAAAAACATGTTTTAAATTTTTTTTATTAGTTTCACCCACCAAAGTGTGGCGGATTGAAAATGACGAATTTACTGTCTAAAAGCACTGTTGTCGAATTTCCAAACTTCAATTGAATATACTTTTGTCGAATTGCCGCATTTGTACCATTGCAGAAAAGTCGAATTTGACAAAAGTCGAATTTGGAAAGTCCGTTTTTTTGACGGAAAGTACTGTATTGCATTGTCGATTTTTTTTGGGGGGGCGAAAAAGTCCAGTTTTTCGACAATTTCGGGAATTCGACCGCAATTGCATATACACCTGTGTCACTAGCTGATGCAGCCAGGTTACTAGCAGCTCATTGGTGAAGTACTGGATTTGTATTTTTCACGGAGACAAAGCCAGAAAACAGTTAATTTGGCTTCAGACGCTCCTTTTAAAATGTATTTCTGGGGTCACAATAATAAAATTATGTTGACTGTATAAAAGTTAGTAATTAAGATAGTTTAATACTGTTGTGGTTATTTGTTTTATTCTATAACCCAAGATTGCCTTTTGTCTCCCATTAAGTATGAGCACCAAGTAAGAGCTCTTTATAGGGGGTTACGTTTTTTTTTTTTTTTTTTTAATTAATAAAATACTAGCTAGCATAACCGATATCAGGGAAAATACCCTTCAGGCTTAGCGAGGCTATCATATATAGAGTTATCAACTACTGATGAGGTATCTATGAGAGCAGGATGTACTAACTGTAAGAGTATTCATTTTGACCATTTTAACATTAAATATGATCATCCACCCCAAGGTTTCAGCCAACCCTGAGTTGCTATGGGAGTAGTTTTAAATACAATTTTGGGAAGCGTTACTTTCCATTTAAACAGACACCATAGATTGCCAGTGTTATTGTAGCAGACGAGCACAAGTAAGGTGTTCTCCGTAAAATGATCCATAATGGACATTTGGTGACTGAAGGAAGGAGATCCCCCTAGCTAGAAAATATCCTATTACTTAAAGCTTTTAACAATGTTCCCTCTCTGATGTTTGGTTACACTGGGGCGTGGTATTTCCATACACAACTGACTATAAGAAAAGATGCTTGCCAAAATTGTTAAACTTGTGTTCTGTTGTTTTTTTTTATTTTTAGTGTTTCAAAAGAGACAGACTGCGGGCGCCGTTCAAACAAAGACATGTAATGTGCCTTGTTTATTTCCAGGCATTCATCATATCACTTCTCCTCCAACCCAGACAGAGTCCTTGTTAGCCATGTTTGATCCCCTAGCTCCAGCACCTAGCGAAGGTAATTGTAGAATAGTCAATTCAATGTTTGTGTGAATATAATATATATATCACTTTTCTCTAGAACAGAGATTTTCAACCTTTTACAACTCGCTGCACACTGAACAAGATCTAAATATTGCCAAGGCACACTCAAATATAATGTTGGTGCATGGTGCAGTTGCATGTCCTAGGATGTCATGTCGCAGCTTCTCCATAGGTAGCGCCTGAGCCACATCTGAGAAAGCCAGAAAAGCCCAACACTGCCCGGGCCCAAAATTACAACTGGCTCTGCAACCACTAAACCCACCAGTATTGTCTGTTCTAGGGCCTCAGTAGCGGCAAAACACTGTCAGGCCTGGCTCTGCTTCTATGGCGGCAGCATACCTGGAGACTGCTCAAGGCACACTAGTGTGCCACGGCACAGTAGTTGAAAAACACTGCTCTAGAAGGACTTCAGTATATAGCTGATGTCATGCAAAGTGCGTTTAGGTATGTGCAGCTTTAACAATGTTCTGTTTAATAGGTGGCTCTTGTTGTGCTGGGATCAGCAAAGGCTTAATTGCAAATTTAAGAGCACTTTCTCAGCAATGCACTTCTGTATGTTTCTGTGTAAAATTTAATTAATTATTATTTTATTTTATTTATAAGGTGCCTATTACATGGTATTAGACAGCAGGTAATTTGTAGCAGAACACCTGCATCTGCTTGTGTCCTATGACCACTAGTTAAGCGCCAAACACTTAAACGTTCTGACTCTGGTCCATAGGCAGTGGCCATTACCAACCAGGCGATGTTGCAGCAGAATGTATGCACATAGGGCAGGGATGGGGAACCTTCGGCCCTCCAGCTGTTGTTGAACTACCCTTCCCAGCATGCCCTGCAACAGTTTTAGCATTGCCAAATAGCAAAACTGTAGCAAGGCATGCTGGTATGTGTAGTTCAACAACAGCTGGAGGGCCAAAGGTTCCCCACCCCTGACATAGGGGGTGATTCAGATCCGGTTGCTGTGCTGCTAATGTTGCTGTCCTGTGATCGGATAGTCACCGCCCAAGGGGGAGTGAATATTCGCCCATGCAACGGTGCGATCGCATGCGGCCAGCTACAAATCCGTTCACAGCTCACTCAGTATGTGCAGTCTGTGCGCAGCCCAGGACTTACTCCTAGAGTGCAATGAGAACAGGCTGCTCGGGGCCGGCGCTGACGTCACATACCCTTCCTGAAAACGCTTGGGCACACTCCCAGTCAGTTGCCACCCACAAACGGCCTCTTCCTGTCCATCACCTTGCGAACGCCGTGCAATCAGAATTTTCGCACCATCCTGTCACTGACCGGCAATGCCCGTTGTTGGCCCACGCGCATGCGCAGTTATTACCTGATCGCGAAAACGCACAGCAATAATCAGGTCTGAATCACCCCCATAAAAAGAAGTAAGCGGTTCCAGGTGCCAGTTGTTGAAGCCTGGGGAAAGTGGTTACAGGTGCAAGTGTAGCAGCCAGGTAGTAGCAGAAAGTACTGGCCCACGATGCAGTGGCAAGTTGGTGACTAGCAGTTACTGACTTAGAGACATGCTCTCAATATTCTAGGAGAGGTGAGGTAAGAGGGGGGGGGGGGGGGGTACAGGGACCCTCCTTAGTGCAGCATGAAATGGTTGAGAATGTTAGGAAAGTATTTTCCAAAAGTGAAGGTGAGCGTAGTCTGTATAATGTGATGGTATTGATCAAGTAGTTTCAGGACATTCGACTTTGAATCAGTAGGATATATCATATCTGATCATGAATATATCAGTTTGAATGCTAAAGGAGTGTATATAGGGCCTAATTCAGATTTGATTGCAGCCGCAAATTTGTTAGAAGTTGGTCAAAACCATGTGCACTGCGGGGAGGCAGATATAACATGTGTAGAGTTAGATTTGAGTGGGGTGTGTTCAAACTGAAATCTAAATTGCAGTGTAAAAATAAAGCAGACAGTATTTACCCTGCACAGAAACAAAATAACCCACCCATATCGAACTCCCTCTGCAAATGTTATATCTGCCCCACCTGCAGTGCACATGGTTTTGCCCAACTGCTAACGAATTTGCTGCTGCGATCAACTCTGAATTACCCCCATAATGCATTTTTACCAACACTGTAGAGCCTCAATTTATTTTGCTTAATTTTTCAGTGGTGCGGCCTAAAGTGCACTATGTTCGACCCTCTCATCCACCTCCTGATCCACCCATTCTGGAAGGAGCCGCAGGCGGGAACGAGGCTCGCCTGCCTACATTTGGCTCCCACATCTTTGTTCCCACGGATTCTGATGCCTACAGGCAGAGGCACTCTTGCCCAGAGAGGTTGGTGCGCAGCCGTAGCTCTGACATCACCACATCCCTAAGGCGGCCAATGAGTGATCCTGGCTGGGCACGAAGAGCAGGAACTGAAGAGAGAGAGATGGCACCAGGAACCATGGCATTAGGAGCGTCTGCAGCTATCCACGCGTCGCAGTCCTCATCCTCTTCTCCCAGCAAGGACTCCTCTAGGGGAGAGGTGTGTTGAACTGTGTATTACTAGCGCTATGTAGAGTGACTGATCTCTACCTGAGAAGGATATACTGATGTGAAGGAAAGTGGGATAGTGGATGATTGTTAAATATCAAAAGATCCCCACACTGTTAATATGTAGTGTGTAGGTGCAGAACCACTGCCTATGCTATCAGGAAGATACGTTTGTCAATTTGGAATGGCAGAAAATGGTGTCGGATGTTAGTGTCCAATAGAACTTGGCCAGAGAACAAACGTTGCCAAATTGGGTGCTTATTTGCACCTTTGCAGGACACGTGCCTATGTATGGACACCTACAGTATTAACATATGGAAGTAATACTTGTTACATAAAGATTCTCCTTAACCTGTTGGTTACACTATTTATTGATGAACGGTTTTACTTCACAAATAAAGAATACAGCCCCAAGAAAGTTAAGATCTTGCTGTAAAATTATAGTTTTGTTTTAAACACTTCCTGTGTGTATTGCTATTGTATTATACAGAAACCTTTCCATTTTTATGTGCTCAAATATTCAATATACATAAGGTGTTCTTATATGTACATACAACATAAGGTGTCAATGTTGCATTGCTGAGAAAGAAGTGCTGTGACTTTCAACAAAGCAAGAAACGCTCCCATGAATGAGCTTTCTTTATCCCTTGTTTCTCTGACGTCCTAAGTGGATGCTGGGGACTCCGTCAGGACCATGGGGATTAGCGGCTCCGCAGGAGACAGGGCACAAAAGTAAAAGCTTTAGGATCAGGTGGTGTGCACTGGCTCCTCCCCCTATGACCCTCCTCCAAGCCTCAGTTAGATTTTTGTGCCCGGCCGAGAAGGGTGCAATCTAGGTGGCTCTCCTAAAGAGCTGCTTAGAGTAAAAGTTTGTTAGGTTTTTTATTTTCAGTGAGTCCTGCTGGCAACAGGCTCACTGCTACGAGGGACTTAGGGGAGAGAAGTGAACTCACCTGCGTGCAGGATGGATTGGCTTCTTAGGCTACTGGACACCATTAGCTCCAGAGGGAGTCGGAACACAGGTCTCACCCTGGGGTTCGTCCCGGAGCCGCGCCGCCGACCCCCCTTGCAGATGCCGAAAAGTGAAGGTCCAGAAACGGCGGCAGAAGACTCTTCAGTCTTCATAAGGTAGCGCACAGCACTGCAGCTGTGCGCCATTGTTGTCAGCACACTTCATAGCAGCGGTCACTGAGGGTGCAGGGCGCTGGGGGGGGGCGCCCTGGGCAGCAATGATAGTACCTTATTCTGGCTAAAAATACATCACATATAGCCCCTGGGGGCTATATGGATGTATTTAACCCCTGCCAGGTCTCAGAAAAACGGGAGAAGAAGCCCGCCGAAAAGGGGGCGGGGCCTATTCTCCTCGGCACACAGCACCATTTTCCCTCACAGAAATGCTGGTGGGAAGGCTCCCAGGCTCTCCCCTGCACTGCACTACAGAAACAGGGTTAAAACAGAGAGGGGGGGCACTTATTTGGCGATATGTATATATATATTAAAATGCTATAAGGGAAAAACACTTATATAAAGGTTGTCCCTGTATAATTATAGCGTTTTTGGTGTGTGCTGGCAAACTCTCCCTCTGTCTC